>NC_069781.1:142923048-143233986 GCF_027406575.1 Nycticebus coucang
GCACAGTCGAGAAGTCAGCAGCTCCTGGTCAGAAAGACCAAGGATAACCAAAGTCCCCAAACTGCCCCTGTTAGCTTTGATCTGAAGGGACTGAATTTCTTAAGTTGAATTTTATACATATGTTTAGTTTTGTGGAGAGTGAGAAGTGAAGAATTTGCTTCAACTGAACTCTAAAGATAGGGCCTACTTTTTACTATAGGAAAAAGCAAAAGTACTCCATTTCTCCTCTGCCATTGTCATACTGGGTTGGGTATTTTTATTCTCATCTGATAGATCTGGGGCTCAGGGAGGCCATGTAACCAGGCCAGTGGGTGCAGGGGAGAGGGGCAAGAAGCCCTGACCCCTGAGTGTCCTCCAGAGCAAGGGTCCAGGCAGCTGAAGATCATCAAAAATGGAATGATGAAAACATTGGGGGCCAGGGAGGATGCTTTCCTTTATGGGGTAGGCAGGAGGGGAGAGTTGGCAGCAATCTGCTAGTAGGCCAGGAGCAAACACAGAGCCAGCACAGGTAGAGGACAGAGCCTCACAGAGCCAGCACAGGTGGAGGACAGGGCCTGACGGAGCCAGCACAGGTGGGGAGCAGAGTCTCTCAGAGCCAGCACAGGTCGGGGGCAGGACTGAGTCCAGAGTGCTGCTCATCCAACATCTCTCACTTAGCATAAGTTAGTATTTTGAAATAGTTATAAATCTCAAAAATTCTACATAGACTTCCACACAGCCTTTCCCCCTTTCCCTTAAAGATGGCGATATGATCGTGTGACCAGAAAATGACCGTAATGACTGGTAACTAGACTACAAACCTTATTCAGTTTCCAGCTTTTTTTCATCCACACATTTGTGTGTGTTTGTATATTTCTGAGCAATTTGATCACACACGCAGGTGCATATAACCACCACTACAGTCCTCTTCAGAACTCCCTCCTACTAAGCGCCCCCAGCCAGCCCCCAGTTCATCCACAGCCCTACTCCAGCTGACCTGTTTCTCCTCCACCTCCAAAGTTGAGTCATTTTGAGAATGTTGTATAAATGGGATTACACAGCAGATAACCTACAGATTCATTTGGGGAGGTTTGACATCTCTCCTGTTCTGAGTCTTTTGATTCACAAATGCATCCTGTCTTTTCATGAATGTGGAATTTCTTTGGTTTCTTTCATCAGGTTGACTTTTAACTAAGGATGGGTTTTGCATGAATCAGTGATTTGTTCCTGTTTGTTGTTGAGTAATAATCTGCTGTACAGATACTCAGGGTGTCATCCAGTCATTCACTGAAGGACATTTGACTTGTTTTCCACTTTTTGCTATTACTGATAAAGCTTCTGTAAAGCTTTATCTGTGAATATTTATTATGAACATTTGTGCATAGGTTTTTTTTTTTTTTTTAATGTGAATAGAGTTTTTATATCACTGCCACAGGTTCCCAAGAATGTGGTCGTTGGTCATCCTGTAACTCATGCTTACTCTTTTATCAGCTTTATTGAAATATTCACATATCATACAGTTCATCCATAGAAAGCATATGGTTATTCAGTGGTTATTAGCATTGTCACAGCTATGTCCAACCATCACCAGAGTCCATTTTAAATAGATTTTATCACTTGAAAAAAAGAAGTCTGTTCTTTTCATCTATCACTGCCCTGTCTTCAAACACCCTGCCACCTAAGCAGCCACTAATCTACTTTATGTCTCTACAGATTTCTACCTTCTAGACGAGTGTTTTTCAGCCCTTTTTTATCTCACATTACACTTGAACCTATAGTTAAATTTCCATGGCACACTTATATTATGTTGATCAAAAGAATAGAAAAATATATATACTTACTGTACTTTGAACTTCTTTCTAAAATAATTTAATTAATGATCTATAAAAATTTTCATGGCACACGGGTTGAAAATCCCTGCTCTAGACTCTTGTATGAATGGACTGATAAGTGGACTTCTGTGGCTGGCTTCTCTCACTTAGTATAATGTTGGAGGTTCACCCAAGTTGTGGTCTGTACCAATGCTTTGTTCCTTTATATGGATAAAGAATATTCCACCATGGATACACCATTTTGTTCATCCTCTTGTCTGTTGGCTGGCATTTGGGCTGATCCCTCCTTTTGACTGTTATGACTAATGCAGCTACACACATCCCTGTGCAAGTCTCTGTGAGGACACGTGTCTTCACTTCTTTTGCATCTCTCACCAGGCACAGAATTGTTGGGTCCTGTGGTAACTCTGTGTTGAATCCTTTGATGAGTGGAACATCAGGCTGTTTTTCAGTCGGCACCATGTTACATTCCCACCAGCAGTGTGTAAGGTTTTCAATTTCTCCACATCCTTTCCAGTACTGGTTATTACCTGACATTTTTATTTCAGCAGCCCTAGCACATGTGAAGCAGTACCTCAGGGTGGTTTAGATGTGCGTTTCCCTGATGACTGGTGATGTTGAGCTTCTGTAAATGTGCTTGTTGGTCATTGTATATTTTGTTTAGAGAAATGTCTATTCAGACTTTTTTTTTCATTTTTTAATTGGGTTCTATATATTTTTCATTATTGAGTTGTAAATTCTGTAGACAGTATAATCTAGACACAGTCACACATTTGATTTGGAAATTTTTTCTCCCACTCTGTGTTTCTCATCTTTTCACTCCCTTGCTGGTGTCCTCTGAAGCACAAGTTTCACATTCTGACAAAGTTCAATACATTTGTGTTTTGTTGATCAAGCTTTTGATGTAATATCTAAGAATCCAGCCAGATCTAAAGGCATGAAGTTTTTCTCCTATGATTTATTCTAAGATTTTCACAGTTTTAGTTCTCTGATCCATAATAAATACATTTCTGTATATAGTATGAAATAAGGATCTAAATATTTAGGTTTTTTTTTTTTTTGCATGTGGCTCTTCAGCTGTCTCACTGCCACTCATTGAAAAGTACATGTTTACTTTTATAGAAAACTTCCAAACTATTTTCCAGAGCATCTCTACCAGTTTAGATTTCTAGTCACAATATGTAAGAAATCCTGGCTTTCCACATTCTCATCAGTGTTTGGTTTTATCATTTTTTTTTTATTTTAGCTATGTCTATAATGACATATAATTACATTTTGGTTTGCACATTCGTCTTGGCAAAGTATTTCAAGTACGTTTTCCTGTGTTGATTAACCATGCCTATCTCCTCTCTGGTGGAAGGTCTCTCTGGGTTTTTTGCCTACTCTCTAATCGAAGTGTTTGTAAATGGGGTTTTGCTCAATATTTATGCATTCTAAAGGTAAGATTCTCATCAGATATATGGACTGCAAGTATTTCCCCTAAGTCTGTTGCTTATATTTTCACCCTAATAACGGGTTAGTTTTTTGACAAACAAAATTTTAACTTGGATGAAATTTAATTTATCATCTAAAAACTTGTTGCCTAGACTTTTGTCTGAAAGATTTCTCACTTATGTTTTTTTCAAAAGTTTTATGGCTTTACATTTGAATCTGTTTCGAATTAATTTTATCTGTGATGTAAAATTCAGATAAATTTTTTGTTTGCTTGTTTTGGCCTATGAATAGGCAATTGCCCCAGCACCATTTGTCGAAAAGACAAACTTGATTTTGCTTCTTTATTTAAAAAAAAAATTCACTTAGACATATTTGAGTCTATTTCTGGGGTTTTACTCTATTTCATTGATCTCTGTGTCTGATGTCCACTGTACCATCCTGCCTTGATAACGGTAGCTATATACTAAATCTTAACATAGGGTAGAGTGTTTCCTTCACTCTCATTCTTTTAAAAATTTTTTTTTTGGATTTCTTTTAGTTATTCAAATTCCTCTGCCCTGTCATATAACTTTTATAACAAGCTTGTCTATATGTACCAAAAAAGTAACTGAAATTTTGTAAGAAAACAGAGAGAATTGATATCTTTAATCAATTGAGTCTTTCAGAACAGAAATACAGCATGTCTCTACACTATTGACATCCTTTATGTTTATCACATTATTTCAATTAAAAAACTTTTTTTATTATTGTTAAATCATAGCTGTGTACATTAGTGCAATCAAGGGGTACATTGTGCTGATTTCATATGCAATCTGAAATATTCTCATTAAACTCTTCAACGTACCCTTCATAGCATTTTCTTAGTTATTGTATGTAGACATTTGTATTCTGCATTTAGTAGGTTTCGCCTGTACCCATTCTAAGATGCACCGTAGGTGTGGCCCCACCCATTACCTTCCCTTGGCCCTTTCCCCATATTCTTGTGCTATAGTTGGGTTATAGGCTTCATATGAAAGCTATAATTTAGCTTCATAGTAGGGCTGAGTACATTGGATACTTTTTCTTCCATTCTTGAGATACTTTGCTAAGAAGAATATGTTCCAGCTCCATCCACGTAAACATGAAAGAGGTGAATTCTCCATCTTTCTTTAAGGCTGCATAATATTCCATGGTATACATGTACCACAATTTGTTAATCCATTCATGGGTCGGTGGGCAGTTGGGTTTCTTCCATGACTTAGCAATTATGAATTGGGCTGCAATAAACATTCTGGTACAGATGTCTTTGATATATTGTGATTTTTGGTCCTCTGGGTATATACCTAGTAAAGGAATTATAGGATCGAATGGCAGGTCTATTTTTAGGTCTCTAAGTAGTCTCCAAACATCCTTCCAAAAGGAACATATTAGTGTGCATTCCCACCAGCAGGTGTGGAAGTGTGCCCTTTTCTCCACATTCACGCCAACATCTCTGGTTTTGGGATTTTGTTATGTGGGCTATTCTTACTGGAGTTAGGTGATATGTCAAAATAGTTTTGATTTGCAATTCTCTGATGATTAAGGATGTTGAGCATTTTTTCATGTGCCTGTAGATTGTGCATCTGTCTTCTTTAGAGAAGTTTCTCTTTAACTCCTTTGCTCACTCTGAGATGGGATCACTTGTTCTTTTCTTACTAATACGTTTGAGTTCTCCATGGATTCTGGTTATTAAACCTTTATCAGACATATAACCTGCAAATATTTTCTCCCGTTCTGAGGACTGTCTGCTTGCTATACTTACTATGTTCTTGGCTGTGCAGAAGCTTTTTAGTTTGATCAGGTCCCAGTAATGTATTTTAAATACTGCTTCAATTGCCTGGGGAGTCCTCCTCATAAAATATTCACCCAGGCTGATACCTTCAAGAGTTTTCCCTGCACTTTCATCTAGTATTTTTATAGTTTCATGTCTTAAGTTTAAATCATTTATTTAGTGAGAGTCTATCTTAGTTAATGGTGAAAGGTGTGGGTCCAGTTTCAGTCTTCTATAGGTCGCTAGGCACTTCACCCAGCACCATTTGTTAAATAAGGAATCTTTTCCCCCACTGAATGTTTTTAATTGGCTGGTCAAAGATAAAATAACGGTAAGTAGCTGGATTCATCTCTTGGTTCTCTACTCTATTCCAGACATCTACTTCTCTGTTTTTGTGCCAGTACCATGCTGTTTTGATCACTATCGATTTATAGTACAGTCTCAGGTCTGGTGATTCTCCTGCTGTGTTTTGATTGCTGAGTAATGTTTTGGCTATTCGAGGTTTTTTTCTGATTACATATAAAACAAAGTTTATTTTTTCGAGATCTTTAAAATATGACAATGGAGCTTTAATAGGAATTGCACTAAAATTATATATTGCTTTGGGTAGTATAGACATTTTAACAATGTTGTTTCTTCCAAGCCATGAGCATGGTACGTTTTTCCATTTGTTAACACCTTCAGCTATTTCTTTTCATAAAGTTTCATAGTTCTCTTTATAGAGATCTTTCACGTCCTTTGTTAGGTATACTCCCAAATATTTCATCTTCTTTGGCACTACTGTGAAAGGAATAGAGTCCTTGACTGTTTTTTCAGCTTGGCTATTGTTGGTATATATAAAAGCTACAGATTTATGGTGTTGATTTTGTAGCCTGAGACATTGCTGTATTCCTTGATCACTTCTAAAAGTTTTGTAGTAGAATCCCTAGTGTTTTCCAGATATACGATCATGTCATCTGCGAAGAGTGAAAGTTTGATCTCTTCTGACCCTATGTGGATACCCTTGATCACCTTTTCTTCCCTAATTGCAATGGCTAAAACTTCCATTACAATGTTAAAGAACAATGGAGAGAATGGGCAACCTTGTCTGATTCCTGATCTAAGTGGAAATGATTTCAATTTAACTGCATTCAGCTGTGGGTTTGCTGTAGATGGCCTCTATTAGTTTAAGAACTGTCCCTTCTATACCAATTTTCGTAAGTGTTCTGATCATGAAGGGATGCTGGATATTATCAAAAGTTTTATCTGTATCAATTGAGAGAATCATATTGTATTTATTTTTTAATTTGTTTATGTGCTGAATTACATTAATAGATTTACATATATTGAACCAGCCTTGAGACCCTGGGATAAATCCCACTTGGTCATGGTGTATAATTTTTTTGATGTGTTGTTGGTTTCTGTTTGTTAGGATCTGTTGAGTATTTTTGCATCAATATTCATTAGTGATATTGGTCTATAATTTTCTTTTCTTTTGGGGTCTTTCCCTGGTTTAGGGATCAAGGTGATGTTTGCTTCATAGAATGTGTTGGGTAGTATTCCTTCTTTTTCTATATTTTGGAAGAGGTTTAGTAATATAGGTACTAGTTCTTCTTTAAAGATTTGGTAGAATTCTGACATAAAGCCATCTGGTCCTGGGCTTTTATTTTCAGGGAGATTTTGTATAGCTGATGCTATTTCAGAACTTGAGATAGGCCTCTTCAACATTTTTGCTTCATTCTGGCTATGTCTTGGTAGGTGGCGTACTTTCAAGTATTGGTCGATTTCTTTCAGATTTTCATATTTCTGAGAGTAAAGTTTCTTGTAATATTTGTTAAGGATTTTTTGAATTTCTGAGGGGTCTGTTGTTATTTCATCTTTACCATTTCTGATTGATGAAATTAGAGATTTTACTCTTTATATCCTGGTTAGGTTGGCCAAAAGTTTATCTATATTATTCATCTTTCCAAAAAACCAACTTTTGGATTTATTGATCTGTTGTATAATTCTTTTGTTTTAAATTTCATTGAATTCTGCTCTGATTTTGGTTATTTCTTTTCTTCTGCTTGGTTTGGGGTTGGAATATTTTTCCTTTTCCAGGTGCTTGAGATGTCCCATTAAGTTGTTAACTTCCTTTCTTTCCATTTTCTTGAGGAAGTCTTGCAGTGCTATAATTTTTCTCTTAGGAATGCCTTTGCAGTATCCAAGAGGTTCTGATAATTCGTGTCTTCATTGTCGTTTAGTTCCAAGAATTTGGTAATTTTCTTTTTAATCCCATCTATAACCCATCTATCCTTCAGCATAAGGTTATTTAGCGTCCATGTTTTTATATGGGTATGCACATTTGTGTTGTTATTGAGTTCAACTTTTATTCCATGATGGTCTGAGAAGATGAAAGGAATAATTTCTACTTTTTTTAATTGGCTGAGGTTAGATTTGTGACCTAGGATGTGGTCGATTTTGGAGTATGTTCCATGGGCTGATGAGAAGAATATGTATTCAGTTTTGTTGGGATGAAATGTTGTGTAGATGTCTGTTAAATCCAGATGTTGAATGGTTAAATTTAAATCTAAAATTTCTTTGCCTAGCTTCTTTTTGGAGGATCTATCCAGCACTGTGAAAGGGGTGTTAAAATCTCTGACAACTATGGATCTGGAGTAAATCAAGTTGCTCATATCTGTTAGAGTTTCTCTTATAAATTGAGGTGCGTTCTGGTTGGGTGCATAAATATTAATAATTAAAATCTCATCATATTGGGTATTACCTTTAACAAATACGAAGTGTCCATCCTTATCCTTCCTTATTTCGGTTGGTTTAAAGCCTATTGCGTCTGCGAAATAGGATTGCAACGCCTGCTTTTTTCTGCTTTCCATTTGCCTGGAGTATAGATGACCATCCCTTCACCTTGAGTCTAAATTTGTCTTTTAATGTAAGATGCAATTCTTGTATGCAGCAGATATCTGGCTTGAGTTTTTGTATCCAGTCAGCCAACCTGTGCCTCTTTAGAAGACAATTTAAACCATTCACATTAATTGAGAATATTGATAAGCCTTTTGAGAGTCCGGTGGACATTTTTAATCCTTTTGCGACTGTGGAAGTTGGAATTTGATCAAAATTTTCTGTGTGGGTTTACTTTTGTGGTGGAGGATTATGCTGGTCTCTATGGAGGCTAGGTCTGAGAATATCCTGGAAAGCTGTTTTAGTTATGGCAAATTTGTTCAACATGTGAATGTCATTGAAGTATTTAATTTCTCCATCATAAATGAAACTCAGTTTAGCTGGGTACAGGATCCTGGGTCGAAAGTTATTTTGTTTTAAGCGATTAAAAGTTGATGACCATCCTCTTCTGGCTTGATATGTTTCTGCAGAGAGATCTGCAGTTATTCTAATATTCTTCCCCTTGTAGGTTATAGTTTTCTTTCATCTGGCTGCTTTCAGAATTTTCTCCTTCATATTAACTTTAGTGAAATTGATTATGGTGTGTCTGGGGGATGTCTCATTCAAGTTGAGTTGAGCTGGATTTCTGAAACTATCTGCTATCTGAATTTCAGAATCTCTTGGCATGTCTGGAAAGTTCTCTTTCATAATCTCATGAAGCAAAGACTCTATGCCTTGTGAAGCCACTTCATCGCTTTCAGGGATCCCTATAAGATGAATATTGGTTTTCTTTGAATTATCCCAGAGCTCTCTGAGAGAGTGAACTGTTTTTGCCCTCCATTTCTCTTCCTCTTTGAAAGTTTGGGAGCATTCAAAAGCTTTGGCTTCAATGTCAGAAATCCTTCCTTCTGCTTGCTCCATTCTGTTACTGAGGCATTCTACTGTGTTTCTCAGATCTTTGAGGGATGCAATTTCTTGTCTCAATGTATCAATATCTTTGGTCGTTTGGTCTTTGAATTCGTTGAATTCTTGAGACATCTTTTTGATTACTGCTTGGAGTTCTAATTCAATCTTATTTGCTATACATATTCTGAATTTGATTTCTGACATCTCAGCTATTTGTTTGTGCATGGGATCTTGTGCTGTGTCTGCCTTATTGTTACTTGGGGGACTTAATCTACTCTGATTATTCATATTGCCAGAGTTTTTCCATTGATTCTGCCTCATGATTGTTTTTCATCGTTGCCTCTGGCCGTCATCAGAGTTGGGGAGGTGTTTCTCCAAGATTCGACCCCAGCAGGATCACTCTATTGTTGCTGGATCTTTGTAGGGGTTGACCCTGAGTAGCTACCCTGGGGCTGTCCCAGCCAGGGAGTTATGGTTGTGGGAGCAGCTCCAGAGTGTGACATACCCGGATCCAGCAACAGGGTGGGAGCTGGTGCACGTGGTTCTGTGCATGCCTGTTGCCTTGTGACTTTGGCACAGAAAGCCCAAGGCTCCAGCCGTCTCTGGCCAGGAGAAGGGCTCGGCTCAGAGGCAAGAAGGGCTCCAGAGGGAGCGCAGCTACCAGAGTCCCTGGCCAAACAAGCTGGCCGATGTGGAGGCAGAGAGGGTATGGGAGGGAGAACGTGGGTTGCATGGCTTCCAGAGTTCCTGGCCAGGGTGTGTGGAGGCCTGGCAGGCGCAAAACGTTGGGCTACGTGGTTGCCAGGGGATTCCCTGGCCGGGGCAGGCGCTTGGAGGCCTGGGCAGGCAGGTTACAGGTCGCGGTGCCACACGGCCCCAGATGAGTCCCTGGCCGGGCGGAGTAGGGAGTACAGAGATCTGGGCAGGCACTGGTTGCAAAGATCCTCAGCTGCCAGAGGAGATCCTGGTGGGCGGGGGGCTCAGCACAGCCCAGAATCTCTTGTTGGAGCGGGGCACTTGGTTAGGCATACAGGGAGGGGAGCTACTGCTCAAGAACCTCCTTCCTCAGTCTCAGCAGGGGTTTGGTTCATCAGGTAATGGGGGAAGGTTGTACTGGAAGTTCAGAATGGCAGGGAAGACCTTGGTTCAATATTTCTGCCTAGCAAAAGAGTGTTCAGAGTTACAGCAGGGTCCCTCTGAGGAAATAGTTCCCACTTCACACAGCACTCATCCGTGGGGTAAGGCAAGAGGTCCACAGCTCACTGCTTGTCCATAGAAAACCCGCAGTAGCAAACAAAGAGAGAAAAGAAAGGAGACAGAAAAACAAAGAAAAACCACAGCTTTCTTGGGTGAGGAGACAGACACTCCTCCCAGATGAATTTTGTACCTGAAGCTTCGTTTCTTGGAGTTGCAGCTTGCCTTAGCAGAGGTGGCCTGCAGTTATCTGTCTCTTGGCTGGGCTCCCAATCTTCAGCTTAATTGGGCTGTTTCGAGCCTCCTTCGGAAGCTGCTCTCAGTCGGCCATCTTGCCCCACCTCTCAATCAAAAAACTTTTATCAGTGTTTTATAGCTTTCAGCATGTAGATTCTGTTTATATTTGTTAGACCTATACCTCGGTATCTAATTTGGGGGGCAGTGATTGTAAACAGTATTTCATTTTTAATTTTCTTTTAATGTGTTCGTTGCTAGTATATAAATTGATTTTTCCTTCCCTTTCCCTTTGCCTTTTTCTTTCCTTTTCTCTTCTCTTTTTTGTCTCACTATGTCACCTGGGTTAGAATGCCATGGCCACAACCTAGCTCACAGCAACCTCAAACTCCTGGGCTCAAGTGATCCTCCTCTCTCAGCCTCCTGAGTAGCTGGACCTATAGGTATATGCCACCATGCCCAGTTAATTTTTCTATTTTTGGTAGAGATGGGGTTGCACTTTACTCAGGTTGGTCCTAAATTTCTGAGCTCAAGCAAACCTCTCACCTCAGCCTCCCGTAGTGCTGGGATTATAAGAGTGAGCCACCACGCCCGGCCAAAAAGATTGATTTTTCCTGTGTTAATCTTGTTGTATTGTATAACCTTGCTGAACTCATTCATTACTTTTAGGAATTTGTGGGTTTTTTCAACATTCTTTGGGATTTTGTATGTAGACAATTAGGTTGAGTTTTATTTCTTTTTTTCCCAATCAATATGACTTTGATTTCATTTTCTTGCCTGATTATACTTCCTAGAAGTTCCAGTACTATGCTAAATGAGAGTGGTTAAAATGGACATTTTTACCTTACTTTTTGAGGGAGAAAGCATTTAGTCTTTGATCATAAGATATGACATTGGTGAAATGTTTTAGAGATGTTATTTATCAATTTGAGGATGCTTTCTTCTCTTCCTAATTCTTTAAGTATTTTTGTCAAAAAATAGTATTAAATTTCATCCAAAGCATTTTCTGCATTAGTTGAATGGTAATATGATTTTTGTTCTTTAGCCTGTTGCTATGAGGAACAACACTGATTAATTGTTAAATATTAAACTATTGTTTGAATAAAGCCTACTTCTTTGTGCAGTATAATCCTTTTTTATACATTTTGGGATTCAGTTTGCAATTATTTTAAAATCATTTTGCATCTCAAGTAAAGAAAGTTATTGGTCTGTATTTTGCATTTTTGTACTGTTTTTGTCTGGCTTGGTATTTAGGTTATATTGACCTCATAAACTATTTTGGAAACTGTTCCTTTCTCATCTATTTTATCAAAGACACTTTGTAGGGCCTGGTGCAAGGGGCTCACACCTGTAATCCTAGCACTCTGGGAGACCAAGGCAGGAGGGTTGCCTGAGCTCACATGTTCAAGATCAGCCTGAGCCAGAGTGAGACCCCATCTCTAAAAATAGCCAGGCATTGTGGTGGGGGCCTATAGTCCCAGCTACTTGGGAGACTGAGGCAAGAGAATTGCTTAAGCCCAAGAGGTTGCTGTGAGCTGTGATGCCACGGCATTCTACCAGGGGCGACAAAGTGAGATTGAGTCTCAAAACAAATGTTAATGTTTGGTAATGATGTTATTATTTGGTAGAATCTTCATTAAAACCATCAGGGGCTGGAGCTGTCTTTTCAAGAAACTTCCATAATTACAGATTTCATTTTGTACTATAGTAGTACTCATATAACTTACTTTATACGAGCTCACTCCTGACAATTTCTTTCTTCTTGTGAGTGCATGCAAGGTAGTATCTAGCATCCTTTTATTCAATCTTTAATATTCTTTACAAGGAAGGTTCACTAGTGGTATATTCTCTCTGTTTTAGTTTATCTGAGAATATCTTAATTTATCCTTCATTTTTTAAAGGGTATTATTATAAATATAGAATTTGGGGTTGGCAGTATTTTTTTCTTCAGCACTTTGAATGTGCCATTTCATGTTGTTCTGACCTCCATGGTTTCTGAGAAGAAGTTAGGTGTTGATCTTATATAGAATCTCTTAACATTTTCAAGATTCTCTCTTGGTTTCCAAGAGCCTTTCCCAGTTTGTCTGTTTGTGGGTCTTTTTGAGTTTATCTTACTCAGTTTCATCTGACCTGAATTTTCTTAAGCTTCCTTGATGTGTCAGGTAAGACTTTTTGTCAAATTAGGAACGTTTTGGCCATTATTCTTTCACTTTATCTTCCTGTTTCCTTTCTTTCTCTCTTTTTCTTTTGGGACTCATTATGTATATGTTGTGAGCTTGATGGTGCCCTACAAGTTTTTGAGACTTTATTCATTTTTCTTTATACTTTTTTTTCTCTTCTTTAGACTAAATACTTTCCATAGAACTACCATTAAATTTACTGGTTCTTTCTTTTGCAAACTAAAATCTTGTCTAATTTCCTGTATTGATGGTTCTGTATTTCAGCTCAGATTTTTAAGATCCAGAATTTTAATTTCTCTCTCTCTCTCTAAATGATTCCTATATCTTTACTCATGGTTTCTTCTTGATGAGGCTTCTTTATTATACTTTTTGTCTGGTAGGAGATATAGTCTCCTTCCTTATTTATAAAGAGCTGGTTAAAAATCTTTGTCTAGAGTTCACCTTCTTAGCTCCATCAGTGATAACCTCTCTTGACTTTTTTCTGTTTATGGAACATACTTTATTATAAATTTCTTATAAATTTTTTGATAACTTTCAATAATTCATTGTGGCAAGTATAAATACAGGATCCCTGCCCTCAGGTTCTTCATCATTTCTGCTGCTGCTCATTTGTTTCATAAACTTCCCAGACTGATCGTGTAACATCTATTTGTCATGTGCAGTCAACGAAGTCACCATTCATTTAGCCTAGTGATCAGTTAATCATCATATAGAGAGCTTTTTAATGCCTTAAACCAGTAAGTATCCTAACATTTGCTGGGCATCTGGTGAAAGAGTGTGTGTGTCTGTGTGTGTGTGTGTGTGTGTGTGTGTGTGTGTGTGTGTGTGTGTGTGTGTGTGAGAGAGAGAGAGAGAGAAATGGAATACCTTCAATGCTTTGGCAGACTGTTTACAATTCTGCCTTAACCTTGATTGTTCAGTGTCTACTTGCACAGAGATTCAAGTTCAGTCAGAAGTGAGACATTAGGACTTTTTTGCATCTTTTCTGGGCATTCTCAAAGCAATGCATCATTTTATAGATACTCACAACCATGCCAGAGTTTTTCAAAGCACTGTATTAAAATATCATTGTCTAGAGCAAGTGTCCTCAAACTTTTTAAACAGGGGGCCAATTCATTGTCCCTTAGACTGTTGGAGGGCTGGACTATAGTTTAAATAAAAACAACTATGAACAAATTCCTATGCACACTGAACATATCTTATTTTGAAGTAAAAAAAACAAAATGGGAACAAATACAATCACACCGCCTCATGTGGCCCGTGGGCCGCAGTTTGAGGACCCCTGGTCTAGAGTACTCTTTTAAAAATCTTCACCTGGCTCTTGTTTGCCCTACTGGTATCACATTCTCAGGAAGCTGGAATGTTAAACAACTTAACTATAGAGACAAACACTATATAGATAAGTCTTTCTTGACTGAGCAAGGTCTGAGTCAGGTCAAATAAATGTAAGTCCTATGAATAGGTTTTCCACAGGTCTACCAGACAGGGTAAAAAGGCCAGACACTTCCCTGGAGCTATTAACCCACTCTGTCCCACTTTAATTTTGAAAGGGATGCTGGTTTTTATACTTACCATAGTTGTAAGGTTGCTCAAGTTCAGGATTACCACAGAGATCAGAAATGGGATTGGCCGATATAAAACATCACATAGTTTTCTTGTGTTACTGACATCCAGCCATTTTTCCTGAATAAACGCTTCTTGAGTTGTTGTAAGTCTTTTATTACCATATAAGTTCTGAACATTTAATTTTAGGTTGTTATTATTGCCAGTATCCTTTTATGGAGGAGCAGACTTTCAGAGTTCCTTACTCAACCATGGCAGAAGTGCTTCTCTCCATTCCTTTATTCTGAACCTACCTGAGTCTTTATATTTAAAGTGAGTTTCTTCAATTACACGCCCACACAACCGATAAAACACAAATATTGTCTAGCAAGGGGGAGGGGTGGGATCTCACCTAATGTGCACGATGTGAGGGTATTCAGCACAACCCCTGGGTGAAGGGCTCTTCTGCAACTTGAACTTTGCCTTGGAAGTGAGAAAAATGTAACTTAAAAATTTATACCCTCATGTTAATTTGAAATAAAAAATAAAATTAAATTAGAAAAATAAAATGGATTTCTTACAGACAACATATAGTTGCATGTGGTGTGTGTTTTTGAAGATCCAGTTAGACAATTTCCTCCTTATAGCTTGTATTTTTTTAAATATTCATATTTCAAATGATTACATAATTTGATTACTATGTACCATCTTGAAGCAGTTTTCTATTCATTGTATTTGTTGTTTCTTTTTTTACCTCTTTCTCTTATTCCCTGGTTTTAATTGAGTCTTTTATATGATTCTACCTTTTTCTTTTCTTCTCTCTTAGTATATCACTTGTACTTGTGTTTTTAAGTGGTTGGCATAGGATTCAGAATATACATATTAAATAAATAATTAAATGAACTTCAAATTAACACCACACCCTTTAATATGTAAGGCAGGTAACCTTTTATCAGAATATCCCCAATTTCTTCCTCTTATTTCTTATGCCATCAATCCCTAACCGCCCAGTTCCTTCTTACTGTTAATTGCTTTTAACAGTTGCATTTCATTACAAATAATAAAAATAAAAGATTTTCTTTTACCTTAATTTATTCTTACTCCAGTATCCTTTCCCTCTTTATGTAGATTCAATTTTGTCATACGTTATTTTTCTTCTGCTTGAAGAACTTCTTTTGACATTTCCTGCTTGGCAGGTCAAACAGTATTATATTCCTCATTTGTTTGTGAGTTTTTATTCCTCCTTCCCTTTTCCTGTCATACAATTTTTTTAATTAAACTTTTTTTATTTTGAGGTAATTGTAGGTTTACATGCACTCATAGGACATAAAACAAAGAGAGCTTCCATGTACCCTTCACTGATTTCTCCCAATGGGAACATCTTACATAAGTATAGTACTTTGCAACACATCAGCAGTGGCACATTCGAGACCATCCATGGTCCTGAGGATCCCTTCTGTCACTCTTTGATAGCCACATCTGCTTCCTTCCAATCTTTATGCCTTGGTGACCTCTAATATGTTCTCTATTTCTATAATTTTGTCATTTGAAGGAAATATAAATAGTATCATACAGGTGGTGACCTTTTGGATCTGCTTATTTTCAATGAAAAAAATTATCTGATATTCATCCAGGTTGCTGTGTGACTATGTCCTTAATCAATAAAGATTGTTTATTTTGTATCATCCATTCACATAACACAAATCAGTGAACTAAGCTCATGAGTTAGAGATAAGTGATAAAATATGAGAAGGAGAAATCTGGTGTCCTTTGAACCTTACAAATGCTTGAACATGGAAGAGAACAGAGTGGGCTTGGGGCCCTTTAGTTGAGTGCTGTCATCCACAGCGGCTCTGCAGTGCTCTGGACTCACTTTGCCTTTCATCTTCCCTCAAGCACCAGCTCAGTTACAGGCTAAGATTGTGTGTCACAAGTCATGTCTTTGAGTGAACAGGCAGATATGTCTTCTCTTATGAAAATAAAACCTAAGTGTTTTTTCCCAGTATTATTATAAATTCAGACTTGCATGTGCAGTTACAATGATATATTTGCTGTCTTTAAACAAATCTCATAGAGCATGACCGCTTTCTTTGTTTCCTGTTTATTACAAATCACTGTAAAAATGACTGTAATTGATTGCAAAGTTATTTTTAATGTTTTTTGTAAATTTGTTTTGTATTAATTTTTTCAAGTTAAAGCAGCCAAATAAAATGGAAAGATGAATAATCTCTTGAGAACCAACAGCAAATGAGCCAATAAATACACAATAAATCATACCTAATCCATTACTATCCATTTTAGTGGTGTTTCCCGGGGATGGGGGGAGAATCACGGATAATAATGTGCATTTCCAGGAGACTTGTTTTTACAATTAATTATGATTAAAGTACATTCAATGAAGTGATCACAAGTCTACCACATGCTTTCATGTTACTCTGACACATCTCAAATTTGGTACTAGTTCAAACAAACAAACAAACAAACAAACAAAAAATGTAGAGTAAGGGCTTGACCAGAGTTCGTAAAATTCACTGGAAAACAGCCAGCTTCACCTCAGTGTAGCACTATTAGAGGAGGCTTTCCAAGTAATACAAAGATTACATAGTTTACAGGGAAAAACAGATTTAAAAAAACAATAAAAGAAAAAGCAATTAACATGTGTGGGCTGACATTAGAATGGACTGTCACCTGCGCTTAATGTACCACACACCAAAACTCCTTATTTTCGAGTTGTAGTTAGGGTTTAAATTATATTTGAATAGATAATTTAAATACACAATTTCATATTTAATTGGGCCCTTATTTTTAAAAATGTATTCAGCTCCATGTGTGTAAGTTGTGGTTGATTTTAAGATGAAGAATTCCACAAGGATCTGGGAATGTGAGTCCCAGCTGTTGAAGCTTGCTGACAGATGAAATCATTCCTTCAACCAATGTTGTAATTTTGCAGTTATGTCTCACTAAAAATGTCCCCTTTCCTTCCTTCTAACTATTTTGGGGGAGTGGAACGAGCGATAGGAGATACCAATTTTTTTCTGTATTCCTGTTTTTTCTCTCAAATAGTTTCAGTTAATTAATTTTCATATTTAGAAGGACTAATTTGAATAAAGTGCTCTACCAGGCATCTGTTAAGTCTCTGATTTATTCTGGGAAATTAAATTTATATGGATAAAATGTACAAGGTAGATTCCTTTAGAGATGTTAATGTTCAGATTCTTTCTTCCTATGAATTGTAGATAGTTGAATGCTTAGGTGGAATTCAGTGGCTCAAATACTAAGTAAGCTTTTTATTTATTTATTTTTAACATGTTTTTTTAAAATTTCAGACTAATAAGAGGCCACACTTCCTGTATTAGTAAGGCAAATGCTTAAGTTGTAGGTATATTCACACAGAAATGTACCAGCCACCCGCACAGTGTTCCGCTGGGAGGAACCTAAAATAAAAAGAAACATATGCTTCGGCACGTCTTGGTGGAACTGTAAACACTGAAGACAGAGAGAAAATCTTAAAATTAGCCAACAAGAAAGTACACATTATGTACAAGGGAATGACTTTTTTTTATTTTTTAGATATTGCAGTGAACGCAAGGAATGGCAGTTTCAACATAGGTGACCCTCCAGCAGTAATAGCGGCAGACAGGCCCACTGAAGTGATCTTGACTGAGTTGAAGCTAAGCCATTCTCCCCAAGAGACCCTTGGGTGCTTTGGCCCATGAGGAATGAGGAAGGTCACCACTGAGGACCCCTGGGCATGGGCATCCTAGCAAGCAAGTAGAAGGCACTGACGTAGAGAAGGCGGCAAGGCAGCTACCACGGGGACTTCAACTGCAGTGAATCTGTTGTGAGCAAACTGTTTCCTGGACACAGTTAAAATAACCCCTCAGAATTCTGGGATGTAATGTGGGAAACTTGTGGGAGGAGATGATGTGGTCCTCCATGTGAAAAATGAGTTACTGATATTTAGGCATTAATGTGGCTTCATCTGTACTCACAGTCTAATTGGGACTGGACTTTTTTACTTTTAAGCTCTACTAACTGACCAGTATCTCTAAATTTTGTTAACAAAAATAAAACAAAACAAAACAAATACTGAGTAACCTATACTGAACCAAATTTTATTCGCAAGCAGCCTAAAATCTATGGAATACGTACATACAATCATTTTTTTTTTTTTTTTAAAGACAGGGTTTCACTCTGTCACCCTGGGTAGGGTGCAGTGGCATCAGCCTAGCTCACAGCAACCTCACACTCCGGGCTTAAGCAATCCTCCTACCTCAGCCTTCTGAGTAGCTGGCACTACAGGTGCCCACTACCACCTGACTAAGTTTTTCTATTTTAGTAAAGACCTGTCCTCCCTCTTGTTCAGGCTGGTCTGGAACTCAGGCAATCTACTCACCTTGGCCTCCCAGAGTGCTGGGATTACAGGAGTGAGCCACCATGCCCAGCTGCTATGCAATAAGATTTTAAAGCAAACAATCCAAACCATTTATTTCTATCTCTTCTCTCCCTTGGGATAAGTTGATGTCATCTTTCTGGTTCATGTATCTGCTGAAACCCTTATGATTTCTCCTTTTCAGGCTGTTTCTTGCCTGCACCTGACTCTTTCTCTCAGGCTCCTGTCGTACTCCCAGGTCATCCCTATAAACAGCCACGGTTTTCCCAACAGGAGGAGTTTGCTCTGAAAAAGTGTTTCTTCCAAGCCTGACAGAGGCTAGGACTTCACCCATTAACTGATGCTTTGAGTGTGAGGGTCATGCTCTTTATTATAAATAAAGAAAACAAACAGCTAGAGATGGGGGCACAAAGTGACTGTGGAAAGGTTGTATCTAATCATTACCTTGAAATCACTCTGGGGTGTCCTGCACTGCACTGCTTAATTAGATGGTCAAGACTTGTCACCTGACATCATGGAGTCAACACTCTCCTGAATAAGCCACATCCTATGTCAGAGACGTTGTACATCTGCCATCTGGGGTGACCCCAGCCCAGGTCGGAAATGAAGCAGGTCAAAACTCCTGTGCTGATCAGTAGTGGGATAGCGCCTATGAATAGCCACTGCACTCCAGTCTGGGCGACATAGTGAGACCCTGTTTTGAGTAGGACAGAGCTTCAGAAGGCACAAAGTACGATGATCAATGATGGGGGCCCCTGGAGTTTTTCTCCCCCAGAATCTTCTACCCTGATCCTCTAGCAACCCTGTCAAACTGCAGTTGGCCCCTCTCCCCCGTGCCGGTGCCCACAGAAGTCTCAGCTTGTGCGTTTTTGCCCACAAGTGAGTTAGGACTCTGTATTTGCAGTCATTCTCCCTGTTTGGGGGGCAGTGGTTTTCCCTGTGATCTCTCTTCTCTTACGGATCTAAGAGGACATGTTGGGTTTTGGTTTGTCTGGCTTTTAAAATGTTTTTCCACGATTCTCTTTTTAGGAATTAGTCTAAACAGTAAGAGGTAAGTGTGTGTTCAAAGCTGCTGTCACAGAGAAATGCTGGGGTTGACCTAAATGTGCCCTTGAAGGAGACTGTTTAATGGAGTAACAGTGCAGTCATCAAGGGGGGTTCTCTGAGGCAGCGGTTCTGAGCTGGAGGTGACGTGGCCATCGCAGAGGACATCTGTAGCTGTCATAGTTAGGACACCAGGCTGCCACTCTAGCAGGTAGAGCCCAGGATGCTGCTAATTGTCCTAAACTTGAGATTTCTGGCCCCGTCAAGATGCATCTCCTTAGTTGCCATCGCCTTGAAATGGCTCAATGTGGGTGACATTCAGCCCTCTGAAAACAGGCAGAATGCCCCATGTATTTCCAGTGATCTTTGGGTGACTGGCACCACCCAAAGCTCCTCTCCTCCTCTGCTCATGTCTCTCTGCCTCTATAGTTCAGCTGGGGGCTGGAGGCACACTGCTGACAGGCAGCGTTTCCCACCTCCAGGAGTCACTTCTGCTCCTTCCACCCGCACACCCTCACTCCCACCCGCACCCCCTCACCCCCATGGGTCCCATGGGCTCCCTGCCCTCTGCTGCGTGTCGCCTTCTCTTCTGTGTCCATGTGATTATGTTCAGATGGTCATAGATAGAGATCAGCCACCTCTCCTCTGGGCAGTTCCTTCCTCGTTTTTCCTCCTGAAGTGTCACTTAACACCCTTCGCTGGGGCTCCTGTAATGTTACCTCTGTCCTTTTGGTGACAAGGTTGTCTTTAGTCAAGTGCAGTGTTTCTTCTGCTTTCCTCCCTGGCAGTGGCCCTCCTCTGTCAGGCCCGACAGGTGCTTAACTTACCTCTTGAGGGCTGCTGAGTGTGCAGCTGGGTATGCATCTGGCACACAGTGACACAGGCTAAAGTCATTGCCCCATTTCTGAAGTGGCCACCCTGGATGTGTCTTGCAGCTCCCTTGAGCCTCATTCTTGCCTACAGACTCAAGTCACCATTTTCCTATGGGACTCTGACAAGGACAGCATGTGCACGGGAGGGATCGTTACACTTGCACACTCAGGAGATGAGCAGGGTACCCTCCCGTACTGCTGGACCTGCCACCTTATTTCTGGAGGCTTTTCACAGTCTGGAGCAGCTTGGCAGGCTGTGGGTTCATGTGCAACTCTGGGGAGCTGCTCACCAGCCTATCCTTGACATTCAGGTGTTTTTCTTTCCAAAAAAAAGCTGCAAGCTTCATTTGTCTCAGTTAATGGGTTTCCAGTCCCCGCTGCCCCATGTCCTCAGGGACCCCTTTATCCCTGGCATGCTCTGCATGTGGCAAGCTGCCCTGACTGCCCGGTGTGGTCAGCCAGAGGTGATGGTCTTCAAGGGAGAGTAGGGGACAGAATGAGCTGTGGTGGCACCAACCATCATTGCACAGAGAAGAAGCCTTGTGAGCCTCTGTTGACTGACAAAAACCCTCCCAAGGAGGGTGTCCCCTCACCGCCCTGACCCGGTCCAGTACAGATCTGGACCCCAGACAGCTGTCAGGGCTATGTCCCGGATGCTGTTCCCACCTCCTCTGTACCCCATCCTCCACCTTCTGACTGATGTCCAGTCTCACCAACACTCGCTGTGTCCTCACTGTCATGGTGCAGCAAGGAACACCTTGGATTGTTGGTAAATGTGAGTTCCAATCCTGCCCTAGCGATTTCTCTCTGAATCTCTTTTTCTCATGTGCAGAATAGGATAATGAAGAACTTCCCTTGTCCTTGCTGAGCCATGTTAGTTAAGTGGCAGGACACATCCAAACACCCTGAAGGCCTCCAGGCTCCCAGACCTCAGCACCCTAAGCTCCCCTTGAAGTCAGATCCCACAGTGAGGATGCCCTGCCTGGAAGGACAGAGCCTTGGAAGCTGGGAACAAAGGTTCAATGTGTGACACAATCTCTGAATTATTTTAGCCACAGACTATGTGGATCATCCCCACTTGAAGATCAAGTTTGTGACAAAAGTCTCATTCCTCCAAGTGTGGTCACCCACCGGAAGAGGCAGAGGGAGTGCACAGCGCTGCTGGAGGTGGCTGTGGAGGAGTAAGGCCTAGAGGTTGGGAACCCTCGGAGCCCCGCGCTGGCTTTGGTGGGAGGCACTCCTATCCACAGGGGGAAGGGGGCGTTGCTCTGCTCTGGTGAGGGAACCCATTCCACACCAAGAGCCAGAGCACAGCAAGGCTGCTCAGGAGAAAAAAATCACAGCTCAAGACATACTCCTGGACACACACAGGCATTTCCCTCACTGCCTTGCACAAGGCTCCTGCCCCCGCAGGGTGACAGCGAGAGAGGCCTGACCATAACAAGGGTGCAGCAAGGGTGCTGCCCACAGGGGCAGGCACCAGCCCCGTCTCCCCAGATGTGGCTGACACAGCCGGCTCCCCCCACATCATGGCCACCTCTCAGCCACTAGGATCACACTGGCGGTCCTGACCACAGGGTCTTAGCCTGCCCTTCAGAGGGAACCCCAGAGAGCCCTGCATTCCTAATTATGTTTTAGAGAAGGAGTATGTTAAAGAATATATTAGTAAACATATGAATAATGTTTTAAAACATGGATTTTACCTTAAAAATAGTTCAATTTTCACCTGGTAAAGGAGGAGATGCTTCTGTGCAGTCATTGCCCTCGTGGAAGTGATCTTTAGACCCAGTTGTCATGTACTTCCCATTTATGTTTTTTAAAGAAAATTCAAACCATGTAAGTATGAATCTGAGCCCACAGGCATGGGTGTCAATTCTCGAGAACTGGTTGCTGTGACAACTCAAAGATTTACCAGAGACTGGGTGAGCTGGTGACCCCAGCTCGGGGGTTGCCCCACGAGAGGCTTCTGTGGACAGGACAGTGGCACCTGCAGGTCCGGTTCCTGCACCTGTCATCACATGCATGCATCTCATCCTGCTGAGGTTAGTATTTCAGCCACCACATCAGTATTGTGGGTCTTCATCCTCGGGTATGAAGAACAGCTCCTTTAATCATAGGCAACTGCCCTTCCACACCCCCAGGTCTGGCCTAACCCTGTCCACATGCTCCCTTCTTGGTCCTGAATTTGACCAGCCTCCTTGTCCAGAGCCTCCCTCATGATGCCCACTGAGCAGTCACAGCTGCCTGGTCCTCCAGCCTGTTGCCTTTCGACCTTCTCTTCTGCCTGTAGTTTTTCCCCTCTGTGTTCTCTTCCCTTTGAGCCCCCTGGGTTGTTAGAGTCGTCTTTATCTGTTAAGCTGATGGGCGTTGCAGCTCAGCATCCTCTCTGATGATGCCCTTCACCTTCCCCCAAGTGACCTAGAGTCATCCACAGAGGGAACACAGGCTGCCATCACGAAAGGACAAAACCCCGGGCGGCGCCTGTGGCTCAGTGAGTAGGGTCCCGGTCCCATTTGCCGGAGGTGGCGGGTTCAAACCTAGCCCCGGCCAAAAAATAAATAAATAAATAAATAAATAAATAAATAAATAAAAAGAAAGAAAGGACAAAACCCCAGGTGTGGCATGGTGAACAAGGTAGCAAATCAGATAGGGGCATTATTATTATTATTTGAGAAAGAGTCTCACTGTGTTGCCTTGGGTAGTGTCGTGGTGTCACAGCTCACAGCAACCTCCAACTCCTGGGCCCAAGTGATTCTCTTGCCTCAGCCTCCCGAATAGCTAGGACTACAGGCGCCCACCACAACGTCCAGCTGTTTTTTGGTTGTAGTTGTCATTATTGTTTGGCAGGCCCAGGCTGGGTTCAAACTTGCCAGCTCCGGTGTATGTGGCTGGTGCTCTAGCTGCTGAACTATAGGCGCCAAGCTACATAGGGGCATTATTGAGATGTCAGTAACACCTCTGTAGCCCAATTGTGACTGGCCAAAAGCACCTCCATTACTACACACACCAAAGAGGAAAACAAAAGTTTTAAGGTGAGGAGAAGGTTGGCAGGGAGTCAAGCAAGGTCACAGAGCCTTTTCATACCCGAGTGACAGAGAGTGACTCAAAGTTGTGTTCAGCTTTGATCACTGGTGTTTAGAAATTGCAACATATCAAGTTACTCCTCTGACAAATAGGTTGGAAACTTGCTGATGAAAATGTATAGGACAGACTGGAAGAACAAAGTCTCCTTGACGCATTTAAAACACTCCTACAGACGTACATTGTAAGCGTCTGAATTAAAAAACATCTTGACGATAATATGTTTTCCGCTTAACTTAGGCATTCAGGTGTCACCATTCTGGGTATAATAGGCTGTCAGGAATATCAGGTGTGGTTCTCTGCCCTTGAAAACTTTATTTTCACAAAATAAATAACAAACACGCTACTTCAATGTAGTCCTTGCGTAGATGGCAGATGCTGCCTTATAAAATCCCTTTTTTATTAGAATGCTCCTTATCTCCAATCTTTTCTTGGTTTTCTTCTGACTTGCCATTCAGTTAGATTATTCAGGTAAAGAGAAAAGACAGAATTTTTTTCAATTATTAGAAAAATTCAGTAAATATCACTTTCAAAGGGCAGGAAAAAAAAGAAGAAGAAGAAAATATACTATCAAAAGTAGTGCCAGTAAGTGAAGCAAGCCAGAGATGGGAAGACTGGATGATCTCACTGGTCTGTGGAACCTGAGAAGTGGACATGCAGAGAAAGAGAAAGGGAGAGTGGTGGTTGTCAGAGGCAGAGGCGTTGGGCAGAGAGCACAGGGGTTCAGCTGTGCAGGATGGGTGAGTTCTGGAGACCTGATGTCCAGTCTGTGCAGGACAGGTGAGTTCTGGAGACCTGCTGTCCAGCCTGGCAGTTGCAACTGGTGACGCATTCTGTCTATGGGACACTTGGAATTCGCTAACAGAGTAGATCTTACGTGTTCTCACCACATACAAAGTCATGTGAGGTGATGGAAAGTTTAGTTACCTTGATTTTGTGTACATATAACAAAGGTTCAAGTTGTACACAGTTTTTCTTCGTCACCTACACCTCAACAAAACTGAGAAAATGTGTAAACAAAGTCCCCAGTTAGAAGCTAGTGATTCTTAAAGATGTGTGAGCACGGTACTTTGACTAAATTTATAGCTTCTCATATTTTCTTTGACAAGGCTATATGACCAAAAATAAACTAAAATGCTTAGGTCAAAAAAAAATAAAGTAAAGGGCGGCACCTGTGGCTCAAGGAGTAGGGTGCTGGCCACATATACTGGAGGTGGTGGGTTCAAACCTGGCCCCAGCCAAAAACTGCAGAAAAAAAAATGTTTAAATAAATACACAAATGCAGAGACCCTGTGTGCACTGCGTGACTGTGCTGGGGGTCTCGTTGGTATTTGGCCCCGTATGTTGCTCTTTGCTCACTTAAGACAAGTTAAGAAGACTTTTCTTGTTTCATTTTAATCTAAGAAGAAAAATCTATTTATTATAATCAAACAACAAAGAAAAGGCTTCATCCTGGAGCCGGCATCTCCCGTGTCCACCACAAAGGGCACGCGAAGCTCGTAAGGGTTGGTTCCCCATAGAGATCCCTCAGCACACAGCACCTGGGTGGACACTGTTCGCTATGAATGAATTGACTGTCAGCACCAAGCAGAATGTTTCATTTCCCTGGTGCTCACCAGAGAGAAGACACACACATTAATTAGCTTTGAGGACTATGGAATGACTCCCAAAGAGAAAAAGGGCAAGTTACTATTTTTTTTTTTATTGTTGGGGATTCATTGAGGGTACAATAAGCCGGGTTACACTGATTGCATTTGTTAGGTAAAGTCCCTCTTGCAATCATGTCTTGCCCCCACAAGTTACTATTGATAGCCAAGGATCAGTATCGATCTCATTCTGTTCCTGCCATCCAAATGCATTCTGGGAGAGAAAATCTGCATGAAGTCTTAACCCATACAGTATTCCTAAAGGAGTCAGTCATCTGGGTGAGAGAGCTGTACCTCCACCATTCTGAGCAGTATTCCTCAGAGAGTCAGGCATCTGGGTGAGGGAGCTGTACCTCCACCATCCTAAGCAGTATTCCTCAGAGAGTCAGGTATCTGGGTAAGGGACCTGTACCTCCATCATCCTGAACAGAATTCCTCAGAGAGTCAGGCATCTGGGTGAGGGAGCTATGCCTCCACCATCCTGAGCAGTATTCCTCAGAGTCATGCATCTGGATGAGGGAACTGTACCTCCACCATCTTGAGCAGTATTCCTCAGAGAGTCAGGGATCTGGGTAAAGGAGCTGTACCTCCACCATCCTGAGCAGTATTCCTCAGAGATTCAGGCATCTGTGTGAGGGAACTGTGCCTCCAGCATCCGGACCAGTATTCCTCAAAGAGTCAGGCATCTGCGTGAGGGAGCTGTGCCTCCACCATCCTGAGCAGAATTCTTCAGAGAGTCAGGCATCTGTGTGAAGGAGCTGTGCCTCCGCCATCCTGAGCAATATTCCACAGAGAGTCACACATCTGCGTGAGGGAGCTATACCTCCACCATCCTGAGCAGTATTCCCCAGAGAGTCACACATCTGCGTGAGGGAGCTGTACCTCCACCATCCTGAGCAGTATTCCTCAGAGAGTCAGCATCTGGGTGAGGGAGCTGTACTTCCGCCATCCTGAGCAGTATTCCTCAGAGAGTCGGGCATCTGGGTGAGGGAGCTGTACCTCCACCATCCTGAGCAGGATTCCTCAGAGAGTCAGGCATCTGTGTGAGGGAGCTGTGCCTCCACCATCCTGAGCAGTATTCCTCAGAGAGTCAGGGATCTGTGTGAGGGAGCTGTACCTCCACCATCCTCATTGTTGCAAGGACACCAGATGCCCCCCCCAACCCTGCCTCACACCACCCTCTCCACTGGCCTTTCTTAGTCATGCTGTCTCTATTTGAGCCATAAAATATTCAACATTGGAATGAATAATGTGACAGAAATCAGTGATTTTAAGGAAAAGGGTAAGCATGAGTTTAGCCCTCTTTGAGGGCCTCAAGACCACCTCCAGTTTTGCTAATTTACTAGTAGAACTCATCAGACAAAAGGACAGCTTGTATTCATGGCTTAGGTCTATTATAGCAAAAGGATCTAGAGCAACAGGGGAAAAAAATGCATTCAGTACAGTCCTGAGTGGTGATCTATGTCTTCTGAGCCCTGCCCTGTCCTGGCTTTGCAGGAACACCTTCTCCACGAAACAAGGGGAGCGCCTCTGCTCAGGGAAGCCAGTTTGAATTGAGGGATCTAGGGCTTTTGCTCAGGGCTGGCCATGGAGACACACCCTGCTGCATGACCAATCACAGTGACAGAAATCCATGCCCCCAAGAACAACATCAGGTGCACATCAGTACTAACATTTAGGCAAAGCAATCCTGACAAGTCAAACTCAGCATGGTTCATTGTGCCAGGTGTACCAAAAAAATCATTAGTCATTATGATAGGAAACCTCCAGAGAAGGACATCCCAGGGTTTGGCCAAGGGTCAGCCATGGTTTCAGGCTTCCTTGGATACATAGAGACACAGAGAAGCAAGCATGGTCCTTCAACTCTCCTGGTGCTGTGTGATCACACTGGGGTGATCACTTATACATCAGTCTGCAGGAAAATGCCTTCTGTAGTTTCTGACTTCAGATTTGGATTCCATTTTCTTGTCTGTAAAATGGGATTCATGACAATAGCTAGCGGGTGCAGTAAAGTGTGTAGTGAGTTAAAGCATGTGAAACGTGATAGACACCCAGGACATGTTAGCAGTGCTCACCCTGCCACCTAATCTGTTCTCCTGCAGTAAAGAGAAAAGTTTGAGCTTTCCCCCAGCCCCAGGGAGGTGATCTTAAAGCTTTTGGGATGTCCTGCCTGATAAGAGTGTTTTTGTTCCTTGGGTCCCTGAGCCACTGCATACAGTTCATGCTAACAAATTCATCCTTAGCAAGGCCTTTGGGTCACAACTTATAGTCTACCCTGATGCTGGGATTTGTGGTTGGGGCTGTCTCACTCCATTTTTACTGTTACACAAAACACCTAGGACTGGAGAATTTATAAACAACGTCCTCGAGGTTGGGAAACCCATGGTCAAGGTGAAGGCAGGTGTAGTGTGCAGTGAGGGCTGCTGTCTCTGCTTCACAGTGGGGCCTCCTTGTGTGTCCTTCACGGTGGAAGGACAGAAGGACAGGAAGCTGCTCCCCTCACCTCTTTTATTAATCCCATTCATGAAGGATTCGTTCTCATGACTTAGTTACCTCCGTAATCACATTGGTGATTAAGCTTCAACACACAAATTTTGGGGGACACATTAAACCCATGGGGTCAGGCAGTATCAGCTCAAGCTTTAGAGGTGCTAGAGGCTGAAATCTTTCACATTCACCACACCTCCAGGATAGATCTCCAGTAAAATGTCTAGGCACGGGGCTCAGGTGTCTGGCTGACAGTTCTCAAAGCACGTGTTCACGCGTCATCGCCTGCACGTCCCCACTGAGAGGGAATGGCCCCTGCCACCAGCACTTCTTCCCTCAGCCGATTTCAATCTATATTTGTCTTTTTGCCATAGTAAATTATACACAAGTATGAAGGCCCCACTCCATTCTGTGAGTCCTTCTAGTGAGGGTAGTCTTGGGCAATCTGTGAACTTGGCAATGAGTATTAAAGTGAAGATGGTATTGGAGAACCTCAGACTTTGTGGTTTCATAAAAGCTGGAATCTATTTATTCTTGGATCAGCAACTTTAAATTTGCTTCCAAGTTAGTTCAAAGTGAGGTTTTTGAAGGGATCTTGTCTCTGTTATCTCTCCTTGGAGGATGA
This sequence comes from Nycticebus coucang, assembly GCF_027406575.1. Taxonomy (NCBI): domain Eukaryota; kingdom Metazoa; phylum Chordata; class Mammalia; order Primates; family Lorisidae; genus Nycticebus; species Nycticebus coucang. Next base: position 142,951,143 of record NC_069781.1, read on the forward strand.
AATTGTGGTTGTGTGATTAGTAGGAAGGGTTAGACCTGGAACAAATTATTTTTAGTAAATTAGATATAACTCTGTTTCAGATATTCTTCTTATGTTTCATGTTTGAAACTGAGATTTGCTGAATGCATAAGAAAACAGTTCACTTTTACTGATGAGATTGACTCAGCAGTAAAGCTAATAGACTGTGAGAAGTGAGACCCTGGCAACAGCAGTCACAGAGATGTTATGAAACAATCACCCTTCAGCACAGGCTGAGCTTGCAACAGTTTGAACACTGATTTCAAATATTCAGATATACCTGAAGACTTCTTTCCTAGAGGAAAAACTTCAGAAGTTCTTCAAGGAACTATGGATATCAGAGTTGTGGTCCCAGATGGAGAATCCATCCCCCAATATATCCTCTGAAGGGGGGGGGGAATAAAATTGAGCATGGGGGAAAAAAAGAGACACATCTATAGCTTTTGACCTTGCACGGCCAATAAAGCAGTCCTTGATTGGTGAAAACTAGCTATTAGATGTGCTTTGCTTGGCTTGCCCACATAAATGGGCATGAGGAGGATAAAAAGATATGCCAACACTTGAAAGAATTAATGACCCTCCTCTGGGAGCCTGGGGGCTAAGCTGAGAACTGCTGGGATAGCCCTCTGAGAAATCCAATCACAGCCTCTTTAACTCAGTCAAAACCATGAGGTTTAGCATATAAGTGTTGAATTATAGAAAAGAATCAAAGAAAGCCTCCCCAGGGCTCCTCTGGGTGTGGCTTGCATTGTTTGATGCTTTTGGTCCCATCAATTGTCCAGGGGTCCCCTAGAATCAGGCAAATCAGGCAAATCAGGCCTAAATATTAGCATTCAGATCCATCATGTTTTCTGAAGAACTCTGAATGACAGCCAGACATTTGATGATTGGGTTCCACCAGCAAAGGAAATAAAATTCCTTTATTTCAACGCTCTGACTTCTGGGAAATGTTCCAAATATGTGATACCAAATGTGTTCCTCTGTGTGGAATTTATGAAGCTGTTATACCCAATATCATCTCATAATTGTGTTCTATAGTAATTGAGTTTTAATCCTTTAATATTTAACATGCAGTGATTTTAAATGCCTCGTCTTGATTCATCTTAATTTAAGTACTCTCTATGTACACCATCTGATGTAATCTTTATGAGTTATGTATTTTCCAATCCATCACAGATAAGGGAGATCAACAACAAGTTTATAATTAGGCTGTGTGCAAGTCCCACTTCCCCCATTTGGATCAGGTAGTTCTCTTTTTTAAGCTATCTGCAAAATGACGATAATTATCCTACTTTCTGCTATAAGGTATTTTAAACACAGTTCTCATATAAACAGCTTCATGTAGGCCTTACACAGAGGAAATGTATAATTAATATTTATTTTTGTTGTTATGATTACTGGACATGTAGCGAGTAGCTGGCCCCAATCTGTATCTAACAAACGTCATTTACAAGGTTTGGATTCAAAACCGTAGCTGTATGTCTATTTCACTGTTTATTCCATTGTTCATTCCATTGTTTATTCCAAAAACCAAGCTCTTGCATGGACAAGTTGAGATCAAGAGCAGTAACTCAGTAGTTGATTACATTTGATTTTTTTCTCTACAATATGGGAATTTTATTCTACCCATTCACTTTCGCCTCCTTCCTTTCTAATATTTATGTGTGAATATGTGTCTGAATATTTTCATAAATCAAGATATATCCATGCCATCAACTGGAGTGGCTTATTAAATTCAACTTCTCTGAATTTTTAAAAAATTTGAGCAAATAAACCCTTTAAACAAGTTTTAGGATGGGGAGTAGTGCTTCAATTTGAAAATTATCACCATGGAATGTGAAATTTGAATGTGCAAGTCTCCCACAAGGCATGAAAAATATAGCTGAGATGCATGGTTGAGAGAACTGTCATGTAAGTCACACCAGAGACACGTGGCCAGGGGTTGTTTTCACCACAGATGTATAGCTTCCCTTCTGAAACTATGTGACGGAGTGTAAGGTGAGGCCTACCTCTCATTGTGTTCTTGTGAATGGTGAATTAAGTGGGCAAGGGAGGGTGCTAATCTTAAAATGAGCTAATCAAAAAATGACTCTTTTTGTTATTTGAGGGATTTGTATAATTTTTTTTTTATCTTTTGGCTTTTTAAAAAAATTAATTTCTTTTTTAAATTTAACATTAATGTGGGGGTACAAACAGTTAAATTCCATACTTTGTATTTATAAAGTTAAAATCCAATTTGTAGGTGTGTCCCATGCCCAGGGAGAGCGCCTTCCCCTGTACAATGGGTGGGAATTTACCCAACCCCTTCCCTCCTGCTCCCGCCACTGCTTGATTTTCTTTCTTTCTTTTTTTTTTTTTTCATAGTGGTGTACAATAATGAAATCATGAGATACAATGTGCTGGTTCCATATACAGTCTGAAATATTTTCACTGAATTGGTTAACATAGCCTTCATGGCATTTTCTTTCTTTCTTTTTTTTTTTTTTTGTAGAGACAGAGTCTCACTTTATGGCCCTCGGTAGAGTGCTGTGGTGTCACACAGCTCACAGCAACCTCCAACTCCTGGGCTTAAGCGATTCTCTTGCCTCAGCCTCCCAAGCAGCTGGGACTACAGGCGCCCGCCACAACGCCCAGCTATTTTTTGGTTTGCAGTTTGGCCGGGGCCAGGCTTGAACCCGCCACCCTCGGTATATGGGGCCGGCGCCCTACTGACTGAGCCACAGGCGCCGCCCCGTTCATGGCATTTTCTTAATGATTGTGTTCAAACCCTTATACTCTACACTTAGTAAACTTCACCTACACCCTTCCAAGATGCACCCTAGGTGTGGAACCACCAATCACCCTCCCTCCACCCTTCCTCCCCCTCCCTTCCTCTCCCTTGCCCCTTTCCCCATATTCTTGTATTGGGGAATACAAGAGATTGGGTTATAGCCTTCGTATGAAAGCTATACATTAGTTTCATATTAGGGCTGAGTACATTGGGTACTTTTTCTTCCATTCTTGGGATACCTTGCTAAGAAGATTATTTTCCAGCTCCATCCATGTAAACATGAGAGAGGTATAGTCTCCATCTTTCTTTATGGCTGCATACTATTCCATGGTGTACAAATACCACAATTTATTAATCCATTCATGAGTCGATGGGCACTTGGGTTTTTTCCATGACTTAGCAATTATGAATTGGGCTGCAATAAATATTCTGGTACAAATATCATTGTTATAATGTGATGTTTGGTCTTCTGGGTATATACCTAGTAGAGAATTATAGGATCGAATGGCAGATCTATTTTTAGATCTCTAAGTATTCTCCAACATCTTTCCAAAAGGACCGTATTAGTTTGCATTCCCACCAGCAGTGCAAAAGTGTTCCCTTTTCTCTACATCCACGCCAACATCTCTGGTTTTGGGATTTTGTGATGTGGGCTAATCTTACTGGAGTTAGATGATATCTCAAAGTAGTTTTGATTTGCATTTCTCTGATGATTAAGGATGATGAGCATTTTTTCATGTGTCTGTAGGCCATGTGCCTGTCTTCTTCAAAGAAGTTTCTCTTCAAGTCCCTTGCCCAGCTTGAGATGGGATCACTTGTTCTTTTCTTGCTAATACATTGAGTTCACTGTGGATTCTGGTTATTAAACCTTTGTCGGAGACATATCCTGCAAATATCTTCTCCCATTCTGAGGGCTGTCTGCTTGCTCTATTTACTGTGTTCTTGGCTGTACAGAAGCTTTTTAGTTTCATCAGGTCCCAGTAGATATATGCCAAAAATGCCAAGCTGAATAAACTATCAAGGATTCTATTCCATTTACGGTAGCACCTAAGAAGATGAAGTATTTGGGAGTTTATCTGACAAAGAACGTGAAAGATCTCTATAAAGAGATCTATGAAATTCTAAGAAAATAAATAGCTGAAAATGTTAACAAATGGAAAAACATACCATGCTCATGGCTGGGAAGAATCAACATTGTTAAAATGTCCATACTACCCAAAGCAATATACAATTTTAATGCAATCCCTATTAAAGCTCCATTGTCATACTTTAAAGATCTTGAAAAAATAATACATCATTTTATATGGAGCCAGAAAAAACCTTGAATAGCCAAGACATTACTCAGAAATAAAAACAAAACAGGAGGAATTATGCTACCAGACCTCAGACCCAACTATAAATCAATCGTGATCAAAACAGCATGGTACTGGCACAAAAACAGAGAGGTAGATATATGGAACTGAATAGAGAACCGAGAAATGAACCCAGCTACTTACTGTTATTTGATATTTGACAAGCCAATTAAAAACATTCAATGGGGAAAAGATTTCCTATTTAACAAATGGTGCTGGGTGAACTGGCTGGCAACCTGTAGAAGACTGAAACTAGACCCACGCCTTTCACCTTTAACTAAGAGAGACTCTCACTGAATTAAAGATTTAAACTTTAGACATGAAACTATAAAAATACTAGAAGAAAGTGCAGGGAAAACTCTTGAAGGAATCGGCCTGGGCAAATATTTTTTGAGGAGGACCCCCCGGGCAATTGAAGCTGCATCAAAAATACACTGCTCTATTTTCATTGGTTTTTTTCCTGTCATGTGAGCACGTGGGTATTAATCTACTAGTTTAGATTTAATATAGTTACGTGTGGTGTTTGTTTTTCCATTCTTGGGCTACTTCATTTAGGAGAATGGTCTCCAATTCCAACCAGGTTGTTGCAAAAGGCACATCATCTCCATCTTTTTATGCCTGAATAGTATTTCTTGTTATACATATCCCATAATTTATTAACTCATTCCTCTGTTGAAGGCCACTTGGGTCATTTCCATGTCTTTGAGGTTGCAAATTGTGCTGCTATAAACATTTGAGTCCCAGTGTCTTTATGAGAGAAGGCATTTTTTTCCTTTGGGTAAATACCTAGTAACAAGATTACTGGATGAAATGGTAGGTCTGCTTTTAGCTCTTTGAGGAATCTCCATACTTTCTGCCACAGAGGCTCCTTACTCTCTGTATTTGCTCCAGCCTCTCTTGTTTTGGGACTTTCTGATGTGAGCCATTCTCTCTGGTGTTAGATAATATCTCGGTGTGGTTTTGACTTGCATTTCTCCAATGATTAGAGACTATGAGGCTGTTTTCATGTGTTTCCTGGATGTTAGTCTATCTTCACGAGAAAAGTTCCTGTTCGTGTCTCTTAATCTGCTGAGTTCTTTGTAGATCTATAGATTACCCTTGTCAGTGTAGAGTGAAAATGCCTTCTCCCATTCTGTAGATTGTCTTTTCATTCCGTTGGTTGTGTCTTTCACTGTGCAGAAACTATTTAACTTGATAATGTCCCAGTTATTTATTTTTGTTGTTGCTGACTTGTGTAATTTTCAAAAATAGCGTATGTCAGAATCTGTACCCTTATTGTTCATTTTTACACCTGTTGCACCAACAGTGTAACAAACTGTTCACAAATTTCTCCACCAGACAAAGAGGAGGCAATCAGGGACTAATTTAATGGGAAAAAGTCTTGCTTCATCACATTTCTAATTTTTCTGGTTAACAACAAGGAGGGCTTATGACATAAGGTGTGTTGACTGAACAAGCAAACAGACAAAGGAGTAGATAGAGATTCTGAAACTGAAGAAAAATAAGGTCAATCTGCATTTGTGTCAGTTTGTAAATGGATTTCTTTTAACTAAATGGCCATATTCTTACATCTTGTCTAAACCTCTCAGTCTTGACAATAATTCAGGGAGGAAAATTGGATGTGAATCTGCAAAGCCAAGTGTTTTGCCATATTCAGAAAACATTTCAACGAACAGAAAGAAAAAGGTAATAGATAAGGTTCAACTAGATTTTTGTGATGTGGCGTGGCAGATCTCACTGAATTTCTGATTATTTAGAAATTGAACCCTAGGATTGAGAATTATTTAATCAGTTTCAAAACAAAACTGAACTGTAAGGTTTTGGAACTAAATCATTCATATCATCATATTATTGAGAAAGGAAAGGAAGGGAGAGCGCCTTGTCCAACCTTTTTATGTTCTCATCTGACCTTGGTAGGCTAATCTGGTGACCTTGGTAGGCTAATCTGGTAATGAGTCCTACAGAGTTAGCAGCAGGACATGGGGGGACCCAAGTCGCCTACGGCACAATTTAAAATAATGACTGAGATGTAATTCACATACCATAAATTTCATCATTTTAAAGTATGCAGTTCAGCAGGGTTTTTGGTTTTTTTTTTTTTTAGCATATTCACAGAATTTTGCAACTGTCACCGCTATCTAATTTCAGAATATTTTTATAGCCCCCAAAATAAACCCTGTACACATTAGCAGCTACTTCCAATTCTCCTGTCCCCAGCACTTGGCAAGCTCCTTCTGCATGTGCTGCCTTAGGGTGTTTCAGATAAGAGGATGATGTGACACATAGGCTTCTATACCTGGCTTCGTTCCACCTAGAATAGTGTTTGCATGGTTCGTCCACATTATAGCATGTCTTAATGTTGCATTCCTTCTTATTGCTGAGTAAAATTTCTCTGTGGATATACCATAATTTTATTAAACATTTCTCCATTCTTCGGTTGATGAACGTTTAGATTTGTTCCATCTCTTGGCTCTCATGAATGATTCTGCTACAAACGTTCATGCACAAGTTTTGACATGTTTTCGATATTCTCAGATGTTCACCTAACATTTATATTTTGAAGAGCCACCCAGTTTTTTTCTACAGTGGATTCAGCATTTTATAATCAGTGTAGGAGGATTACATTTTCTCCACATTCTCATCAGCATCGAGCTATTGTCTTTTGTTTTTTGTTGTTTCTTTTTTTAGCCACTCTAATGAGTGTGCAGTGGTATTTCTTGGTGATTTGATTTCTGTTTCTCTAATGACTGAAGATGTTGAGCATCTTCTTTTCAGGTGCATATGAGCCATTCGTATGTCTTCTTAAAAATACGTCTACTGAAATCCTCTGCCCATTTTCTTTTTAAAAATTTATTTATTTTTATTTCAGATTAATATGAGGGTACAAATGATTAGGTTGCAAGGTTTGCATTTGTTAGGTAAGGTACCTGTTGTAGTTGTGCCCTGTAACCTTATGTTGTGCCTGTTAGGTGGGAGTGCACCTGTCCCTCTTCCTTCCTCCCCTTCCCTCTAACTTGGAATTTTTCCCTTATATGGGTGTGTATTAGTTCATCTATTGGCTTCATATTATTATTGAGGACTTTGGATTCTTGCTTTCCCATTCTTTTGACACTTTACTAAGAAGAATGTGTTTCAACTCTATCCAGGTTAACACAAAAGAAGTTAAGTCTCCATCTTTTTAGTGTCTGAATAGTACTCCATGGTATACATCTACTATGGTCTCTAAATCCATTTCTGGGTTGATGGGCATTTGGATTATTTCCCATCTTGGTGATTGTTTATTGCAGCTCAATTTACGTCTAGTGCAAATGTCCTTATGATAAAGTGATTTTTTTCTTTTGCCAAGTAGTGGGATTGTGGGATCAAATGGGAGGTCTAATTTGAGTTTTTTGAGGATTCTTAATACTTCTTTCCAAAAGGTTGCATTAGTTTGCAGCACCACCGCAGTGTAAAAGTGTTCCCTTCTCTCCACATCCATGTCAGCATCTGTAGCTTTGAGATTCTATGATGTGGGCCATTCTTGCTGGGGTTAGATGATATCTCAGGGTAGTTTTGATTTGCAAAACTCTGATGATTAGGGATGGTGATCATTGTTTCATATGTTTTTTGGCCATTCATCTGTCTTCTTTAGAGAAGGTTCTATTTGTATCTCTTGCCCAGTGATATATGGGATTGTTGACTCTTTTTTTTTGTTGTTGTTATTGATTGAGTTCTCTGTAGATCCTCTCTCTGCTCTTCCCTCTTCCACCCACCATTGATTGTCCTTATATCAGAATTAAGTACATAGGATTCATGCTTCTCCATTCTTGTGATGCTTTACTAAGAATAATGTGTTCCACCTCCATCCGGGTTAATAAAAAGGCTGTGAAGGCTCCATTTTTCATGGCTGAATAGTATTCCACGGTATACATACACTACAGCTTGTTAATCCATTCCTGGTTTGGTGAGCATTTTGGTTGTTCCCGCAATTTGGCAATTGTAAATTCAGCTGCACTAAACAGTCCCGTACAAATGTCCTTATGATAAAAGGATTTTTTTTTCTTCTGGGTACATGCCCAGTAATGGGCATGCAGGATCAAATGGGAGGTCTGATTTGAGTTCTTTGAGGATTCTCCACACTTCCTTCCAAAAAGATTGTATTGGTTTGCAGTCCCACCAGCAGTGTAAAAGTGTTACCTTCTCTCCATATCCACCCCAGCATCTGCAGCTTTGAGACTTTGTGATGTGGGCCATTCTTGCTGTGTTTTGTTTTATTGTTTAGAGGTGATTTCTATAGATACCTGTTAGTTTAATGAGCATCTTAACGTAAAACAGCATAGTTCAGGTTAATACTGAGTTAGTTACAATAGTGTATAAGTTTTTTCCAGTATAGCTGACTTCCCTTATCCCACCTTTGTGCTGTTCATCACAAATTACTTATGTACACATTAAAAACCCATAAACATACTTATATAAATATTAATTTGTCATTGTCTTTTAAATTTGACAAAAGAAAAGTTTTACAAACAAAACACATCTATGTTATTTTTTATGTTTACCCGTGGAGTCAATGTCTTTGGTATGTTTATTTGTGTCCATTCAAATTATTGTCTAGTGTCTGATTTGCTGGGATGGCCCTGTGAGTCCCAGAATCGCAGGTGTGCTCTCTTCAGAGAGCCCGCTGTAGGAGTGAATATTCTAACTTTTGGTCTTTACAAAGTACAAAAAGTATTCTAGCCACAATCTTGGCTTTTTCTCTAGAATACACTTTTCTGACTGAGTCTCTCAGATGTAGCAGCTCTTGCAATCTGTTTATGCTGAGAATTTCTCGTATCATGAAATCATGGCTCCTTTTTGGTTAGCAGTTTATCTCCTCAACTCATCTCCTTCCTATCACATTTTACTATTGGCATAAGGAAGAAACTGAGCTGCTCCTTCAATGCTGTTTGGAAATTGCCCCTAAATACTCAATCTATCATTTACAAATTCTTCATTCCACACAAAAGCACTTCAGCTAAGCTTAAGGCCCCTAAGTAGTAAAATGCCCCTTCCCTCCAGTCCCCAGTGCCATGATCCCCATTTCTCCCCGAGCCGTCCCCACCAACATCTCCAGCAACAAGTGTCTGTGTGACTGGCGTGTTCTCTGAGATGACTTGGACTTTCTCTGCCCTGCTTCTCACTTCCTGTTAGTCCTCACTGCCCAAGTGCTAAATACCACACTTAGCCATCTTTCCAGGGCAATCTAAGCTTTCTACCATGGTCCTCAGCATGATTCTAGCCTTTGCCAACTGCCCAAAGCCAGAACTGCACTTACAGATACCAAATCTGTGTTAATTTCCTGTTGCTGCTATAATACATTATCAAAATTTAGTTGCTTAGAACAAAACAAACTTGTTATCTTATGGTTCTGGTGGTCAGGAGTCTAAATGTGTCCAGGCTAAAATCAAAGTGTTAGCAGACCCATGCTTCTTCCACAAGCTCTAGAGCAGGCATCCTCAAACTTTTCAAACAGGGGGCCAGTTCACTGTCCCTCAGATCATTTGAGGGCTGGACTATAGTTTAAAAACAAAAAAAACTATAAACAAATTCCTACGCACACTGCACGTATCTTATTTTGAAGTAAAAAAACAAAATGGGAACAAATACAATCACACTGCCTCATGTAGCCCGCGGGCCATAGTTTGAGGACCCCTGTTCTAGAGCCTTCCTGGCCCTGCCTGTGTTCAGGGCCTGTCTCCAGCCCTTTGCCCAAGCCTGCATCACTCCAGCCCCTACATCCATCATCACATCTGTCCTGTGTCTGTCCATCGTGCCTCATTGTATACACACTGGGCAGCCCCACCAGACAGCCCAATGTACTCTCCCCATCTCAAGGTCCTTATTCACATCTGTAAGGCCCTTTTGCCGGGTAAGGCTCTGGAATTAGGATGTGGCCATCTTCAGGGACCATCACTTGTTCTACTAAAACTGCCAAACAGGTCCAACAAAGAGATTTCTATGAGTCTAGACAGCAGTTCTCAACCTATGGGTCGTGACCCTTTTGTGACAATGAAAATATATCCTGCATATCGGATATTTGCATTATGATTCATAACGGTAGCAAAATTACAGTTATGAAGTAGCAACGAAAATAATTTTATGGTTGGGGTTCACCACAACATGAGGAACTGTATTAAAGGGTCACGACATTAGGAGGCATTAGGAAGGTTGAGAACCACTGGAGGTTATGGGGGAATTCCCAACATGTTCTGACCCTCCCATGGCTGCTAAGCTGCTGGTTTTCATAGCTTCCATGGTTAGGAGGCTCTTGATTCTAAAATCCCCTACAGAGACACACCACAAAGTTCTCAGTCCTCACTTTGTTTTTTTTTTTTTTCCTTTTTTTTTTTATTTTTATTAAATCATAGCTGTGTACATTAATATGATCATGGGGCACCATACACTTGGTTCATAGATCGTTTGACACATTTTCATCACACTAGTTAACATAGCTTTCATAGCATTTTCTTAGTTATTTTGCTGAGACCTTTACATTCCACATTTACTAGGATTCACATATACCCTTGTAAGATGCACCGCAGGTGTAATCCCATTAATCCCCCTCAGTCCTCACTTTGGCTGTAGTCATTTGTCTGAGTAAATTGTCCTTGCATTGCTGCCAAGCTTTGACTGATCTCCAGAGTTCTCAGAAGATGATTATTAATAGTTGCTTCCAATATCCTCCTTGCTCGGTTGTACAGAGGAGTGGGTTTTCAGAGGTCCTTACTTTGTCATTCTAGAAGAACTTCCTTTCTGGTGGCTATTTTTAAATCTAATTAATTAATTGGTTCATTAAAATGATCCTCCAGGTAACTAAATGCTGTCTAGCCTTCCTTGGCTTTAGGGTCACTATTGTATGTGTTTGGGTATAATTTATTTGAAACCGCACAGGGGTTCTGGATGTCCTCAAGGTCTCCTGACTTCCTGGGGAACCGTGGTCATAAGCCGTTTACCAGACACTCAAAACTTCCTGGGTCTTCTGTAGAAACACTAAAAAATGAAGATGTATTATTTTATAGCAAAGGTTTACTTGCCCACAAATGTTCTGGCACCACAATTCTTGTAGGATTTTTTTTTTTTTAAACTGAGAGCATTTTTCTTCACTAGTTACACATGTCAGTGCCATTACGTGAAGGCTGTGATCTGACCCAGGAAATACATTTGTATAGCACATTGCCTGCACTTGGTTTTTGGTGTCACGAAAGCTTTTTGATAAACATGGAAATTGCTGGAGTGACACTATTATTCAGACACGTTATAAGCAGCCCAGAATAATGCATGGTGTATTTATGCCCATGTTAACAGCAGACTCATTTACAATGGTTTAAATTTGCATTTGTGGCTAGGAAAATGATGGGGACAATGAGCACTTGTGGATAATCATTTTGTCAAATAAAATTGTAAGGAATGACTTGTCCTCTGAGCACTAATGGAATTTACACGCAGAGCTAAAGAGATATCTGAATTACACAGGGAGGTTTGTACTAGCTATCACCTGGGTCCTATCTCATCAGCCTTTTCCACCTTTATAATATATAGTGAATAGTAAAGGATTTGAAAATTCTCATTTTCTCCATGGAAGAATTCATAATAGATAATTACATATTATATATATAGCTAGCAGCTTCAAAGTGGAGACATTATCTTACTCATGTTGAATACCTCTTAAAATGGAAACAAATGATAGTACATAATATAACTTAACCCAAATAAGGTATAAATTCTTAGAAAAAACCACAGCCCCCTCATTTTTCCATCAGAGCCAGAGTCACTTGTCATCGAGAGCAGTGGATGCCTAGCCAGAGCAGTAGGGGTGAGACCTGGGAGGTGCCAGGAGGGGACAGTCCTCCCTTCCAGTGGCTTTGGCTTGGAGAGTCTTCTTTGATATCCAATAGGTGGAGAGAAATGTTTTCGACTCCTGCCTCAGCCTTTGGGGAGTACCTGCCATCCAGCTGCAACTCAGGTGCATCCATTTAGGTATTATTTGGTTTCCTTCCTGCCCCCATCCTCTCACCAATCCCTGGCCCCACAGGCCCAGGAGCCCTGACATGCTGTTCCTCGGACACATGCTTGCCTCTGTATCAGGTGCTGTTGTCCACTCCTGTCTTCTGGACCAAGTCCTCCATGTGTGCAGGACTCATGTGCTCACTGTTACAGGCCTCTGCTGGTAGGTTCCTCATGCTGAGAGCCCTTCCTCCCACCCAGTGTGACATACCAACATCCTACCATGAACCCTCTCTGCAGTCTCCTTCCCCGCATTTAGCCCCCACTTTTTTTTTGTCTCTAGCAGACATGATAATGTTTCAGGCTTTGGGGGCTGCATGTTCTCCTTTGCAACTACTCAATCCAGCCTTTAAAGTACATAGACAACACACAAATAAATAAATGTATGTACATTGCTGTGTTTCAATAAAACTTATGAAAATAGATAGAGCTGGATTCCCCTCACAGCTGCCACGCCTGGCCCCTGTGTGAGGCTGCGCTCCCTCCCACTCCCAGACGTGTGCTGCTTCTTACTGTTTCTCCCCATCAGAAGATAGGTGCTCAATAAGTAAGTTGAATGCATGAGTGCATGAGGATGAATAAAGGGTAGACACTGCTTTATTTGTGCTAGTCTCTCCCTACCCTATCTCTGTCAAGTAATTGAATTTATGGTGTTGGAGTTGCCACCAGAACCTATGAAAGGGAAGTGATTATTCTGAACCCGGAGACAAGTAGGAGTATGGGATTTATAGGCTTCACGCCTCTGAGCTAGTTGTCCATTAGCCATTGTTTTAATCACTCATGAGACGAATAGTCCTGTGATAGCTGCTCTGTGTCAGGTATGAGGTAAGGAGGATGGGATCTCACTCATCCCCCAAATGCTCTGCTTCCATGGGCTCTGGGGTGCTCAGAGCCAGAGAGGGAGGGGTCAAGACAGTATTCCCAAGACCAGATGATGGCACTTTGTTCAATTGGAAGAGGGCAGGAGAGATGGAGGGAAGTTACAAGATTCAACACAGATTTGGGGGCTGGTTTTCATCACAATTGCTGATGAACAGTTCCTTAGCTCAGGCTGCCATGACAGGTCAGCCCAGACTGGGTGGCTTAGACAGCAAACAGTTATTTCTCACATTTCTGGAGACTGGGACATCCAAGATCAAGGTGCCTCCAGATTCATTGTCTGTGCAGGGCCCCCTTCCTGGTTTGCACAAAGCACTGTTCTCTTTATATCCTTATGTGGCAGAGAGCAGAAGAGAGAAGCAAGCTCTCTGTCCCATCTCTTCACATAATGGCATTAATCCAGCTCAGGAGGGCTCCATTCTCATGACGTAAAGAGACCTCCCATCTCTTCACATAAGAACACTAATCCAGCTTGGGAGGGCTCCATCCTGATGACCTGAAGAGACCACCCATCTTTTCACATAAGTGCACTAATCCACCTCAGGAAGGCTCCATTCTCATGACCCAATACCTCCCAGAGGTTCCATCTCTGAAAAGCCATCGCAGATGAGCGTTTCAACATGTGAATTTGAGGGGACACAGACTTGTAGTCCACAGCAAATATATTATGTGGGTTACAGAGGGATGAATGAAATACTCCACTTTGACTTTCAGCTTCGACACTGAGTATGTGGGGCCACCACTTACAGAGATGAGGAATACATTCAGGGGCAATAGCAGCAGTATTTTGGATGGAGTAAGGTTGTTATTCTTGTTAAACACACACATGGCAATGCTGACCTATCCAGGGTACATGAGCCTGGAGGATTGGAAGGGTAGGCCAGAGCTGTGAATTTGATAGTTGCCCACATGCCCTGAGCAGAAAAAGCCATAAAATGTATGTGGTCCCTGCTGCAGATCAGAGGGTCCAGGGCCCAGGTTGGGCTCTCAGCATGGACTGGCCAAAAAGAGGAAGAAGAAAAATACAGAGTGTTGGGGGAACAAATTCGGGGGCAGCCCTTATGCATGTCTCCTAAGGACACAGGCAGGAGATGTCTGCTTCTGTGCAGACTTCCAATCATAGTGGTTATCACCAAGCATCGTTTTAATTGTCATGCGCATGCTAGACTGTTTTAAAATTGTAGTAGCCTGGGAAGGTTGGGAAAAAAAAAAAAGAAAATACCCAAAATCAAACTTTTAAAAGGAACCTGTTCATGTGATGCAATTTATTTGGCATATAATGGAAAGAAAGTTGTATATTTCAGAGTTACTGAACACAGATGCCCCAAACATGTCTCCAGCTAATAAATGGAGTAAAATTAAATTTTATTTTGCATTGGATATTTTTGGTAGAAACAAAAGTTTACTTCATTATCTGAGAAGTAGGTTGGTTGGAATTCCATTTGATTTAGAACTGTAGAAAGAAAATGTCCTCCCCCCCACACACACACACACAAATCTTTTTCTACTTTTAACCTCCCTCTACTCCTCAGCCCACTCATTATTGCAACAGAAGCAATTGCTCCAGCCCATCCCTTGGCTGCAGATACTCACAGAGCAGCCACTATGGAAACGCCTGTAAGGAAACCGAGCCAAGAGCAGGGCAGGTGGGCCTGGTTGCTGCCCTTCAGGGAAGGTTCCCAGGTTGGAGAAGGGGCAGCAGTGGGTACGGGATCTGTGCCTGGGATGCTGTTGTAGTTCCTTTGTGCAGCTTTAAGGGAGGGTCCAAGGCCGCGAGATTTACAAAGAGAAGCGGTTTATCTGCAGGCCGCAGGAGGAGAAGCCTGGCTGTGGCATCTGCTCCTGGGGCGCAGGAGTTTCCCCTAATGGCAGAAGGAGAAGAGAGCAGTCTTATGGTGAGGGGAAGGCAAGGAGGGAGGGGAGAGGGAGCCAGGCTCCTGTTAACCACCAGCTCTGGCAGGAACTAATAGAGCTAGAACTCACTCACTCACCACCTCAAGGAAGAGGATGGCACAAAGCCTGAACACCTCCTACCAGGCTCACCTCCAACACATGAGGTTTGGAGGGGACACATATCCAAACTGTGGGAGGCCTTGGAGGTCTCCCTGTGTTCTCCAGATGGACTCCATGTACTGAAGTCAAAAGCCAAGCGGATTCTGTCCACTCAGAAGTAACCATGTGCAGGTTGAGCAGGCTTTTGAATTCTTCCCTTCTAGTAAAATTATCACTCACCTGCTCAGTGTTTTCTCAAGAGCTTAGCTAAATTTAAGGTTGATTGCTAATAACTGTGCATTTCAAATTTTTATGAAGGCTTTTTATTTAAAAAAAAAAAAAAGTAACACTGCACTTATTTTTTAAAGACAGCGGTGAGTAAGGCCACCACCACCCGTCAAGTCAAAGCTGACGCTGACTGGGGAGTCCTGCAAAGCCCTTCCACCTCCGGAGCCTCCCTCCCCATCTGTGCGGGAAGGCAGGGCACCCTGCCGTCTGCTCAGAGTCCACACCAGTGGAAACAGTCTCTCCACTCTCCAGAGTCACCCTCAGAATGAGGGATTGATGAGGAGCCACCCCCTGCTCCTGCAGGTGGGCTCCGCCTTAGAAACAACTTCTGTCTGTTAAACACTTCCAGAAAATGAATCACCGTGGAGAGCAGAGTGCTACATCTTTCTTGAAAATAGTCTCTCTTGAAGCTTAAAAATCCTCATTAGTGTGTTATAATTTCTATGACTGGTGGGCCATGACACCCAGCTAGGGTGCCTCGCTCAGTCTGGGGGGCAGCACCCAGGGCCTCACCTAGGAGCGCCAGGTGTCTGTGGCTCCCAGACTGGGGGCTGTGCTCCGTTGGATTGGGGGAGCACTGCCCAGCCTGGTCCTAGAATTGCAGAGCCAAGCCTGGGAGCACATTCAGAATGCGCAGAGAACCGGGTGGAGAAAGCCTGGGGAGATCTAAACACCCTTGGGGACAGAAGCAAATAGGAAAAGCCTATTTGTTCTTGTTAATTTTCTCCTCCTCCTCCTCCTCCCAGGTCCTAATAAAAGGATCCTCTTCCAAGTTCAGAACCAGCCCCCTCCATTTCCTCTCATTTGATCTAGGGGTAAACACAGACTCATCCAAGCAGGGATGAATCACAGGCAGGGCCCCAGTGTGGGATTGGAGGGAGGGCAGGATCCTGACATGCTAGATGGAAATTGCTTTCCACAGTCAACACGTAATGCTGGACAGAGATGAGGTGGGTGGTGGGTGTGGTGGGGAAAGCATCAGTGAAAACATTTGATTATATTATTAAATTGGAGGAAAGCGTATAACTGATTTCTCAGTAGATGATACACTATTTAAAATAAGATGACTGGGAGTAGATCATCTTGCCCCAGAATGGTATGGGTCATCTGTCCCGATGCAGCCAGACTCTGCCTGGGAATCATTCCCTACACAGCTTTCCAGACAAGCACCTCCCCTCCTTTGGTGTGTATGGCCCAGAATAACGTGGGTGTTTGTGAACTAACACTAAAAATGGTGCTCACCTCTGAGCTAGACGCTGCTATCAGAGCAGGCAGGACAGTGGCAGCTTGCTCTGGACCAGCGATTTTCAACCTGTGTGCTGTGGTTGAAAGATAATTAAATTATTTTTGAAAGAAGTTCAAAGCACGATTAAGTATATGCTTTTTTCCCTCTTTTTTTTTTTTGATACACGTAATTGAAGTGTGCCACGGAAGTTTAACTGTAGGTTCAAGTGTCCCGTGAGATAAGAAAGGTTGAAAGGCACTGGTCTAGTCTCTGTGCCGGCCACAGTGTCTCACTCAGCATGTCTTCCTGGCCCCACTATGCACAGCTCACAGCACACTTTCAGCCATCATCAGTGCAACCACATTTGTCTTTCTGAGATTGCAGCCTAAATTTGGGCCCTCCCAACTAACTTGAGACAGTAAGTCCCATGACTTGGGGGTAGATTACACCGGTGTTAACCCAGGGCAGGACTGGGGAACCTCAACCTTAAAGGCACCTGTGGCCTTCTAGGTCCATAAATGTTATTTTTTGACTGCATCCAAATTTTACAGAGCAAACCCTTCTATTTTTATTGATATGTTCTTGTTTGTCTTTTATATTTTTATTTCATTTTTAAAATGAACATATTTTAAAAAAATAAGTTTCAATGAAACAATCCTCCCAGACTGACCTGCGCACTTAGAACGTTGGTGACCTGTAAGGGCTAAACTGTGGCTGCCATGCTCGTGATTTAGTTCTCACTTCCCTGCCTGACTGGCGTAGCTACGGCTCGAGGCTGGTTGGTGAGAATTCATAGGGGTCAAGCATGCCAGTCTGTTATCAGATGTGACAGTGCTGCATTGTGTTAATGTTTGAAGTGGAATTTGTGAATAGTTGCACCACTTGACATTGTTTTTTAGATTCTGTCTTCTTATCAGACCATCATGTCAAAGAAGACAAGAGAACGCTGAAGGAGGAAAACAGATTTCTTAATGAAGATTAGGAATTGCAATATCATCTTGTTTCTGCTAAAGGAAAGACGATTTGCTTGCTTTGTCATACTGCAATATCAACATTAAAGAAATTCAATGATTATCAGCATTATAACACTCATAAGGACTGAAATATTTTAAATTAGAGGGAGAGCTTAAGAAGCTGTATCGCAGAAATTAAAAGATGAAAAGCAAAAGCAAAGGACTTATTTGAAGTATCAATAAGACCCGGAAATAATGACACCACAGCTACTTATAAAGTAGCTTATGTACTTGGAGAAAAAAGGAAAGCCAGCCAGTGATGTAGAAATTGTGACTGAATGTATTGTGGAAATTGTGGATGTTTAGACCCCAATAACATTTCAAAGTACAAACAACTGCCTCTTTCAAGGAAAAGCATAACTGATTGGCAGCCTGAAACAGCCTTCAGTTTGACAAAAAAAGTTTATGCAATATTACAAAAGGAAAATATATAGTATTGAATTGCTTTGAGGGACTCAACTGATACTAATGACTCCACAGGTTTTATGTTTCATTTGGATCATAATGGAAGATTTTCTTCACTACAAAAAGTTACTTACTAGCTTTGGGCACTCATAAGAACACAATAACAGAATAGATACCATCAGTAACTTTCACGAGAAATGTTATGAAGTTGGACTGAATTTGATAAATTTGGTGAGTGTATGTATAGGAGAACATGAAGGGTTTATTGTACAGCTCACAGTAACCTCCAGCTCTTCGGCTTAGATGATTGTCTTGCCTCAGCCTCCCGAGTAGCTGGGACTACAGCTACTCCACAACGCCCAGCTATTTTTTGTTGCAGTTTGGCTGGGGGCCGGGTTTGAACCTGCCATCCTCGGTTTATGGGGCCAGCACCCTACCCACTGAGCCACTGGCGCCGCCCTCACTTCTTTTCTTTATATCTTACATCAGCAAAATCTCTGTGCTCAAGCTACTATTTAGAGTGGTCCTTTGCAACAAGTTATAAGTATTGTTTACTATACAGTATTTTTTGCCAATCCAGCATGGCATTCTCAGTTTCGTAACCTGCTCAAGTTGAACTAACCGTGGGATATTCAGTGTGGATTTGCCATATCACATAAAGTACATTGGTTATCACAGAGACAAGTGTTAGCCTAAATTTTATCTTTGCTAGAACAGATAGTTAGATTTTATGCAGAGCAGAATGAGCAATGTGAATCATTGAAAGATTTCTATAGGAACGCATTTCTATGTGATATGTCAAATCAAAACGACTTGAATATTTCTTTGCAAGGTAAAAACTAAGTCTTATCTATGGTGTGTGGCAAAAAAATCCAAGCATTAAAAAAAAAAAAGCTGTATTTTTTTCCAAACTATTCTTCAAAAGGAAATTTAACATGAACATCCCCCCACCCCCGTTAGCAAAAGTCACTGATGAAGAGGATGATATGTGCCAGTCATTTGAAGATGACACAGGTATTATAGACCTGTTAATCAGAGAATGTGACGAGAGCCTTTCTGACTTTGAGAATCATGACATCACACTCAGATTAGTATTTCAGCCTCACCTTGCTGGTATCACCAAGGTGTCTAAACAACTACGGATGGAATTGATTGGGCTCTCAGTAGATGGCATTTTAAAATCATTGTTTGGCACTAAGAAAGATCCTATAAAAATATGGACAAATGTGATAGAATACCCACACCTTTGGCAACATGCCCCCAAAATAGCTTCCTTGCTTTTTAACCGCTTACTGCTGGGGATCTACATTCTCTTACCTAACCCAAATCAAGACGCTCTTAAGGTCACAAATGACTGATGCCCATCTAGAGGATTGCCTGAAACTGTGGACCTTTGAGCTGTAACTAGATATTCAAATACTTTCCAACAGCAAGGAGACACAACAAAGGCATCTAAAAGGTTATTTAATTTTAAAATTACAAATAGTTTCCTTTTTTTAATTTAATACATAGTGATTAGATTTTTATAAGACAATGTACAATGTAAGGGTACACGGCACCCCTCCTGGGTGTGGGACACAACTACAACAGGGCCATTACCTAACAAACGCCAACACTGTAACCTAATTTTTCCCTCATAATAACCTGAAATTAAAAAAATTTTTCTCAAGGCTTTCTCTAAATAATTAATCAAAGAAGACCTTTCAACATTATAAATAGTAACAAATAAATATTGGAAGATATTTCAGAGCCATCGTGGTCCTTTATTTTTAAAAAAGCCACATCTACCTAGACAGCATTTTTGTCATCTCTGAGATGTACGTGTGTGTGTGTGTTTGTACCTTTTCTCTCCACCAGCCTATACACTTTGGTGGAATATTCTGGCCTTCTGGCTCCAAAATTCCATTGCAGAAATGTTCACCCCTGGGTTTGCCATAGGCATTGCCAAGAATTTGCTTCCATCAGAAATATCAAACCCGTCTGTGGGTGTCACCACTCTGCCAGCTGTGAGCTGGCCCCTGTCAGTCTGTGTTACTTTGACAAGGAAGGTCTCTGGCCCTGTGGAGCACACTTCTCATCCCTTATCACCTGGTCCTCATATCAAGTTGCTTAAGTAGCTGACATGAGGAATGTCTTACGGGGAATGTGCTGTGTCATTCTGAATTTATCGTGTTACATTGGTGATCCTTGTATGCCATATGGCAGGTGTCCTGCTGTGGGGCTCTGGACTTAGGCAGCAAAGCCCAGAGCGGCGATGGTTTTTCTTCATGCTTGGCCTAAGGAGCAGCCCTGGAAAGATGCCTAACTATTCTGTGCCCCCGAACCTCCAACTGCAAAGTGTCCTGGTATTCCCAGTGCACACTCCTGGGATGAGAACAAGGACGAAGCATTTCTCTGCATCTCCCCGAGCACCACAGGACAGTTTCCTGAAGAACTTGGCATCCTCTTCCTAGGCTCTGATGAGAACCAGAAGCCAACATGGGAAATCTTGGGGTCACCCAGACTGCCCTGAGAACTGTTCAGATGGTGGCCCGAACCACTCTCCTGTGCCTCCTTCTCTGTGCCTGTGGCCTCTTGGGAAGAGAAGGCTGGATCCATGCTGCCTTCATCATTGGTGCTCGTAAGACAGTCACAGAGTTAATGCTGTTCAGAAAGATTTGTGACCAGGTTTGGAAACTCCTGAATTAAACTCTTCTCAACAAGGTTTGCAGCACAGGGTGACTCCCACCAATGGTGAATGTTAAACAGTGTTATGTGCACATCTCCCAAATTATTTTGCAGTGGACCTCTTCAAAAAGAAAATCTAGCCAGGATTACATGAGGGGAGATCTCAGACCGAGTAAGACCTGCATAAGCAAGGCCAGGTCCAGAGAGGCCCTGTCACCCTTTCTGCCATGGAGCTCCCAAGGCAGGGCTGCTCCCGTCAACCCTGGGCCTCGACGGCTGGTGCACCAGGCAGGGCTGGCTCATGGGCTCAGCCTCTCCACCCAGGGCTTGGGTCCCCGAAGTGCACACTCGGCCAGGGCAGGATCATCTCAAAGTGTTTTTATGACCATCACTCTCCTGTGCCTGCCACAAGAAGGACACTTTCCATGACCAAGGTGGCATGTGCCAGGAAGTACTGAGGAGATTGTGGCTAAAAGATGGACAGAAGGAGCCGACTAAGCAAGGCCACACACAGATGTCTCTTCAGGCCACCCTGGACACAACCGGGCATCCTAGGGCTGGACTGTGCAGGTCTCTGCAGATTCTTTCTTCTTGTTCTAGAAACTTTCATAAATGGAATCATAGTTGTTTTTTTTTTTTTTTTTGGAATCATAGTGTTTTTTGTCACTTAGCATGTTTTTGAAATTCACTATGTCATTGCACATGAAGTAATCCATTCTCCTTTTACACTGAGCAGTGTTCTCTGGGATGGGCCCCGTTCCTCGGCTGGTGGGAGCCGTGGGGCACCATACACTTGGTTCATAGATCGTTTGACACATTTTCATCACATTAGTTAACATAGCTTTTGTAGCATTTTCTTAGTTATTTTGCTAAGACCTTTACATTCCACATTTACTAGGATTCACATATACCCTTGTAAGATGCACCGCAGGTGTAATCCCATTAATCCCCCTCCTTCCTCCTCCCTCCCCCCTCCCTCTCCTCCCTTTCCCCTTTCTCCCTATTCTTAGGTTATAACTGGGTTATAGCTTTCATGTGAAGGTCCTACATTAGTTTCATAATAAGGGTGAGTACATTGGGTACTTTTTCTTCCATTCTTGAGCCACTTTACTAAGAAGAATATGTTCCAGCTCCATCCATGTAAACATGAAAGAGGTAAAGTCTCATCTTTCTTTAAGGCTGCATAATATTCCATGGTGTACATATACCACAATTTATTGGTCCATTTGTGGATCGATGGGCACTTGGGCTTTTTCCATGACTTAGCAATTATGAATAGGGCTGCAATAAATATTCTGATACAAATATCTTTGTTATGGTGTGATTTTTGGTCTTCTGGCTATATACCCAGTAGGGGGATTATAGGATTGAATGGCAGATATATTTTTAGATCTCTAAGTGTTCTCCATATCTCTTTCCAAAAGGAATGTATTAATTTGCATTCCCACCAGCAGTGCAGAAGTGTTCCCTTTTCTCCACATCCACGCCAACATCTGTGGTCTTGGGATTTTCTGATATAGGCTAGTCTCACTGGAGTTAGATGATATCTCAAAGTAGTTTTGATTTGCATTTCTCTGATGATTAAAGATGATGAGCATTTTTTCATATGTCTGAAGGCCATGTGCCTGTCTTCTTCAGAGAAGTTTCTCTTCAAGTCCCTTGCCCAGCCTGCGAAAGGATCCCTTGTTCTTTTCTTGCTAATGCGTTTGAGTTCTCTGTGGATTCTGGTTATTAAACCTTTGTCGGAGACATAACCTGCAAATATCTTCTCCCATTCTGAGGGCTGTTTGCTTGATTTACTTACTCTGTTCTTGGCTGTGCAGAAGCTTTTTAGTTTGATCAAGTCCCAATAGTGTATTTTTGAAGCAGCTTCAATTGCCCAGGGGGGTCCTTCTCATAAAAAACTCACCCAACCCTATTTCTTCAAGGGTTTTCCCTACACTCTCTTCTAGTATTTTTATAGTTTCATCTCTTAGGTTTAAATCTTTAATCTAGTGAGAGTCTATCTTGGTTAATGGTGAGAGGTGTGGGTCCAGTTTCAGTCTTCTACAGGTTGCCAGCCAGTTCACCCAGCACCATTTGTTAAATAGGGAATCTTTTCCCCACTGAATGTTTTTAATTGGCTTGTCAAAGATTAAATAACGGTAAGTAGCTGGATTCATCTCTTGGTTCTCTATTCTGTTCCAGACATCTACTTCTCTGTTTTTGTGCCATTACCATGCTGTTTTGATCGCTATCAATTTGTAGTATAGTCTGAGGTCTGGTAGCGTGATTCCTCCTGCTTTGTTTTTATTTTTGAGTAATGTCTTGGCTATTTGAGGTTTTTTCTGAATCCATATAAAACGAAGTATTATTTTTTCAAGATCTTTAAAGTATGACAGTGGAGCCTTAATGGGGATTGCATTGAAATTATATATTGCTTTGGGTAGTATGGACATTTTAACAATGTTGATTCTTCCCAGCCATGAGCATGGTATATTTTTCTATTTGTTAACATTCTCAGCTATCTCTTTTCTTAGAGTTCCATAGTTCTCTTTATATAGATCTTTCACGTCCTTTGTTAGATAAACTCCCAAGTATTTTATCTTCTTTGGCACTACTGTGAATGGGATAGAGTCCTTAATTGTTTTTTCGACTTGACTATTGTTGGTATATGTAAAGGCTACCGATTTATGAATGTTGATTTTGTAACCTGAGACACTTCTGTATTCCTTAATCACTTCTAAGAGTTTTGTAGTAGAGTCCCTAGTATTTTCCAGATATACAGTCATATCATCTGCGAAGAGCAAAAGTTTGATCTCTTCTGACCCTATGTGGATACCCTTGATCACCTTTTCTTCCCTAATTGCAGTGGCTAAAACTTCCATTACAATGTTAAAAAGCAATGGAGACAATGGGCAGCCTTGTCTGGTTCCAGATCTAAGTGGAAATGATTCCAATTTAACTCCATTCAATATGATATTGGCTGTCGGTTTGCTGTAGATGGCCTCTATCAGTTTAAGAAATGTCCCTTCTATACCAATTTTCTTAAGTGTTCTAATCATGAATGGATGTTGGATGTTATCAAAAGCTTTTTCTGCATCGATCGAGAGAATCATATGGTCTTTGTTTTTTAATTTGTTTATGTGCTGGATTACATTTATAGATTTACGTATATTGAACCAGCCTTAAGACCCTGGGATAAACTTGGTCATGATGTATGATTTGTTTGATATGTTGCTGAATTCTGTTTGTTAGAATCTTGTTGAATATTTTTGCATCCATATTCATTAGTGATATTGGTCTATAATTTTCTTTTCTTGTTGGGTCTTTTCCTGGTTTGGGGATCAGGGTGATGTTTGCTTCATAGAATGTGTTGGGTAGTCTTCCTTCTTTTTCTACCTTTTAGAACAGGTTGAGTAGTATAGGTACTAATTCCTCTTTAAAGGTTTGGTAGAATTCTGACGTGAAACCATCTGGTCCCGGGCTTTTCTTTTTGGGGAGATTTTGTATGGTTGATGATAGTTCTGAACTTGATATGGGCCTGTTCAACATTTCCACTTGTTTTTGATTAAGTCTTGGAAGGTGATGTGCTTCCAAGTAATGGTCGATTTCCTTCAGCTTTTCGTATTTCTGAGAGTAAAGTTTCTTGTAATATTCATTAAGGATTTTTTGGATTTCTGAGGAGTCTGTTGTTATTTCGTCTTTGTTATTTCTGATTGATGAGATTAGAGATTTTACTCTTTTTTGTCCTGATTAGGTTGGCCAAAGGTTTATCTATTTTGTTGACCTTTTCAAAAACCAGCTTTTTGATTTATTGATCTGTTGTATTATTCTTTTGTTTTCAATTTCATTTACTTCTGCTCTGATTTTGGTTATTTCTTTTCTTTTACTGGATTTAGGGTTGGATTGTTCTTCCATTTCCAGTCTCTTGAGATGTCCCATTAAGTTGCTTACTTCCTCTTTTTCCATTCTCCTGAGGAAGGCTTGCAGTGCTATAAATTTCCCTCGTAGAACTGCCTTTGCTGTGTCCCAGAGGTTCTGATAGTTCGTGTCTTCATTGTCATTTTGTTCCAGAAATTTGGCAATTTCCTTCTTTTTTTTTTTTTTGAAGTTCAATAATTTCATTTATTTTTTTTTATTTTTTTTATTAAATCATAACTGTTTACAATGATATGATTATGGGGCATCATACACTCACTTCATAAACCATTTGACACATTTTTATCACAGTGGTTAACATAGCCTTTGCGGCGTTATCTCAGTTACTGTGCCAAAACATTTACATTCTACATTTACCAAGTTTCGCAAATACCCCTGTAATATGCACCACAGGTGTGATCCCACCGATTCCCCTCCCTCTACCCACCCCCCCCTTTCCCACTTCCCCCTATTGTTAAGTTGTAGCTGGGTTATAGCTTTCATGTGAGAGTCCCAAATTAGTTTCATAGTAGGGCCCTGTACATTGGGTACTTTTTCTTCCATTCTTGGGAAACTTTACTAAGAAGAATATGTTCCAGCTCCATCCATGTAAACATGAAAGAGGTAAAGTCTCCATCTTTCTTTAAGGCTGCATAGCATTCCATGGTATACATATACCACAATTTATTAATCCATTCGTGGATCGATGGGCACTTGGGCTTTTTCCATGACTTAGCTATTATGAATTGGGCTGCAATAAACATTCTGGTACAAATATCTTTGTTATGTTGTGATTTTTGGTCTTCTGGGTATATGCCCAGCAGAGGAATTACAGGATTGAATGGCAGATCTATTTTTAGATCTCTGAGTGTTCTCCATATATCTTTCCAAAAGGAATGTATTAATTTGCATTCCCACCAGCAGTGCAGAAGTGTTCCCTTTTCTCCGCATCCACGCCAACATCTCTGGTCTTGAGATTTTGTGATATAGGCTAGTCTCATTGGAGTTAGATGATATCTCAAAGTAGTTTTGATTTGCATTTCTCTGATGATTAAAGATGATGAGCATTTTTTCATATGTCTGTAGGCCTTGTGCCTGTCTTCTTCAGAGAAGTTTCTCTTCAAATCCCTTGCCCAGCCTGCGATGGGATCCCTTGTTTTTTTCTTGCTGATGCGTTTGAGTTCTCTGTGGATTCTGGTTATTAAACCTTTGTCAGAGATATACCCTGCAAATATCTTCTCCCATTCTGAGGGCTGTCTGCTTGCTCTGCTTACTGTGTTCTTAGCTGTGCAGAAGCTTTTTAGTTTGATCAAGTCCCAGTAGTGTATTTTTGAAGCTGCTTCAATTGCCCGGGGGGTTCTCCTCATGAAATACTCACCCAGACCAATTTCTTCAAGGGTTTTCCCTGCATTCTCCTCTAGTATTTCTATAGTTTCATGTCTTAAGTTTAAATCTTTAATCCAATGAGAGTCTATCTTAGTTAATGGTGAAAGGTGTGGGTCCAATTTCAGTCTTCTGCAGGTTGCCAGCCAGTTCACCCAGCACCATTTGTTAAATAGGGAATCTTTTCCCCACTGAATGTTTTTAATTGGCTTGTCAAAAATCAAATAGCGGTAAGTAGCTGGATTCATCTCTTGGTTCTCTATTCTGTTCCAGATATCTACTTCTCTGTTTTTGTGCCAATACCATGCTGTTTTGATCACTATTGATTTGTAGTAAAGTCTGAGGTCTGGTAGTGTGATTCCTCCTGTTTTTTTTTTTATTTCTGAGTAATGTCTTGGCTATTCGAGGTTTTTTCTGATTCCATATAAAACGAAGTAATGTTTTTTCAAGATCTTTAAAATATGACAGTGGAGCTTTAATAGGGAGTGCGTTGAAATTATATATTGCTTTGGGTAGTATGGACATTTTGATAATGTTGATTCTTCCTAGCCATGAGCATGGTATGTTTTTCCATTTGTTAACATTTTCAGCTATTTCTTTTCTTAGAGTTTCATAGTTCTCTTTATAGAGATCTTTCATGTCTTTTGTTAGGTAAATTCCCAAAAATTTCATCTTCTTTGGCACTACTGTGAATGGGATAGAGTCCTTAACTGCTTTTTCAATTTGACTGTTGTTGGTGTACATAAAGGCTACCGATTTATGAATGTTGATTCTGTAACCTGAGACGCTGCTGTATTCCTTGATCACTTCTAGGAGTTTTGTAGTAGAGTCCCTAGTGTTTTCCAGATACACAATCATATCATCTGCGAAGAGCGAGAGTTTGATCTCTTCTGACCCTATATGGATACCCTTGATCGCCTTTTCTTCCCTAATTACGGTGGCTAAAACTTCCATTACAATGTTGAAAAGCAATGGAGACAATGGGCAGCCTTGTCTGGTTCCTGATCTGAGTGGAAATGATTCCAATTTAACTCCATTCAATATGATATTGGCTGTGGGTTTGCTGTAGATAGCCTCTATCAGTTTAAGAAAAGTCCCTTCTAGACCAATTTTCTTGAGTGTTCTGATCATGAAGGGATGCTGGATATTATCAAAAGCTTTTTCTGCATCAATTGAGAGAATCATATGGTCTTTGTTTTTTAATTTGTTTATGTGCTGAATTACATTTATAGATTTATGTATATTGAACCAGCCTTGAGACCCTGGGATAAAACCAACTTGGTCATGATGTATAATTTGTTTCATGTGTTGCTGGATTCTATTTGTTAGGATCTTGTTGAATATTTTTGCATCTATATTCATTAGTGATATTGGTCTATAATTTTCTTTTCTTGTTGCATCTTTTCCTGGTTTGGGGATCAGGGTGATGTTTGCTTCATAGAACGTGTTGGGTAGTCTTCCTTCTTTTTCTACCTTTTGGAACAGGTTGAGTAATATAGGTACTAATTCCTCTTTAAAGGTTTGGTAGAATTCTGATGTGAAACCATCTGGTCCCGGGCTTTTCTTTTTAGGGAGGTTTTGTACAGTTGATGCTATTTCTGAACTTGATATGGGTCTGTTCAACATTTCCACTTGATTCTGGTTAAGTCTTGGAAGGTGGCGTGCTTCCAAGTATTTGTCTATTTCCTTCAGATTTTCATATTTCTGAGAATAAAGTTTCTTGTAATATTCATTAAGGATTTTTTGGATTTCTGATGAGTCTGTGGTTATTTCATCTTTGTTGTTTCTGATTGATGATATTAGAGATTTTACTCTTTTTTTCCTGATTAGGTTGGCCAGAGGTTTATCTATTTTATTGACCTTTTCAAAAAACCAGCTTTTTGATTTATTGATCTGTTGTATTATTCTTTTGTTTTCAATTTCATTTAATTCTGCTCTAATTTTGGTTATTTCTTTTCTTCTACTGGGTTTGGGGTTGGAATGTTCTTCCTTTTCCAGTTGCTTGAGATGTCCCATTAAGTTGTTAACTTCCTCTCTTTCCGTTCTCTTGAGGAAGGCTTGCAGTGCTATAAATTTCCCTCTTAGAACTGCCTTTGCAGTGTCCCAGAGGTTCTGATAGTTTGTGTCTTCATTGTCGTTTTGTTCCAAAAAATTGGTGATTTCTTTCTTAATCTCATCTCTGACCCAGCTATCATTCAGCATAAGGTTATTTAACTTCCATGTTTTTGTATGGGTATGCAGATTCCTGTTGTTACTCAATTCAAGTTTTATTCCATGATGGTCCGAGAAGATGCACGGAATAATTTCTATTCCTTTAAATTTACTGAGGTTAGACTTGTGACCTAAAATGTGATCAATTTTGGAGTAAGTTCCGTGGGCTTATGAGAAGTATGTGTATTCAGTTTTGTTGGGATGAAATGTTCTGGAGATATCTGCTAAATCTAAATATTGGATGGTTAGGTTTAAATCTAAGATTTCTTTGCTCAGCTTCTTTCTGGAGGATCGATCCAACACTGCCAAGGGAGTGTTGATATCTCCAACGATTATGGAGCTGGAGGAAATCAAGTTACTCATGTCTGTTAGAGTTTCTCTTATAAATTGAGGTGCATTCTGGTTGGGTGCATAGATATTAATAATTGAGATCTCGTCATATTGAGTATTACCCTTAACAAATATGAAGTGACCATTTTTGTCCTTCCTTACTTTTGATGGTTTAAAGCCTACTGTATCTGCAAATAAAATTGCAACACCTGCTTTTTTCTGATTACCATTTGCCTGAAATATGGATGACCATCCTTTCACCCTGAGTCTGTATTTGTCTTTTAAGTTGAGATGTGACTCTTGTATGCAACAAATATCTGGCTTGAGTTTTTGTATCCAGTCAGCTAGCCTATGCCTCTTTAGAGGACAGTTTAAGCCATTCACATTGATGGAGAGTATTGATAAGTCTGGTGGAATTTTGGGTATCGAGTTTTTCAAAGGTCCAGTGGACATTTTTAATCCTTTCGCCAGTGTGGAAGTTGGAGTTTGATCCGAAGTTTCTGAGTGAGTTCACTTTTGTGGTATAGGATTGGGTTGGTCATTGTGGAGGATAGGTCTGAGAACATCCTGAAGAGCTGGTTTACTTATGGCAAATTTTTTCAACATTTGAATGTCATTGAAGTATTTAATTTCTCCATCATAGATGAAACTCAGTTTAGCTGGATACAAGATCCTGGGTTGAAAGTTTTTTTTGCTTTAGGAGATTAAAAGTTGATGACCAGCCTCTTCTTGCTTGAAAAGTTTCAGCAGAGAGATCTGCAGTTATTCTAATATTCTTACCTTTGTACGTTATAGTTTTCTTTCGCTGGGCTGCTTTGAGAATCTTCTCTTTCATGGTAACTTTAGTGAAGCTAATTATGATATGTCTGGGAGATGGCTTATTGGGGTTGAATCGTGCTGGGGTTCTGAAGCTCTCTGCTATCTGAATTTCAGATTCTCTAGGCATGTCTGGAAAATTTTCTTTCATAATTTCATGTAGAAGGGCCTCTGTGCCCTTGGCAGCCACTTCATCATTCTCCGAAATTCCTATAACCCTTATGTTGTTTTTCTTCGAATTATCTGAGAGTTCTCTGAGTGAGTGATCCGTTTTTGCTCTCCATTTCTCTTCCTCTTTGAGAGATTGGGAGCGTTCGAAGACTTTATCTTCAATGTCAGAAATCCTTTCTTCTGCTTGCTCCATTCTGTTACTGAGGGATTCTACTGTATTTTTCGTATCTTTGAGGGCTGTAAGTTCTTGTTTCAGTGTGTCTAAGTCTTTGGTGGTTTTGTCTTTAAATTCGTTAAATTCTTGAGACAATTTTTGAATTTCTCCTTGAATTCCTAATTCCATTTTATTAATTTTGTCTGCAATCCAAATTCTGAATTCGACTTCTGACATCTCAGCCAGTTGTTTATGAATGGGATCTTCAATCACATCTGCCGTATCTTTTCTTGGGGGGGTTGATCTATTCTGGTTATTCATGTTACCAGAGTTTTTCCGCTGATTCCGCCCCATGGTTTACTCCCTTTGGTTTTTCCCCTGGGGTTTTATCGAGGGCCCGTACAGTGTTGTGGCCTGAGAAACTGGGGCCCTGTCTGGTGTGGTGGAGCAAAGTGGTTCTGTCTTGTTTTCAGCTGGTTTCTGTTCGATCCTATTGCAACTTCTACTCTGGCTTGAAGTCTCAGCTGTGTGGAAAAATCAGCAATTAAGTCACCCCGCCTGCCCACCTCTGGCCCCAGTTGGAAAAGGAGAATCAAACCTTCCTACAATCGCACACCCAGGGTACCGCCTGAAAATTCCTCAGTCTATTAGCCCAGTTCAAAAGGTCCGAATCAACTGTCTCAGTCGGCACTTGTCTCGGGTGGAAGGGTTCAAGAGGTCTCTGGGAACTGGATCACAGGGGCCTGGTGACTCCTCTGACACAGCTCACCCCAGTGCAGTGTGGAGTCAGGAGGAGCCACCCAGCAAACAGAGCAGTCTGGGAAGGTTGACATCTCCTTCCCCACTTTGCCCCTCCGTCGGACCCAGTCACTGGTATCTCTGCAGATGGCTAACCCAGTTGCCTGCAGTGAACAGACACTCCAGGGGTTTGCACCTGCCTGAATCGCAAGGAAGTCTGCCAGGCCCCCGCAGACTGCCGCTATCTAGCAGGAGGAGATGGGGCCTGACATCTTTGAGTGTTTGATGCAGGTGATGGGAAGGAGGTGTTCACTCAGGCTTAGCCCCGTCCCTGATGGATGCTGCTAACAGAACAGAACAGAACAGACAACTTTGTGAGGTTCTGTCTCTGTTCCTGTCGTCGCCTACAGAAGATGGGCTGTTTTGAGTTCAAACGTCTTTGCTGCTGGAGAATTGCGTCCGAACACCTCTCTGGGTCGGCCCCGCCCTGGAAGCTTCCCGGGTTTGTGAGCCGTGTCACCGGTGGCCTCCTCTGGTTGCCCAGGGAGACGGGGGTATGGCCCCAGAATATCCAGAAGTGAGCGTTCTGCCGTTAAAGAAAAAACGGCTGTTGATCTACCTCCAGGGAACTGCTGCTCTGGTGTGGGCACTCAGGCGACCCTTTTCTCCTCTGTCCCGCGCCCCAGAGTTAGCACTGAGCGGCCGCAGTTTGTGCTGGGTCCACACCCCTCAAGAGATCCCCCAAGGATCAGAACTCTTGGGGGATGGGCCCCCAGACCCCAATTGGGAGTGGGGGAGGGGGAAGCTAGTTTCATTCAGTTTTACGCAATACTACGGTCCGGGGAGGGCTCCTGCACTGCACCGCAGGGAAGTGCCGCCAAGGCTTGATTTCCCCTCAGCAGAGTGCCCTCTCCTCGCTCACGTATCCCAGAGTCAGCGCTGACCTGACGCAGCTCAGGCACTGTGCACTCCCCTCGAGAAATCACCCAAGGATCCGAACTCCTGGGGGATAGGCCCTCAGGCCCCGAGTGAGAGTAGGGGTTCTCAGCTCTCAGCGGGGAGGCCAGAGTCTTATTCAGTCTTGGGCCCCGTATGCCCGGGGAGGGTTGCTGCACTGCACCGCAGGGAAGTGCCGTGAGGCGTGACTCCCCCTCAGCCCGGTGCCCTCTCCTCACTTGCACGCCTCAGAGTCAATGCTGACCAGTCGCAACTCGGGGACTGTCCACACCCCTTGAGAAATCACCCAAGGATCCGAAGTCCTGGGGGACAGGCCTCCAGACCTCAGTGGGCGGGAGTGGAGCGCCGGGGATTCAGGGTTGCCGGCAAAGGATTCCCAAAGTTTTATTCAGCCCTATGTCCGGCAGGAGAACGCCACGGCACCCCAGTAGGGGAAGTAGGTCCAGTTTTTAGAAGGTCTCTCCCTGGAGTGTAGTGGGAGGGCCTTTAATTTCTGCCCGCTTGTTCAATTGTGGGGCTCTAGAGCCAGTCTCATGGGGGAGGGGGACTCCCGTCCGCTTGGTGGTGGATTTTGTACCTTTTGTTTGCGTCCTTGTGATCACAACTTGCCTCAGCGGTGTTGATGTGCGTTCTTCAGCCTTCTCTCTTGGTGAGGCTCAAGTCCACCAGGATACTTACTAAATTCCTGTCCCTTAACTCTCCTTCTGGACGGGAGCCTTTGTTGAAAGCTGGCTTCAGTCCGCCATCTTGTCTCCCCCTAGGAAGGCAACTGGAAAGTACACAGGAAGGACAATGAACTGCGGCAAAGCCTTTGTCATATGACAGTGACCTTCAGAAATGAGACTTTAAACAGCCAAGGCCTTCCTCCTCCCCTCCACCACCACCCTCAGCCTCGCTCTGTCCACCTTAAACTTATTGACACAACATAATCCCACATTCAAGCAAAATCCTGACACAGCCTCCCTCCTCCTCTTCCCCCTCCTCTTCCCTCCCGCTCTCTCTCTCTCTCTGGCAGTCTCTCTCTCCCTCTCTCCTGCTCTGCTCTCCCTCTCTCCCCCCTTCCCTTCCCCTTCTCACTCCTCTTCGTCCTCACCCTCTTCCCCCAGTCCTGCTATTCTTCCTCCAGGCTACTCTGGCACTAAAACCACTTTCTCTACTCACTCGCAGTTGGTTAGGGGTGGGGGGTGAGAGGCACTGATCTGCGGGGCCGGAACACCCAAATCCCAACTCTCCAGATGAGCGAGCAACTGGCGCAATTTCCTTCTTGATCTCATCTCTGACCCAGCTATCATTCAGCATAAGGTTATTTAACTTCCATGTTTTTGTATGTGTATGCAGATTCCTGTTGTTACTCATCTCAACTTTTATTCCATGATGGTCCGAGAAGATGCATTGAATAATTTCTATTCCTTTAAATTTCCTGAGGTTAGACTTGTGACTTAAGATGTGATCAATTCTGGAGTAAGTTCCATGGGCTGATAAGAAGTATGTGTATTCAGTTTTGTTGGGATGAAATGTTCTGTAGATGTCTGCTAAATCTAAATGCTGGATGGTTAGATATAAATCTAGAATTTCTTTACTCAGCTTTTTGTTGGAGGATCGATCAAGCACTGCCAAAGGAGTGTTAAAATCTCCAACTATTATAGAGTTGGAGGAAATCAAGTTGCTCATGTCTGTTAGAGTTTCTCTTATAAATTGAGGTGCATTCTGGTTTGGTGCATAGATATTAATAATTGAAATCTCATCATATTGAGTCTTACCCTTAACAAATATGAAGTGACCATTTTTGTCCTTCCTTACTTTTGTTGGTTTAAAGCCTATTGTGTCTGCAAATAAAATTGCAACTCCTGCTTTTTTCTGGTTACCATTTGCCTGAAATATGGATGACCATCCTTTCACCCTGAGTCTGTATTTGTCTTTTAAGTTAAGATGTGACTCTTGTATGCAACAAATGTCTGGCCTGAGTTTTTGTATCCAGTCAGCTAAACTATGTCTCTTTAGAGGGCAGTTTAAGCCATTCACATTAATGGAGAGCATTGATAAGTTTGGTGAAATTTGGGGTATTGAGTGTTTTGAAAGTTCAGTGGGCATTTTTAATCCTTTTGCCATTGTGGAAGTTAGAGTTTGATCAGAAGTTTCTGAGTGAGTTTACTTTTGTAGTAGAGGATTGGGTTGGTTATTATGGAGGATAGGTCTGAGAATATCCTGAAGAGCTGGTTTAGTTATGGCAAATTTCTTTAGCATATGTATGTCATTAAAATATTTAATTTCTCTGTCGTAAATGAAACTCAGTTTAGCTGGGTACAAGATCCGGGGTTGAAAGTTATTTTGCTTGAGGAGATTAAACGTTGATGACCACCCTCTTCTGGTTTGAAAAGTTTCAGCAGAGAGATCTGCAGTCATTCTAATGTTCTTCCCTTTGAAGGTAATAGATTTCTTTCGCCTGGCTGCTTTGAGAATTTTCTCCTTCATATTAACTTTAGTGAAGTTAATTATGACATGCCTGGGGGATGTCTTATTGGGCTTGAGTCGTGCTGGGGTTCTGAAGCTATCTGCTAGTTGAATTTCAGGTTCTCTAGGCATGTCTGGAAAATTCTCTTTCATAATTTCATTCAGAAGGGCCTCTGTGCCCAGTGAGGCCACTTCATCTGTTTCAAGAATTCCTATGAGACAGATATTTGCCTTCTTCGAGTTATCCCAGAGCTCTCTGAGTGAGTGATCCATTTTTGCTCTCCATTTCTCTTCCTCTTTGAGAGTTTGGGAGCATTCAAAGGCTTTATCTTCGATGTCGGAGATCCTTTCTTCTGCTTGATCCATTCTGTTGCTAAGGGATTCCACTGTATTTTTCATATCTTTGAGGGCTGCAAATTCTTGTTTCAGTGTGTCTAAGTCTTTCGTGGTTTTGTCTTTAAATTCGTTAAATTCTTGAGACAGCTTTTGAATTTCTCCACGAATTCCTAATTCCATTTTGTTAATCTTGTTTGCCATTCAAATTCTGAATTCAATTTCTGACATCTCAGCCAGTTGTTTGTGAATGGGATCTTCAATTACATCTGCCGTATCTTTCCTTGGGGGGGTTGATCTATTCTGGTTATTCATGTTACCAGAGTTTTTCCGCTGATTCCGCCCCATGATTGTTTTACTCCCTTTGATTTTCCTCTGGTGTTTTGTCGAGGACCCGTACAATGCTGTGGCCTGAGAAACTGGGGCCCTGTTTGGTGTAGAGGGGCTAAGTGGTTCTGACTTGTTTTCAGCTGGTTTCTATGTGACCCTAGTGAAACAGTTACTCTGGGTTGAAGTCTCAGCTGTGGAGAAATACCAGCAATTAAGTCACCCCACCCACCACAGGCAAGAAATGGAAAAGGAAAATCAAACCTTCCTACAACCACACACCCAGGGCACCACCTGGATAGTCCCCAGGTGAGTGACTCAGTTCAAAAGGTCCAAGTCAATTGTCTCAGTCATCAGCTGCCTTGGGTAGGAGAGTTCAAGAGGTCCCTGGGAACTGGGTCACAGGGGTCTGGTGACTGCTCTAAAATGGCTTGCTCCAGTGCTGTGTGGAGTCAGGAAGAGCCACCAGTAAATAGATCAGTCTGGGAAGATTGATGCCTCCTTCCCCACCTTGCAGCTCTCTCACACCCAGTCTCTGCTAGCCCCACAGGGCTGTGATCCAGTCAGTTGTCTGCAGTAAGCAGATACTCCAGGGGTTTGCACCTGCCTAAGTCACAGGTTAGTCTGTGTCTGCTCATCTAGGCCGCTATTCTCTGTCTTTATCCAGTAGGGAGTGGTGTGGCCTGTCAACCTCAGGCACTTGATGGAGGCTGGAGGTGTTCACTTAGTTCCAGCCCCACCCTTAGTTTATGTTACTGGGTGAAGGGAACAACCCTGTGGGAGTTTATTTCTGACCTTGCCAGATTCCTCTGCAGAGGAGAGGCTGATTTGAGTTCCCAGAACCTGTGTCTCAGGCCCTGTCTTTAGTCCTGCGGGTTTGTATTCACAGCACGATCAGTTGTTGGCTGTAGCTTCTTGGCCTCCTTTGTCTATAGGCTGGTGATCCCCGTAAGAGCCAGGTGCGTCTTAGGCTCAGTAGAGCGGTTCTCTGGATCAGCCCCACCCTAGGAGTTTCCCGGCTCTGCGGGTGTGTTTTCTAGTCCCCGTGTTCCACCCAGGTCAGTACTGTCTCAGGAAAACCCTTTACTCAGGGGGCCTGTGTTTCAGTCCCAGGTCTGTTCCATGGTGGTTGCCATCTGAGAAGATGCTCAGCCTCATCTGGTTGCCCAGGAAGACAGGAGGAGAGGCTATGGGATATCTGGGGGTGGGCCTTGTTATTGCTGAAGACGGCTGTTGCTCGCACGTCGGGGCACCACTGCTCCAGTGTAATTCCCTCTCAGCCAACCGTTGTCTTCTCGCTCCTTTGCTACAGAGTCAGCACTGGCCAGCTGCAGTCCAGGTCCTGTCTACACCTCTTGAGAGTTCACCCAAGAATCTGGACTCCTGAGGGGGCAGGTCTCCAGATCACGGAGTGAGAGTGGAGGGGGGTGTTAGGAGTTCAGGTTTGCAGGTCGTAACACCAAGCTCATTGAGACCAAATGAACAAATAAACAGATACAAAGGTTACCAGGCACATGGGCCCATAGATACAGAGACAGACGGAAACACATAAACATACAAACAATAGCCACGACAACAGCAATATAAGAACAACTGCAATAAAAATAGTGATAATCGTAAAATAATTGAAAGAAAGAAAAAAGAGAGAAAAAAGTGGTGTTAGAAGGAATGTTAAGTGAGAAGAAAGAAGAAATTAAAGTTAGAAGACATAGAAATAAAAAATATATCTATATAAAATGTAATAATAAAAAATTATCGAAATCTCCTCTAAGAAAATGGTGAGGAAAAATCAGACAAAAAGAAAACAACAGCAAAAAAAAAAAAAAAAAACCCACGAAAACCAAACCAAACAAAACCAAACAAAACAAAACAATCAAAAAAAGGCACCAATTGCAAAAATATTCTTGTGGTAGAAATATACCTATAAATATCTATATGTCTGCTGTAGGGATCAACTTTGGTAGGAATATATTCATACTGCAATATACTTTCTGGACACCAGGTGGCGCTGTGAGTGGTTTCAAGACTTATACCCGGTGTACAGTTTATACCGTTACCATGGTAACCACCTTCCATGGCCGATTGCCATTTTGGAGTTTCTGTAAAAGTTTGTCGCCTAAGAATTGTGCAACCTCAGCTGTTCTCCTCCAGAGAGCACTTGTGACCGACCCTCCCACTCAGTGCAGGTGTCCACGCTTCCTAAGTCCCTCCACTCTGCTCCCAGGTTCCCCCGCAAACTGGTGACTGCAATCGGCCATAAGGCGAGTGGTGCTGAGTTCACGCGGTATCTCCTGTAGCTGGTTCCCGGGGCTTCAGTTGCTCCAGCGGCTCCTGAAGCCAAAGCCGGGTCCTAGGCTTCAAGCCGTTCCCGTGGTCGGAGCGCTCGGGGGATTTATTCTGAGTTTTATGGTTCAGAGTTTTGGATGGGCGTCGGCCAGTTTGCTGCGCAGCCTGAACCGCCAGTCCCCTCCAACACCTGTCTTTTTCAAAAGACAAATAAAATGATAATCCCATAAAAAAAGAAATCATCAACCATTTTGCCTGCTTTATAATGTTTTCTGTTTGTCTTTTACTTTCAATGGCAATTTTATGATCCATCTATATTTGGCTTTTATGTTTATATATCAGTTTTATTTGTATCTACTGTGGCTTTTTTTGGATTTTTTAAATTTTTTTTTGTTAAATCATAGTTGTGTACATTTGTGCAATCAAGGGGTACAATGTGCTGGTTTCATGTAAATTCTGAAATATTCTCATCAAACTGTTCAACATAGCCTTCATGGCATTTTCTTAGTTATTGTATGTAGACATTTGTATTCTGCATTTAGTAGGATTCACCTGTACCCATTCTAAGATTCACCATAGCTGTGGCCCCACCCATTACCCTCCCTCCACCCTGACTTCCCCCCTCCCTTCCCCTCCCTTGGCCCTTTCCCCATATTCTTCTGCTATAGTTGGGTTATAGCCTTCATATGAAAGCTATAAATTAGCTTCGTAGTAGGGCTGAGTACATTGGAAACTTTTTCTTCCATTCCTGAGATACTTTACTAAGAAGAATATGTTCCAGCTCCATCCATGTAAGCATGAAAGAGGTAAAATCTCCATCTTTCTTTAAGGCTACATAATATTCCATTGTATACATGTACCACAATTTGCTAGTCCATTCATGGGTCGATGGGCACTTGGGCTTCTTCCATGACTTAGCAATTATGAATTGGGCTACAATAAACATTCTGGTACAGATGTCTTTGTTATATTGTAATTTTTGGTCTTCTGGGTATAAACCTAGTAAAGGAATTATAGGATCGAATGCCAGGTCTATTTTTAGATCTCTAAGTATTCTCCAAACATCCTTTCAAAAGGAACGTACTAGTGTGCATTCCCACCAGCAGTGTAGAAGTGTGCCCTTTTCTCCAAATCCATGCCAACATCTCTGGTTTGGAGATTTTGTTATGTGGGCTACCCTTATTAGGGTTAGGTGATATCTCAAAGTAGTTCAGATTTCCATTTCTCTGATGAATAAGGATTATGAGCTTTTTTTCATGTGTTTGTGGGTCGTGCGTCTGTCTTCTTTAGAGAAGTTTCTCTTCAAGTCCCTTACCCACCCTGAGATGGGGGTCATGTGTTCTTTTCGCTAATATGTTTGAGTTCTGTGTAGATTCTGGTTATTAGACATTTATTGGAGGTATAACCTGCAAATATTTTCTCCCATTCTGTGGGCTGTCTGCTTGCTTTACTTACTGTGTTCTTGGCTCTGCAGAAGGTTTTTAGTTTGATCAGGTCCCAGTAATGTATTTTTGATACTGCTTCAATTGCCTGGGGTGTCCCCCTCATAAAATATTCACCCAGACCAATTCCTTCAAGAGTGTTCCCTGCACTTTCTTCAAGTATTTTTATAGTTTCATATCTTAAGTTTAAATCATTTATTTAGTGAGAGTCTATCTTAGTTAATTGTGAAAGGTGTGGGTCCAGTTTCAGTCTTTTACAGATTGCCAGCTAGTTCACCCAGCACCTTGCGTTAAATAGGGAATCTTTTCCCCACTGAATTTTTTAATTGGCTTGTCAAAGATTAAATAACGGTAAGTAGCTGGATTCATCTCTTGATTCTCTATTCTGTTCCAGACATCTACTTCTCTGTTTTTGTGCCAGTACCATGCTGTTTTGATCACTATCGATTTATAGTACATTCTCAGGTCTGATAGCATGATTCCTCCTGCTTTGTTTTTATTTCTGAGTAATGTTTTGGCTACTCGAGGTTTTTTCTGATTCCATATAAAATGAAGTATTATTTATTCAAGATCTTTAAAATACGACAATGGAGCTCTGATGGGAATTGCATTAAAATTATATATTGCTTTGGGTAGTATAGACATTTAACGATGTTGATTTTTCCCAGCCATGAGTATGGTATGTTTTTCCATTTATTAACATCTTCAGCTATTTCTTTTCTTAAAGTTTCATAGTTCTCTTTGTAGCGATCTTTCACATCCTTTGTTAGATAAACTCCCAAATATTTCATCTTCTTTGGCACTACTGTGAAGGAAATAGAGTCCTTGACTGTTTTTTCGGCTTGGCTATTGTTGGTATATATAAAGGCTACAGATTTATGGGTGTTGATTTTGTAGCCTGAGACATTGCTGTATTCCTTGATCACTTCTAAAAGTTTCGTAGTAGAATCCCTACTGTTTTCCAGATATACGATCATATCATCTGTGAAGAGTGAAAGTTTGATCTCTTCTGACCCTATGTGGATACCCTTGATCGCCTTTTCTTCCATAATTGCAATGGCTAAAACTTCCATTACAATGTTAAAGAGCAATGGAGACAATGGGCAACCTTGCCTGGTTCCTGATCTAAGTGGAAATGATTTCAATTTAACTCCATTCAATATGATATTGGCTGTGGGTTTGCTGTAGATGGCCTCTATTAGTTTAAGAAATGTCCCTTCTATACCAATTTTCTTAAGTGTTCTGATCATGAAGGGATACTGGATATGTCAAAAGCTTTTTCTGCATCAATTGAGAGAATCATATGGTCTTTATTTTTTAGTTTGTTTATGTGCTGAATTATATTTATGTATTTACATATATTGAACCAGACTTGAGAGCCTGGGATAAATCCCACTTGGTCGTGGTGTATAATTTTTTTGATGTGTTGTTGGATTCTGTTTGTTAGGATCTCATTGAGTATTTTTGCATCAATATTCATTAGTGATATTGGTCTATAATTTTCTTTTTTTGTTGGGTCTTTCTCTGGTTTTAGGATCAAGGTGATGTTTGCTTCGTAGAATGTGTTGGGTAATATTCCTTCTTTTTCTATATTTTGGAAGAGGTTTAGTAATACAGGTACTAGTTCTTCTTTAAAGGTTTGATAGAATTCTGACGTAAAGCCATCTGGTCCTGGGCATTTCTTTTCAGGGAGATTTTTGTATAGTTGATGCTATTTCAGAAGTTGAGTTAGGCCACTTCAACATTTTTGCTTCATTCTTGCTAAGTCTTGGTAGGTGGAGTACTTCCAAGTATTGGTCAATTTCTTTCAGATTTTCATATTTCTGAGAGTAAAGTTTCTTGTAATATTTGTTAAGGATTTTTTGAATTTCTGAGGGGTCTGTTGTTATTTCATCTTTACCATTTCTGATTGATGAAATTAGAGATTTTACTCTTTTTTTCCTGGTTAGGTTGGCCAAAGGTTTATCTATTTTGTTGACCTTTTCAAAACCAACATTTGGATTTATTGATCTGTTGTATAATTCTTTTGTTTTCAATTTCATTTAATTCTGCTCTGATTTTGGTTATTTCTTTTCTACTGCTGGGTTTGGGGTTGGAATGTTCTTCCTTCTCCAATTGCTTGAGATGTCCCATTAATTTATTAACTTCCTCTCTTTCTGTTTTCTTGAGGAAGGCTTGCAGTGCTATAAATTTCCCTCTTAGGACTGCCTTTGCAGTATCCCTGAGATTCTGATAATTCGTGTCTTCATTGTTGTTTTGTTCTAAATATTGTGATTCCCTTCTTAATGTCATCTACAACCCACCTACCCTGCAGCATACGGTTATTTAGCTTCCATGTTCTTATATGGATATGCAGATTCCTGTTGTTATTGAGTTCAACTTTTATTCTGTGATGGATGCAAGGAATAATTTCTATTTTTTAAAATTTGCTGAGGTTAGATTTGTGGCCTAGGATGTTGTCAATTTTGGAGTATGTTTCGTGAGCTGATGAGAAGAATGTGTATTCAGTTTTGTTGGGATGACATGTTCTGTAGCTGTCTATTAAGTCCAGATGTTGAATTGTTAAGTTTAAACCTAAGATTTATTTGTTTAGCTTCTTTTTGGAGGATCTATCCAGCACTGCTAAAGGGGTATTAAAATCTCCAACTACTATGGAACTGTAGTAAATCAAGTTGCTCATTTCTGTTAGAGTTTCTCTTATACATTGAGGTGCGTTCTGGTTGGGTGTATAAATATTAATGATTGAAATCTCATCATATTGAGTATTACCTTTAACAAATATGAAGTGTCCATCCTTATCCTTCCTTATTTTGGTTGGTTTAAAGCTTAATGCATCTGCGAATAGGATTGCAATGCCTGCTTTTTTCTGCTTTCCATTTGCCTGGAGTATAGATGACCATCCCTTCACCTTAAGTCTATATTTGTCTTTTAATGTAAGATGAGATTACTGTATGCAGCAGATATCTGGCTTGAGTTTTTGTATCCAGTCAGCCAAACTGTGCCTCTTTAGAGGACAATTTAAACCATTCACATTTAATTGAGAATTTTTGATAAGCCTTTCAAGAGTCTAGTGGACATTTTTAATCCTTTTATGACTGTGGAAGTTGGAATTTGATCAAATTTTCTGGGTGGGTTTACTTTTGTGGTGGAGGTTTACGCTAGTCTTTATGGAGAATAGGTCTGAGAATATCCTGGAGAGCTGGCTTAGTTGTGGCAAATTTCTTCAACATGTGAATGTCATTAAAGTATTTAATTTCTCTATCATAAATGAAACTCACTTTAGCTGGGTACAGGATCCTGGGTTAAAAGTTAGTTTGTTTTAGGAGATTAAAAGTCGATGACCATCCTCTTCTAGCTTGAAAGGTTTCAGCCGAGATCTGTGGTTATTCCAATATTCTTCCCCTTGTAGGTAACGGTTTTCTTTCATCTGGCTTCTTTCAGAATTTTCTCCTTCATATTAACTTTAGTGAAATTGATTATAATGCATCTAGGGGATGTCTTATTTGGGTTCAGTCAGCCTTCTGAAATTCAGAATCTCTTGTCATGTCTGGAAAGTTCTCTTTCATAATCTCATGGAGAAGAGACTCGGTGCCTTGTGAAGCCACTTCATCGCTTTCTGGGATCCCTATAAGACGAATATTGCTTTTCTTCAAATTATCCCAGACCTCTCTGAGAGAGTGACCTGTTTGATTTTGTCTCATAATTGTTTTTCACCATTGCTTCTGGACATCCTCAGAGTTGGGGTTGTGTCTCTCCGAGATTAGACCCAGCGGGATCACTCTATTGTTGCTGGATCTTTGTAGGGAGTGACCCTGTGTAGCTCTTCTGGGGCTGCCCCAGCCAGGGAGTTCTGGTTGTGGGAGCAGCTCCAGAGTGTAACACCCCTGGATCCAGCAACAGGGTAGGGGGTGGCGCACATGGTTCTGGGAGTGCCTGGTGCCCCATGACTTTGGCACAGAGGGCCCAAGGCTCCAGCAGTCTCTGCCCAGGAGAATCACTCCGTGCAGAGGCAGGGAGGGCTCTGGAGGTTAGGCAGCTACCAGAGTCCCCCAGACGAGTGGGCAGTGTGGAGGTAGGGAGGGTACAGGAGGGAGGACGCAGGGTTGCGGGGCTCCCAGAGTTCCTGGTCAGGGCATGGGGAGGCCTGGTGGATGGGGTAGCGGGTCCCTGCGCAGTTCTTACCAGGGTCTGGGAGGGCACAGCTCTTACGGAGGTCTGGAGTTTCCTGGTGCAGCTCTTCCGGAGGTCCGTCAGGGTCCCAGCATAGCTCTTAATGGAGTCCAGGAGGGTGCTGATCACAAGTCCCAGCACAGCTCTTCCGGAGGTCTAATGTGGCTTTTTTAATCAATGAATTTGTACTTTCAGTTTTAGAAAATCCTTAGCCGTGAGTATTTCAAGTATTAATTCTCCCCCACAGCCCGACTGACACTTCCGCTGTCTTGGACTCAGGGTACACATGTGTTGGACTTTCCCCACTGTGTCCTCCCTGCCTTTATTAGTTTTGTCTCCTTTTGGTTCTCAGTGATTAATTCTAGATACCTTGTTTCTAAGCTACTAGTTCAATATTACTATACTCACCATGTCCCATCTGTGTCAAATTCATTTGCAGAGTTCTTAATTTTGCTTTTTTTTTTTTTAATTCTAGCAATTTTGTATATGATTTACAATTCCTTACCAAAAGTATTAATCTTAATCCTCTGTCTCCCTTATGTGTTAAAGATAAATATTGAAGCCCGTGCGCTGACTTGTTTTGGTCCCCGGTGATCTCTTTCTATTGGCTGCTATATATTTTGGTATCAGTAACATTGTTTCCCCCCCAGACTTATCTGGTAATGTCTTTTTATCCAACACCTTTATGGAGGTATAATTCACAGCCCAGCAGTGGTTTAGCACATTCACAGAGCTGGGCAATGATCAACACTGTCAATTCTGGAAAATTTTCATCATTCCACCAAAAAAAACAACCTTTAGTAGTCACTCCCCATCTGCCCCAGGTCCCCATCCCCAGACAAGCATTCATCTACTTCTGTCTCTATGAATTTGCCTATCACTGGCATGTGCATAAATGGAATTATACAATCTTT
Source organism: Nycticebus coucang (assembly GCF_027406575.1). NCBI lineage: Eukaryota > Metazoa > Chordata > Mammalia > Primates > Lorisidae > Nycticebus > Nycticebus coucang. Next base: position 142,994,357 of record NC_069781.1, read on the forward strand.
AGTGACTGATTTCTTTCACTTAGTATATTTTCAAGATTCATTCATTCTATATTATTTATTGAGTATATGTTCCATTTCACTGTCAAATAACGTTCCCTTGTTTATGTGCACACCACACCATACTTTGTGGCTTATTTCCTAAGCCAGCTTTTATGCTATATGAATGATGCTGTTGTGAGAATTCATACTCAAGATTCTGTGTAGACACATGTTTTATGTCCTCTCAGCTGGAAACCAAACTGCAGGGTCATATAGTATCTTTGTCTAACCTCTGGAGGAACGGATAAGGTGTTTTCTAAAGTAGCTGTACTATTTTACGTGCCCACTTGCAATTTCTCCGTGTCCTCATCAGCACTTTTCGTTTTCTGTTTTTTTATTATAGTTGCCCTAGCTATGAAGCAGCATCACTTTGTGGTTCCTCTAAATTCCCTGTGTCACCGTTGATGTTGAGCATCCTTCACACTTGCGTGTTTTTTTTTGGAGAAGTGTCTACTCAAATCTGTTGCCCATTTGTAAACTTTTTTTTTTGTCTTTTATTATTGAGTTGTAATATTTTAAAATATGTCCTATAGATAAGTCCCTTATCAAAATATGTGATTTGCAAACATTGGTTCCCCACTCTCTGAATCATCTTTTTACTTTCTCTTTCTTTTCTTTTCTTTTTTTTTTTTTTCCTTTTTTTGTTAAAGACCGTGGTCTAGCTTTGTCACCCAGGATGGAGTGTAGTGCTGGGCAACATCATAGCTCACATCACCCTCAAACTCCTGGGCTCGAGCAATCCTCCTCCCTCAGCCTCCCAAGTAACTGGGACTAAAGGTGCTTGCTACTAGGCCCAGGAAATTTTTTTATTTTTTTTTCCTTGTAGAGATGAGGTCTCATTGTGGTGCCAAGGCTAGTCTCAAACTCCTGGCCTCAAGCAGTCCTCCCTCCTTGGCCTCCCAAAGTGCTAGGATTACAGGCATCAGCCACTGCACCCAGCCACAACTTTTTTCCTATTTCCTTTTCACTAATGTTTGCCCTGATCTCAAATTTCCTTACTTCTGCTTACTTGTTGTTTTATTTGCTCTTCCTTTTCCAGTGTGAATGTAAAATGAACTGTAAGATCATTTTATATTTCTTCTTCTTGTACACTGTACATATTTGCCACTGTTTGTTTCCCTCTGAGCCCTACTTTGGATGCAGAAGTTTTGTTATTATTTCTTATTTTTCATTCATCTCTGAATTTTAATTCCACTGTGATATAGAAATGTGACTTCCCTATACCTCTGTTTCCTGTTCTTCCTTTATGTGCAGTTATTATTACACATAATTTCAGATGTTTTTGATTAAGAATGAAATATTGTATTTAAAAACGTATTGAAATAACATTGGCCCACAGACATTGCTCATTCTTCAGAGTCAGATTTGCCTCTGCCAGGCATTCTGGGGTATTGAAATTATTTGAAGATGGTCTTCAGTGCCTACAAGGGCTTCCTTCTGTCTTTTGGTTACACTTACTCCTTCAGGACTGAATCCGTGCAACTTTGCCCAGCACCTGATGCTGCCTCTGTCTCTGACCCAAGCGTATTTTCTGTTCCTGGCTGGTTTTCCTTTAGAGTACTTTCCCCTGGATGGCTCTTACCCTTGGGTTTTGTGTGCTCTCATACTTGTCTTTCTCCATGGAATTTTCAGGGTCCTGATCCATTATTCCAGAGAGAAAGTTTTGCTTTTCTTTTTTGTTTAGTTTTTCTGTGATCTACTAGGCAAAATGAAGTCAGAAATACCGCAGCCCTCATCAACTGTTGTAGCTGGATGTAGAAGCTGCTCCATGACAGGCTGAATAAATGAACTTGTGCAGGCGAGCCTTAGGTGGTAGGGTCTTCATAATCAACTCTGTTATCACCGACATTGCTGATTCAAAACCCCTGTGACAGGCTTTCAGCATCATCAGAAAAGAAGGAAGCCTCCTTCTTCTAGGAAGAGATCATGCTAGGTCTTGTTGCTGTATAATAAATTATCACACACCTAGTGATGTAAAACATCATCTGCTCAGTACTATAGAGGGCTGTAGGTCACACATCTGGTGCGGTGTGATGAAGCATCTGCTCAGCCTAAAACCAAGAGGTCAGCCAACTGCGTTCTCATTTGGCTCTTGGGGTTCTCGTCCAGCCTGATTCTGGTTGGGAGCAGAATTCAGCTCCCTGCAGTGATGAGCGCCAAGTCACATTCTTTCCTGGTTGTTAGTGGGGCAAGTCTCTAGGCTTATTGAGGATGCTTCACCCCTCAATCAGCCAACAAGAGAGAGGCTCCTTCATGTCAAATCCAGCTCACATTTCAAATGCCTTCAACATCCTAGTCTGTGATCTATCAGAGAAACCTGCATTTTGAAAGGACTCGTGGGATTATGTTCAGCCACCCTCACCCTGGTATCTACCTATTATAAAGCCAGCTGATTAATGGTGTGAATCATAGCTGCACCATCCCTTTGTCCACTTATGTTAACATCATTACGAGAATAATGCTGGGGTACAGAGGTCGTGGGACCCATCTTAGAATCCTAGGATACGGCTTTCGTGAAACATCTTCAAAATCACATCAAGTGCTAAAAATAGGGGCATAAACTCGTCTCATCCGACACAATGCCACATCTCTGTGCCTTTTTTAATGGACCCCTGATGAAGGACCACTGATGGCCTTGACTTCAGAAAGCCTTTCTGCCCTAAAAGGTCATCCTAGGGGTGCTGCACTTCCCCATCCAGAGACCAGCCAGAACCCCCAGTTGTCACCTTAGATGAGCCATTAGGAGGGGATTCTAAAGGTGGTAGCAGTGTGGGATTCCAACCAAGGGAACTAACTCATAAAGAATGCGTAACAGTCTCAAGGTCACTGAAGTGATGGTTATTTATTTATTACCTCCACAACTCACAGGATATGTCTCCAAGCTTTCTCACCCACTTGTCTGCACTGCACTGGTCGTGTAGTAACTGCTAGGTGAGAGGGCCTGGTGGACCTGATGAGCTCTCTGTGGTTTCAGGGTTCAGACTGGATGCTTCAGGCACTCCCCTCTTATCCAGGCTACACAGACACAAGGAGAGGGCTGTAGGGGCGCCTCCAGTACCCAGTGTCCGACTCAGCATTCCTGCCTCTCACCCAGGAGAGGGCGCACCCTGTGAGGAGGAAGCTCATTCAACCCGGAGACTTGGCCACCCAGCAGATGGTCATAGGCGTGGAGTGTCCCCACAAATGCACGACACAGATACCAGCAGACAGGGCTGGGCAGCAGCCTGACCTCTGCCCCACCCCCACCTGCCCCCTCCACTAGGCAGGCCTTGTGGCTGATTCAGCTTGCTGTCCTTGGAATCCTGGGGCAGAAACTAAAGCATCCAGAGTGACGAGAGGGTCTAGGGATCTGGTAGATTGTTCCAAGAACCTACTGACCGATATGGAAAGGCTCCAGTTTTACTAGAAGCCTGTGTGGCCATGCTAGAGCACCTCCCAGGGAATCAGCCTGGGAACGATGGGCAAAGGGGGCTGTGGGGCAGACTTGCGCGCCCAGACGTTTGCTGGCTTTTGCCTGCTGTGTCTGCCTCTCTCCTCACCCCCTTTACCTCCTTCCCTGGATGGATGTCTCTTTCTTTGTTCCATCATTAAGCATGCTGTTTTTCAGTGTAATTACATTTCCCTGTAGTAAGCTCTTAAAGGATACTCATTGGCACTCAGCTGCGAGCTCTTTAGAAGAATATACAAGAGGCACTTGGAAGGGGCAGTGCTCTTGCAGAAAAAATGCTGGGGCTCAGGAGGCTGGAGATCCAAAAGACAGCATCAGCCTCCTTCATAATGTCACAGTGTCACAGAACGCACCGAGGGTCACTAAAGCAACATGCTGTCACATCTGGTGCCACTTACCACAGGTGCCTCTGCCACCTCCAGGGATGAGAGACTTTCACACCCCATGTCCCTGGACCTAATGCCTGTGCTCTGACACTCTTCTGCTCTTCCTGGATCCATTTTACTAGTAACAAAGCGAAGAGCTTGGCGTCTTTTGAATTTTCCTCTTGCCAAGTCGTGTGGTGTGTGCATGTGAAGGTGGGGACGTGGCATCCTGCAGTGGGACACCAGTGGACACCAGGAGGACAGTTCTCTCACATGCAACTTGACGTTCAGAGACCTGTGCCATCGTGAGCCTTTCAGGGAGGAATGTGGGGGAAGTTGAAAAACTGACCCCACAAAGTCAGACTGCAACCAGGTCTGGACTTGCCCCTGTTTTCATTGCCTCTTCTTCTGACTGTTCATGGTGATGGTTTTGTTTTTTTTCTTTTTTTTGAGACAGAGTCTCACTTTGTCACCTTTGGTAGAGTGCCATGGTGTCACAATTCACAGCAACCTCAGACTCTTGGGCTCAAGTGATTTTCTTGCCTCAGCCTCCCAAGTAGCTGGGACTAAAGGCCCCCACTGCAACACCCGGCTATTTTTTCTATTTTTAGTAGAGATGGGGTCTCGCTCTTGCTCAGACTGGTCTGGAACTCCTGAGCTCAGGCAATCCATCCACCTCAGCCTCCCACCTCCATCACGCCTGGGATAGCAGGCGTGAGCCACTGCACCTGGCTATGCTGATGGCTTTTAAACCTTTACATAGAAGATATGGATCTTTGGATGTGGACAAGGGGTGTGTGTGTGTTTTTTAACGTATTCCACCAAAGGTGCCTTTGCTATAAGCACAGCAACAGGCAGCAGCATATTTTCATCTGTATGTAAAATGCCGGGTTCTTATTTTTCTGTTGGTATAGTTGACACACGGCTTATGTGTTAGCTGTAGGATAGAACAGAGTTTTCCAGAGGCTGGAAGAGTAGTCCGGAGTGGGAAACACAGGAAATGGTGGATGGTACCAAAGTGCAGTTAGAAGGAATAAGATTATTATGTATCCATAATTTAAAATTTTAAAAACCCTATTCCACATGAGGTCACTTTCTCAGCTAGGACTTAGGACTTCAACATACAACATTTTGGAGGGAAACAGTTCAGCCCATAGCACACATAATATCCGTAGCTTCCTCATAGAACAAATACTTCGTAATGTTTCACTTACCTGCCTGAATAAAGGCTATGAAGAATATAACCTACTTACACACAAAATTTTTAAAAAATAAACCAACAAATAAAAAACCAACATAACGCTCTGTTGCATCAAGTAAAAAGGAAAGGAAAGGAATTTAAAATAAAGTAATGCTGAGTGGCCATAAAGTTCATGGGCAGCTCACACGCAGACTTTACGGCCGCCCTGTATGCGTTTCACTTTGTGAAGGTTGAATGTGGCTTCCTGAGAGAAGAAAAGGGAGAGACCCACCTATGTGCTGGATGGCTGTGGGGACAGCAGAGTTAGCACAGCGGGGTCTGGCTGTGCTTGCCTGGTGTTGGAAAGAACAGGAGAGACTTCCTCAGGGCTGTGCCCTGACAAAATCATTACTTAATCCAAAACAGATTGAAATATAATTTTCCCTCTGTCTATGCATCAACCACATGTGTGACAAGGTCAGTATATATTGTCACAGAGCAAAAGCAGGTGTTTCAAATTTGTAGATAAACAAAATCAGATCATTTGTTTTTAAACTGCCTCAGTGTCCTCACTGTTTTTAAGACCTGGGGTCTCGGAGCCGTCCAGGATTCATCAGCAAGGGGCACAGTGGACGCCACTCAGGGACAGTCCCAAGGTCATTCGGAGTTCTTGTAGGACAGTGGACTTAACCTTCTGGTTGGAGCAGAGGGGGTCAATTTTTCCCTCACAAGCATCAGTGATGTTCCTCCTATCCACCCAGGCAGTGCTGTGTGTACAATGAGGGAACCACACTTCATCACCCTTGGTACAGTGCCATGATGTCACAATTCACAGCAACCTTAGACTCTTGGGTTCAAGTCATTCTCTTGACTCAGCCTCCCAAGTAGCTGGGACTATAGGTGCCTGCCACAATGCTCAGCTATTTTTTCTATTTTTAGTAGAGATGAAATCTCACTCTTACTCAGACTGGTTTGGAACTCCTGAGCTCAGACAATCCACCCACCTCAGCCTCCCAGAGTGCTGGGATGACAGGCAAGGGAACCACACACAAATCCTTGCTCTATAAAACCTACGCCTGTGTGGGAAGACACGCGTGCAAAGAATTCAAGTGTACAGAATGTCCCCCAGGGCAGAGAGGATGGACAGCTGATCCTGTGTGGAGGAGGAGGGCAAGGCCTTAAGAAGAAGGTCTCTGTGCCAATCAGAGAGAGAAGCACAGGCAGAAAACGAGAATCAAGAGAGGCTGGCATGTTCTAGGAGTGTCAGACTCTGAATCTGCAGTGCCCAGTGGAGGGACCACAGTTTGTAGGAGGCTGGGAGTGGAGGCCAAGGGGGACCCACAGACCTGGGTGGCCTTGCCTGGCAGGGGGACTTTGATGCTATGGGAAATGAGGAGTCACTAAAGGTTTTTAAGCAGAAAAAAAAAATATATAATTAGGTTTTTTTAAGGGAAGAAATCAGAACCATTCAAGTGAGGAAATGGCATAATTATAGGGAGAAGCCTGGAGGCTGCTGTAAGCCTGAGTTAGGAGTGAGAGGTGAGTTGCAACAGTGGGGCTGAGCAGCTGGGCACAGGCCACACATCCTGGTGATGAAATACAAGGATGAAGTGGGGGGCACTGATATTTTTTGGCTTCTTATCTGGGGAAATTGATCCATTTACTCAAGGAAAGGGATAGTGAGAAGAAACAGGGTTTTCTTACAAAGGATAACGTATTTGGTTTTAGACACGTTGAAATGAGAATCCATAGCTATTAAAATGGACATTAACAGCACAGATCACACCTAACCTTCAGGTGAATGAGGCTGAAGTAAGATGCTGGCAGGTGTCATCTATGGACAAGTGTGAAAAAGAATTCCTTGTAAAGACAACTCGTTTTCATTTGAATACATGTTATGACATAATTACCCACCCATTATGCCCAAAAGATGTAGTTTCCGAGCATACTTACACACCACTGGGATTTGATGACACTCCACTGCATGTTCTAGAGAAGCCTGATCTGAGGAGTGAACATTGCGTGATCCCTGATACTGAGAAAAGGCAGGGATTTCTGACTGACAGGTGTGTCCTGTATACTCAGGGAATGTTTGTTTAGTGATGGAAAGGATTGCCCTCAAAGAACCTTCAGAACTACATAAAATGCAGAAAACACAGAACTACACAAAATATCTCACACCCATGTGTTGTGCCTATACACATGCTTGTGTTTGCACACACACATGGACTTACAAAATTATGAGAAAATACATAAAAGTTCTCTAAAAGTAGCTTCCATAACATTTGGTTTAGGTCAAGAATTTCCCAAATTGTGTATCTTCCTAGTTCTTCCAGGGACACTCAGGAAATAGCAGAATGATTAAATTCAGTAAGTCTGCTTAATGTCAATCTTTTCGGAGCTTCTGGTGTAATAACGTGCTGGCATCTTAGAGGCATCAGGTCCCTCAGTGCAAGGTGCATTTGTGACAGGCACACAGTCTGTTTTCTTTCATGCTAATCTCTCAGCTCCACCCCTGTGCGTTCTACAGCCATAGATGTCTCCCTGCTGCAGTAAGGAAGGAAAGGAATGTTCTAGGACCTGTAGCCCTTCAGACACCTGTATTAATATCACAGCTCCCTGTCTTCCTGTGACCAAGCCAACTCCTCCCACATCTGGGCACTTCCCCAGCAGCTGCTGACCGCTGGGGACTCAAGAAGGCCAGAGAAATTCACAGAATTCAGACAATGAGATCCCAGCTCTGCAGAAGATTTCCTGACAATCTTCCCCCGTCCCCCATTTGGACAAGCTTAGCAGGCTGTAATAATGAAATCTAATCTTTTTTTTTTTTAAATGTCCATTGTGAAGTTAAGAGAGTAAATCCCATAAAAACATAAAAAAAAATTTTTTTTTGAAAGTTCATGGTTCTTACTGTTAGATAAGCCAGAAAAGAGCTTTGTGATTTTGAGATTCCTCCTCTTGCCCAAGGGGAATTAAACAATCAGGTCTAAAGCAGTGAAAAACAAAGAGAGAAATATTTAATTGCCACGTTGGCCTCAACTCCAGAAGACTGAGTCTGTTTATGTGAGCAGCACAGGAAAAGTTACCCACATATTCTAGGTTAATGACAATGAAGGCTGACTCCGAGAATGTTAAAACTCCCACATAGTGAGTTGTACTATAATCATCAACTCAATTTGTGTGAAATTCAATTAGAAATAATTAAATGTTCTCAAATGCTTGCCAGACTCTCTCTGTACAAAATGAGGTGCTCCTCTTAAAGTATAAGAAAGTAGTGTTGAGTTTCTTTTTTCTTTCTTTTTATTGTAATTTTTCTATGGCTATACACATGCATGTCTTTAGAAATACTCAAAATATTTGAAATGTGATTTTGTAAACTCAGCCCGCTATTCGTACTGGAGAAAATCTGAACCATCTCCTTGGCTTCTCCACGGGGATTCTGGAGAAGTTCCGTCTGCTCCATGGGAACATCGCTATTGTCTGGCAGACACATTTTGGGACGTGGATTGTTATAGATGACTTAAAAAAATAAAATAAATAAAAACATGTCTTTTATGGCTTCCTCTCTTGCTGTCATTTTTTTTTCATTTTCAATCTGCTGCATATGCTGCTTTGAAATATGAAACTACAAAGAAAATTACAGGCCAATATCCCTATGCAAAGTCCTCAACGAAGTGAATTCAACAGCACATTGAAGGGATCATTCCCCATAAGGCAGTGAGGTTTATCCCTGGGATACAAGGATGCCTGCCAATCAGCATGATACGTGACATCCACATGATGAGGGGCAAAGTCCATGTGATGATCTCAACGTGAGGTTTATCCCTGGATGCAAGGATGCCTGCCAATCAGCATGATACATGACATCCACAGGATGAGGGGCAAAGTCCACATGATGATCTCAACAGATGCAGAAAAGTATTGGGCAACATTTAATGTCTCTCATGAAAAAATTCTCAATCAGATACAGAAGGAATAAATCTCAACACTATAAAGGCCATACATGTGTATGATAAGGCCACCCCCGAACATCATTTCAACAAGATCAGGGACAAAACAAGGATGCCCACTCTTGCTTCTTCTGTTCAACATGGTATTGGAAATTCTAGCCAAAGCGATTAGGCAAGAAAAAGAAATAAAAAGAATCCAAATCTTCTGAAAGGAAGAAGTAAAAATGTCTCTCTTAACACATGACACAATCTTCCTTATGGAAACCCCAAATGTCTCCATGAACTGCTAGAACTACTAAACAAATCCTGTAAAGTTGCGGGATGAAAAATCAACATGCAAAAATCAGTCACATTTCTAGACAATAACAATGAACTATATGAAAAAGAAATTAAGAAAACAATCTCCTTTATAACAGTACTAAAAAATATTAGGAACAAGTTTAACCAAACAGATGAAAGAGCTTGACACCAATAGTTGGAAAACATTGATGAAAGAAATTGAAGAAGATACAAATACGTGACAAGATACCCCATGTCCATGGATTTTAAGAATTAACATTGCTGAAATGTCTAGACTAGCCAGAGTGATCTACAGATTTTATGGCATTTTTCACAGAAATAGAAAAATGTCCAAAAATTCATATAGAACTACAGAAGACCCTGTATGGCTAAAGCAATCCTGATTTTAAAAAAAAAAACAAAACAAAACAATAAAGCTGGAGGCATCACATTTCCTCACTTCAAATTATACTACAAAGCCATAGTAGGAAAAACAGCCTGTTTCTGGCATAAAAGCAGATTTGTAAACCAATGGACAAAAAATGCCAGAGCTCCCAGAAATGAATCCATGTATTGATGCACAATTAATTTTTGACAAAGATGACAAAAACACAATGGGAAAATGATAGTCTTTTTAATAAATGGTGTTGGGAAATGGGATATTCACATTCATAAGAATAAAGTTATTACCTTATCTCACAATAGTCAACTCAAAATGGAATGAAGACTTAAATGTAAGATCTGAAACTGTCAATCAATTGGCAGGAAATGTATGAGCAAAGCTTCTTAACACGGGTTTGGGCAATGATATGACAACAGTGATATAATTAAATGCATAGGCTGACTATGCAAAAATAAGCCAATGTGACCACATCCCACCAAAGCTTCTCTACAGTACAGCAGACAGTCAACAGGGTGAAGAGACAACCTGTGGAAAGAGAGAAAATATTTGCAAACCATGAATCTTGTAACTGGTTAGTATCCAAAACACAGAAGGCATGCAGACAACTCAGTGGAAAAAAAGAAATAATTAAAAAATGGGCGGAGGGGGCACACGCAGGCTCATTTCACCTTCGGAAGCAGGCGCTGTGCTTCTTATGCAGCCGGCAGAACTGAGGGTCAAATAAACTTTTCTCTTCCTGAATTACCCAGCGTCAGGTGGTCCTTTATAACAACACTAGACAGACTAAAACAGATGGCTCAACAACTCATTTTTTCTGTCTCATTTCTCTGAGGAACAGCAGGTGCACCGTGGTGCCTGGACACTGATTGTTCTGTAGCCATCTTCAGGCCAGGAACATTAGAAGAATTGTTTCTTAGATGAGTTTCATCTAAGATACATTTTAGATGATATAACTACTAAACTGCATTTTGATGAAATGACCCTGCTCTGGCCCTGTCCTCAGGTGGCAGGAGCAGGAGAGGGCGAGCTCTCCGGGATTCTCGAAGCCCCGCCCCCACCATCTCATCTAAACTTAACCACCCCCAGGAGCCCGGTTTCCAAGGCCATCACACTGGAGAGGTAGGGCATCAAAATGTAAATTTGGGGAGGACATTTATTTCCTAACACTCCCCTTTCCTCCCAGTCCACTCCAGTCTCTATCCTAACACATGCCCTCTTAATTAAGGGGAACTTGGGGACTCAAAGACGGGGATAAATTTTCATGAACATCTTATTGTGCTTTTGAGAAAATCTAATTAATAGGGAACAAAATGAAACAAACAAAAAGAACAGGTGGAAAGAAAGTAGTTAGAGCATTAAATGTCAAATTAAATCAATCAGTAAGCACGATTTTTCTTGTGAGCTGATGATGGCATATAGTATACGCTGGGATTTAAGAGCCCAATTCAGTGGTAGAAAGGCTGTTCTTCATGGCTTAAGCTTGTGCATCCTAAATTTTGAGCCCCTGTTCCGACAGAGGTGGAGCTTGTTCCTGCGGGCCCTCAACAGCCTGGGAGCTCCTCTGTGGCACACCCCTCCCCCGACCGGCTCCCATAACTTCACTCCCTTCCCACATTCCTTGCCCTGAGCTCCCACTTACCAACTGGCATCAGGGTGGTTACATATCTGGCTATTTCTCTATTCTTTCTTCTGAGTCAGAAAGGAATCAATATCCTGGCAAGGCGTTAAGAAGCCTGATCTTTTTAAAGAGCTGTTTTGTAGGTAAATACAAACATAAATGGAGTATTTAAAAACCCTTTAAAGTATGTTCTTTACTTACACGATTCCTAAGCTTGAAAAATTATCTTAGGATTTAAAAAAATTCCTATTAGTTGATAACTTAAAAAATTTAATTATGGTAGAATCTGAATAACTTATTTGCATATAGTAAAAAAAAAATGGGCAGAGGGACTTAGGGCTACAGCCTGCCTGATTGAGAAAATGTTGGCATGTTTTGTGGAGAGAGGTTGAGAGAGTCCAGAAGGATACAGATGTAGGTGATATTAACTTTTAGGAATCTGCTTACAGGTATCTGGGAAGTTTTCTTAAAGCCTGAAGTAATGTCGAAATAAAGAATATTTTAAAGTTGGCAAAAATGAGCAAAGAGTCTAAATAGACATTTTGCAAAAGAAGTCATATAAAGGGCCAATAGGTGTATGAAAAACAGTCAGTGTCGCTAATAACCAGGGAAATGCAAATCTAAATCATGACTTTTAGAATGTCTGTTATCCAGAAAAGGAAAAGTAAGCATTGGCAAGGATGTGGAGAAAAGCAGCATGGATTTTCCTCAAAAAATTAAAGATTGAATTACTGTGTATCCCAGCAATCCCACTCCTGGTTATGTATGCAAAGGAAGTGAAGTCAGCAGGTCAAATCTACGTCTGTACCCTATACGCACGGCAGCATCCTTCACGGTACCCGAGATGTGGATCAGTGTAGGTGTTCATACACACGGGAATGGACAGAGAAGATGTTTTCTACATATATACACACTCTCACACACACACATGGGAATATGTTCAGTCTTAGAAAAGAAGGAAGTCCTGTCCTTTAAAACAGCATTGATGAACCTGGTAGGAATAAGATAAACCAGACACAGAAAGATAAATGTGGGCGTGACCTCAGTTACACTTTAGGAATCAAAGCAAGCTGAGCTCAGAGAAGCACAGAATAGAAGGTGATCGCTGGGGGCTGGGGTGGAGGAGATGGGACGGTGTCGGTCCAAGTGCACCAATTCCAGCCATGTGGAGTGCTCCATACATTCTGGGAGCTGATGCACAGACAATGACTATAGTTAATAATAACGGTTTGCCTGAGATGTGCTGAGACAATAAAGTAGAATCTTCTCACCACACATTCACTGTGACAGGTAGGGACAGCATCAGCAGTTTGTGGATATGTTAATAAGCTGGGTTGTGAACATCATCTCACAACTACATCAAAATATCAAGTTATGCACCTTAAATGTATATACAGTTTTTATTTGTGAGTTATAATCTCAATAAAGCTAGAGAGATATGAAAATACACATTATTCATAAACTCAGGAGTAAATAGTTGTATGTGCCCTGGAGTTAAAACATGGCTGTTTAATGATCTCAGTCCCTTTTGCGATCTCACAAACCCTTACAATGAAGCTGGCATGGTGGCTCACACCTGTAATCCCAACACTTGGGAGGCTGACACGGTGGATTGCTTGAGCTCAGGAGTTCAAGACCACCCTGAGCAAAATTGACCCCATCTCTACTAAAAATAGAAAACTAGCCAGGCATTATAGTCCCAGGTACTCGGGAGGCTGAGGCAGGAGGATCACCTGAACCCAAGAGCTTGAGGTTGCTGTGAGCTGTGAGCTGTGATGCCATAGCACTCTACCCAGGGTGACAGAGTAAGACTCTATCTCAGAAAAAAATAAAATAAGAAGCACAGCGACAACCATTCTGTTCTGAATCCCTCCCTGTCCCTCATCTCCACGGGCCCTCCTGTGTCCCATCTCCCCACACTCTGTTCTCTTCTTCTTGGCTGGGCCTCTGTGCTTCCCTCCCTGGCCCTGTGTCAAGGCTGGAGATCTCCGCATCCTCTCGGAGTCTACCCTGGAAGTCACTTCCACAGAGGTGCCTGCCACACTGGACAGACACATGCAGAAGTGAGAGGGAGAAATTCCTGATGGCAAGACTGCCCCTGTCCACCTGTCTGGCACTGCCTGTGGAATGGGACCCCCCCCCCCGCACAGGGAGGACACAGAAGGATGAAAGCCATACACCAGACTCTGTTGTTCAGATCCCAGGACGCCCAGGCCATGAGCACAAAGCAGCTGTTGTGTGACTGTCATGCGTCCCCGTCCTCAGCAAGTCATCCTCGTCCACATTTGTGAAAGTGCTCATTTTTGCCTTTTGCAAAGAAGCTTCACTGCAATATATATGTGTGTTGACAGAGTGGAAAATTGCAAGCAGTAACTCCTGCAGGAAGCGGTAATGAGCTCATCCAGTTCCAGACGGAATCTTGTCTGAGCCCTGATGCCGGGAATGCTACGTGACTGTGATTAATCTTTCCTCCCAGCTGCAGGCAGGTGTGTGTTCTCTGTGACTTCAGTAAACACAGGCATCATTCCCATTTACTGTCAGGCTAGGTAGTTCAGTAAACATGCTCCATTATCATTTTAATAACGTTTTTCCTGAGGCCTGAAACTGCCTAAAGACAATTTTCTTTTCACTGGAGCCTTTTTTCCCTTAACAGAGTCTTAAAGGAGAGATCTGACAAAAAAGTGTATGGATGACGTCCCCGTTATCACCAAGGTGGGGTCTGCAGGGTGTGGGGAAGGGAGTAACTGAGTAGCAGCCACAACACAGTCTTAGGTCTTCATCGTCCCTCCCCTTAATTTGTGGCGGGTATGTGCAGTCTGTGCGTGTGCATGGTGGGTCAGAGTGTGGTGTGTGTGAATGTGTCTGTAGGCCTAGCACATGTGTTTGCATGTATGTGAGTGGTGTGTGTGTATCATGGGTGCGTGTGACATATGAACTTTATCTGGAAGGTGTCTGCTCTGCCATTCTGGGCCCTGGGGCCTCTGACCACTGTAGCTGTCCTGCCCGTGAGGCAGACCTCAGGAGAAGCCCATGGCTGGGAGCTCACAGCACCCCCTTGGGCAGCCATTTCCCCAAGTGCTGACAGCCTTCATTTTCTGCCCTGAACTCCAGCTGCCCAAACATGTCTAACCTCATCCCACTAGCTGTGGCCCTGCTTTGGTCAGGTTTTCTGACTCTTGATGACCAGGTAGTTGCTTTTGGGTCACCTCCCTGGGCTGTCATACCCACCACCCTGGACAGGTAGGAACCCAGGCCACAAGTCTCAGCACTCCACATGATAGCAGTCACTCTCTGTGGGTCTCAAGAGCTGTAGGACAGGAATCAGTCAAAGCCCTTCAGATAAGACAATATGTACAGACACGTTGTGCACTGCTGATTCCCGTGTAACTTAGTGACCAGCAAGGCAGGAGGCCTAGCGAGTACCCGCTGGCATCCTGCGGGGGCCCTGTAAGGACCTTCACATTCCAGAGGAGGCTTTGGACCTACAGGGAGACAGTGATACTTTTCTCTGTGTGTGTCAGATTAATATGAGGGTACAAATGTTTAGGCAGACTTCAGGTTATACTACAAGTCTGTAGTGATCGAAACAACATGGTACTGGCACAAAAATAGAAATATGACCTCTGGAATACAATGGAGAATCTAGAGATGAACCCACACAAGTATGATCATCTGATCTTTGATAAACCAAACAAAAACATACACTGGAGGAGAGAACCCCTATCTAATAAATGGTGCTGGGAGAACTGCTTAGCCACATGGAGAAGACTGAAACTAGACCACACCTCTCACCCCTGGCAAGAATTGACTCTCGCTGCATAAAAGATTTAAATTTAAGAAAGCAAACAATAAAAATTCTAGAAGAAAGTGTGGGAAAAACTCTTGACAGCAACAATTTTAGCTCTTCTCCCATTGCACGTTGTACAAAGAGGGTAGAGGTAGATCTGAAGATGTTTCTACAAAGCCAAAAGTCAAACACACAACCTCTCGCCGCCTGGTGACCACGCTCTTGTGGGAACCTGGCCTGTTCTTGCAGCTCTGTGGTCCCCTCCAGTCCAGCTGAATGTCACCAGGTGGCCTCTATCAGATGCTACAACTCATCCTCCACTCGCACCTGTCGCCAGGCACCTGGCACTGCTGAAGGACAGCATCTGTCTGCGCCTCCTCCTCCCCTGCTCCTCGAGGCAGATGTCCCTCTGCTCCTCGAGGACAAGGAGGGAGAATGGGTCCCCAAGTCCAGCCCAGCTGGGAGCCTCTAAGCAGGGCTGCTCTGGAGCAGAGGGGCTGCAGGAGTTGTGGATGGAGAGGAGGCAGCTGCACTGGGGGTGGCAGAACACCCCAGTCTCCTTGGCCTGGGCACTCATGGGTGTGGGAGGGCGCTGATGGGGGCCCTCTTGGGGTGGAGGGGGGTTGCTGCCTGCACCAGGAGGCACCCAGAGACTGCAGGGAGGAGGTGTCTGCAGGCACCTGCGGCAGCAGCAGGAGGAGGCACCCTGCTCCCACGCACCTGCAGGGATGCCCCAGGGACAAAAAGGTGGCCTCAAGGCACAGGTGCCAGCAGTCCTAGGAGCCCTGAGAAACTGTCCTTATCCCTCTCTCGGGCATGTCACCCTTAGAGGACCTGAGATGGGCGTGCAGGAAGAGCAAAAGTGGAGGAGGCGCAGACAGATGCTGTCCTCCAGCAGTGCCAGGTGCCTGGCGACAGGTGCGAGTCGAGGATGAGTTGTAGCATCTGATAGAGGCCACCTGGTGACATTCAGCTGGACTGGAGGGGACCACAAAGCTGCAAGAACGGGCCAGGTTCCCACGAGAGCGTGGTCGCCAGGCGGTGAGAGGTTGTGTGTTTGCTTCTCACTCATGCCCCGCAAGGTGGGGGTGGCTTGGAGAGGTTCTCCATCCTCTGGTCCCACTGGCACATGGAGATTTGACTTTTGGCTATGTAGAAACATCTTCAGATCTACTTCTACCCAGCAACTACCTATCCTGTTTCCTCACATTCACCTCTGTCTGTTCACTGGCAATCTCCTTAGACACGTTGATTTCTTTCTTGGGATAAACATCAGTTTAATGCAGCAGTGCAGCTGGACTTGGAATAATGAGGTTTACACTGGGCAGAGGAAGATCTACAATTAGATGAAAACTGGTTCCTTGCCTTGTATTTAAGGTGGCTTAGCCCAGATTAACCCATCGGTACCAGTCTTGCCCTCTCTTGGCTCAGTGTAGGCTCCTGGTCCACCCTCCTCGCTCCAACCTGGCCAGATGCTGATTGCCGCTCACCGTGATTTCTGGTCAGTGTTGGAAACGATGTCTGATGTCCACACCGACAGCATCAGGGGACCTCAGCTTACACTTAGAAAATCTCCCTGACTCCACCTCATCAAACAAAAACTTCCAGGCTCCAGGCTTTAGGTGTCTCTTAAGGGACATGACTGATGCCAGCTGGCAGAGCAGGGCTTGTAACAGTCTGCTTTTGTGCTCTTAGTGTGAGGTTATGGGACAAGGCAGAACCCAAGGTGGGTGCTCCGGTCTGGGTCCCCTGCCCCCTCAATGCCCCTCCCCTGTTCTCACCAAAAGCAAATGCAGATGGTGAAAACTCAGTCTGCTAGGAGGCAGCTTTCAGAAACTGTCTCTCCTGTGCTCCCAAAGCAGCTAAACAACGATGTGTAATAGGACAGTGCTCCATCCTTGTGAATCGCATTGGCATTCATGCTGTTTATCTTCATTACGATTTGGGGAAAGAAAATGCAAAGCCATTTAATAATAGTACTTTCTGATTGGTTGACATGTGTTGTGTCGCCATTGCTCAACCTGATTAAAATAGTCCACATGGTTATTTGTACAGCCTTGGTTACTAGGGATGTAATTGTCTTTCCAGAATTGCCTCCCCATTCACGTGCTTGTCAAGCCTGCAGAGGCGTCCCGCAGCTCCATCTCATTACAGGACTGAGAAGAGTGGATGCCTGGTGGCTCCCTTGGATCAGAGATTGGGTGGCAATAAAATGTGCCTCTAAGGAGAATCGCTGTGAACTGAGCACAGTTCACTTTCTCTGTGTAGCTTGGACCAAAAAAAAAAAAAAATAACCAAGCAGGAAACAACCGCAGCTTATTCTGCAGAGGAAAGTTTTAATGTGAACCAGGTAGATGTAAGTTGCTGCTAGTAACTGACAGCAGAGGCTACAGTGATGACAGCCTGATCTGTCCAGGGTGCTCTGTGGCACTGGGCACGGAGGGTGGCTCTCCAGGAGGGTGCGGCAGGGACCACCTCCCCAGGATTGCTCTGACTGTCCGGGGCCGGTGTGTCTCTGTCCCTTGCTCCTTGGTTCTAGTGACCAGTGCCTCTTCATGCATCCCTGCTCAGCAATTCCAGTGCCTTCTCCTTTAAACCTGTTCTTCCTGCTCAACCTTTCCCTCAAAATCTTTCCCCTCTTGATGTGCTCAGGAACCTCGAAAGCTGGTTGTTTCTTGCCCCGTGGGTCAACAATTTTTAGGCTCAATGCATGAGACCTCAGAGGACTGTTGTCTTTCAAAAACATCGTTCTCCTGGTGAGAGCAGGGAGCCTTTGCAGAGTTGACCCACACACAGCAGTAGCATGTGTTCCTTCTGCCCCATCCTGCATCCCATAGATGCTCCTAGCGTCCACGAGAGTGCACATCACCTCCATGGACAGCAGGGCACTTCGTGTGGCACAGGTGACAACTCGGGAGTTTTCCAGAGGAAAGGGTGTTGTTACCCAAAAGATGTCATCCTCCATGGAGGCAAAAAGAAACTGGAAAACAACATCATGTTTATTGATACATTGCTGAATTGGACACTTGAAAATCGGTTAAGTGGGCAGATCTCATGTTAAGTGTTTTTACCAAATTAAATAAAAAGTGTTTTAAAGTATATTTGATTACAAATGATATTTCAATAAACCTCAAAAAATATTTTTTTAAAAGAACTGTAGGGCGGCACCTGTGGCTCAGTGAGTAAGGCGCCGGCCCCATATGCCGAGTGTGGCGGGTTCAAACCCAGCCCCGGCCAAACTGCAACAAAAAAATAGCCGGGCGTTGTGGCCGGCGCCTGTAGTCCCAGCTACTCGGGAGGCTGAGGCAAGAGAATCGCGGAAGCCCAAGAGTTAGAGGTTGCTGTGAGCCATGTGACGCCACGGCACTCTACCCGAGGGCGGTACAGTGAGACTCTGTCTCTACAAAAAAAAAAAAAGAAAGAAAGAAAGAAAGAAAGAAAACGCTCTGGAAAAAAAACTTTAAATAAAAAAAAAAAGAACTGTAAAAATTTCCAATTAGCATAGTGAAATTTAAACAGAGTGATAATTGCATGGTCCTTTGCAATTTCATGGTTTCAAAAAAAATAGAAAACCTTCCTTGTAACTAAAATTAAATTCCTCAGACTGAAGTATATTTCCTTTGCTTCCAGTTTCAAAGGTTTTCTCTCTCATTTCTTGTTTGCAAGCATAACTTTTCATTATCGTCAAAGAATAAAACTTGCGTCTTTCTACTTTTTTTTAAATTGGTCATTTCTAGGGTTGGAGAAGTGAGGGAAAGGTGACCATAAATGGCTGAATCACGGGAGCCCCCAAATATCTAAATGAGTGTCCACTGTATAGAAATGAACTACTTTGCTGCTAAAGCCATCCCTCAGAGGCCACGCCCCTGATACTGATGCCATCCCTCAGAGGCCACGCCCCTGATACTGATGCCATCCCTCAGAGGCCACGCCCCTGATACTGATGCCATCCCTCAGAGGCCACGCCCCTGATGCTAATACCATCCGTCAGAGACCACACCCCTTATGCTGATACCATCCCTCAGAGGCCACGCCCCCTGATACTGATGCCATCCCTCAGAGACCACACCCCGATGCTGATGCCATCCCTCAGAAGCCAGGGCTCCGATGCTAATGCTGTCCCTCGGAGGCCACGCCCCTGAAGATGTATCTGCCTTGGTGGAGGCTGATTTACCTAACTGAATTCTGGATAAACGTAGGTGCTATAAGACTATTATAACTAGAAGCATCTCAAATATATTATAGTTGCTAATATTTTTGTCCACCAAAAAAAAAAAAAAGCTAGTATTTCAAGGCTGACTTTTTAGTGATCAGTTGCATGCTGCATTGATTGAAGCAAGCTCTAAAGAAAGTAAGAGTCCTTCCACCTGTCTTGGTGGCACCCGTAGCCCTAGTCCAGACCCAGCTTGTGCTTGTTCCCATGTGTTGTTTGCTCATGCAAACATGTATAAACAGCCACACGTGCAAATGAACACAGGTTTGCCTTCACTGAGGAAAGCTCACTGCACCCTATTATACCATTCTGGAGCTTGCATGGTACAGACTGCTGTGGGCATCTTTCCCAGTCAGCGCACACTGGCTGTTTCCTTATTAATGGCTGTGTTGTAATCAAGAATATGGGTGGAGCATAATTTCTCCCTCCATTCAAGTTGTTTAAAAATAGCTTGCAATAAACTGTTATGGGTGGGCTTCAGAAAGAACAGGGACGACGGTGTAGCAAAGAAAAAGGAGAATGAGAGAAATGGCTGGGAAGCAGGGAGAGGCCAACACACAGGCAAAGGTTTTATTTTATTATGATTCTTTTTGTTTGTTTGTTTGAGGTCACTGTACTTCTGTCAAGTAATTTCACAAAGTAAGTTTTATGAACATTGAATATCTTAACAAATATTGCCATGTTCTATTCCATGATTTTTGTATTAATTAACACTGCCAAAAATAGAGTGTAAGAGACTTCTTTTTTTTTTCTTTAATTAAATCATAGCTGTGTACATTAATGCAGTCATGGGGGAGACTTATTTTTTTATTTTTTTTCCAAGTATATATGGCAATTTATTATAATAGAATTGCTGTAAGTGGCATTTCACGTCAGTGGATTAAAAGAATCAACATATGGTCTTGATCAATATATGGAACAATCATTTATATTTTTGGAAACAAAATGCAGTTAGCTTCCTACTTCATAAAAGAAAATATTTCAGAGGAATTAAGAGCTAAATTTTATTTTAAATAATCCATACATATAATTAAAATAAAATTTTTGTTTGTTTTTCTTTTTTATCACTATTTGTTTTATTTGTTTCATTTTTTTTTTATTAAATCATAGCTGTGTACATTGATATAATCATGGGGCATCATTCACTAGCTTCACAGACCATTTACCAAGTTTCACATACACCCTTGTAAGATGCACCGCTGGTGTAATCCCACCAATCCCTTTCCCTCTACCCACCTCCTCCCTCCCTCCCCTCCCTTTCCCCCTTCCTCCTATTCTTAGGTTGTAACTGGGTTATAGCTTTCATGTGAAAACCCTAAATTAGTTTCATAGTAGGGCTGAGTACATTGGGTACTTTTTCTTCCATTCTTGAGATACTTTACTAAGAAGAATATGTTCCAGCTCCATCCATGTAAACACGAAAGAGGTAAAGTCTCCATCTTTCTTTAAGGCTGTATAATATTACATGGTGTACATATACCACACTTGTGCACTGCTGGTGGGAATGCAAATTAATACATTCCTTTTGGAAAGAAGTATGGAGAACACTTAGAGATCTAAAAATAGATCTGCCATTCAATCCTGTAATCCCTCTACTGGGCATATACCCAGAAGACCAAAAATCACATCATAACAAAGATATTTGTACCAGAATGTTTATTGCAGCCCAATTCATAATTGCTGAGTCATGGAAGAAGCCCAAGTGCCCATCAATCCACGAATGGAGACTTCTTTTTTTAATGCTTTGATCAACACTGGATTTTTTTTAGGAGTGGGGAGTTGTCTGTATGTTTGTTTGTTGTAAGAGAAACACTCTTGCTGTGTTAGCCATGCTGGTGTGCAGTGGCACCATCATCGCTCACTTCAGCCTACAACACCTGGGCTCAAGGGATCCTCCCACCTCAGCCTTCCCAGGATCTGGGACTAGAGGCACTCACAACCATGCCTGGCTAATTGTTAAAATTTTTTTTAATAGAATTGGAGGTCTTATTATGTTATCCAGGCTGATCTTGAACACCTGTGCTCGAATAATCTTTCTGCCTAGGCCTCCCAGAGTGTGAGCCACTGCACCCAGCCAACACTGGATATCAATGTATACATGTATCAATGAAGTTATACATATATAACTCTTATATCTACCAACTCTTATATCTATCAAGTGCTTCATTTCTCTGGCTTTTGGTGAATCTGACCATCTCCTGCCTGCATGTTGGCCTCTCGCTGCTTCCCAGCCATTTCTCCTCATTCCCTCTTTTCCCTGATCTGTCCTTGTTACACTGTCTTTCTTGTTCTTTCTGAAGCTCACAGATATCCCTATGAGGGAGCCTCCTGTGAGGTCTTAACAGAGAAAATCCCCTGATCATATTCTGTCCTGGGCATGCCCATCACTCCCAATGCCGTGACCTACACACTCTGTCTCTAAGCTTATCACTATGTGTATGTTTGTGGTATCATCTCCCATTGGGTGTAAGCCCAGGCAAGCAAGGATGTTCCTGGGTGTTGTTCCTGCAGCACTTACAATAGTGCTAGAATGAGTATATATATATACACACACACACACACACCCCTCTTACATGGAACCAGAGACCATTATCCTCTGGAATGGAACAACAAACACCGCATAGACTGCAATAACTGAGCTGATCAATGTGCACAGAGAGATGTGAAGGTCATTAGAAACGTAGAACAGGGAAGGTGAAAACCTGGCTGTCAGGTGCAATGAACACTATGCAGGTGATGGGCACACTAAAAGCCCAGGCTTAGGAATTACAAGAGCTATCCACATAACAAAAACATTTCTACCCCCTTAATATTTTGAATTAAAAAGAAAAACCAGCATAGGGTACTGAATAAAATATAAACAAATAGTAAAGCCAACAAATAAACCAAACTCTTGAGTTTGGAAAAGAATTAAATGAAAGAGACAAACCTCACCAAGATTTGATAGAGAAAATTAAATGGTATATCTAAAATTATACAAGAAAGTAGAAATGATACTCTTTCTGAAACTCTGAAAGAAATACGTGAGAAATTTGGAACAATAGATTTGACAGTGAGAAATAGGCACCCTGAATACACATGACATTCTAGCAAACAGTAAATGTCCCACTCAGCCCAAGAGTCAGAAAACACTAAAAGACCAACAGCTTAAAAAATGATTCATAAAGAGTTATTATTTTTAAAAGTATTAAGAAGAAACCAGGCACAAAGTTGAGCATGCTGACTGACTCACTTAAAGAGCAAAAATATGGGAAATTAGTTATAGTGTCAGAAGTTGGAGTGCCTGGGACCTTCCGACAGTTGGCACCACAAACGGGTAGTTAAGGGTAAGAGTCGGGAATATGTTGGTGACCCTTGGAACAAGGGGTGGATGGAGCAGGGATGCGAGGGCCCCTTGGCCTGTGCTGGGTGTCTGTGGGACACAGTTGGGATGAGGAGGTTGGAGGGATTCATAAGAGCAGTCAGTAGGGTTGGGAGCAAAGACTTTGCTCTCCCTTGGAACAAGGTACTTACTGGAGAGGGGCCGTTGAGGTGTTGTGGGGTCTGAAATATCTTATCTCTTGTCTAAGGGATCAGCTGGGTATATGGGCATATTAAATTTTGTAAATCCATCAAACTGAACACTTTTAACACATGTTCATTTCTGTATATACAGTTTACTTGAATAAAAGTTCTTTTTTGTGTGTGTAAATGTATATAGCACATAATAATATAATATTCTTTGCATATTATTTCAAGATCCTAGTCTTGCATGCAATGTAAGAGATGAGGTCTACCCAACTTTCGAGAAACCAGTGTTATTACTCCAGTTAAAACTGTAACATTGGCAGGCGGCACCTGTTGCTCAAAGGAGTAGGGTGCCGGTCCCATATGCTGGAAGTGGCGGGTTCAAACCCAACCTTGGCCAAAAAAAAAACAAAAAAACCCTATAACACTGGGGTATGTTTCATTCTAACATTAACACCTGCTGTCACCTGATATAAGAGGGTTTCAAGTAACCTTTGAGCTAATGTAGTGCCCAGGAGTTCCACGAAGACCACACTGCCAAACAAGCCAAATTTATAGCAGAGCCCTTTTATTGAAGAGCCAGCTGGTGACTGCCTCAGTGTCCCAACATGGGGTTTCTGAGACCAGCCCCAAGAGCTTAAGGAGTCAGGTTTTTAAGGCTTGGTCTGCATTCTGGTTGGCATGAAGGCTGTCCAGGTGAATTGGGGTGGGGGTAGTAAGCAAGCATTGTACAGCAGCAGAATTGTGTGGTTAGTCAGCCATACGTCATACATCTTTGTTTTAATATTTTCCCACACATCTTAGTTCCAGTACTTTTCCTCCATACATTTTGTCTCAGTATTTTCTCCGCCTGGCATTGTTTAAAGGTCAGTCTGGGGACAGTTAGTTTGTTTCCCAGGCCCAGGAGTTAGTCAAGCAAGAAGTTAGTGAGTACTTTCCTATCTATCTTGGGAGTGAACCAGATTACTCCGTTTTGTTGAGGGCTTGCAGCCCAGGAAGTTGTCAGGAGTTAACTGGTATTTTTCTGCTTTAGTCTAGACCTAACACTACCATGTGAAAAGCGTGGCACTGCCATGATCTAGCAGCCAACTAAGCTCACAAAGGTCCTCCCTCAATAATACACTGGCAAACCTAATTCAGCGGTTTATTAAAAACATGGCACAATACAATTCATTTGAATTTTTTCCAGAAATGTGACAATGGAGCAAAATTAGAAACTCTTCCAAAGTAATTTGTTAAATAAACATATTGAAATTTTAAAAATGTGATTCAGTAGCATATTTTGATAAAAGTGCTAAGTATACATTAAAGGAAGAAATACCAGATGCCAGACATATGGCAAGTATCAGGAATGTTGTCTATGTTTCAGTGATATATGAAGGAAATAAAAATAAGCATCATAAATATTGGAAAAGTTATTATTATAATTTTTCCCAGATGATATTATCACATGTCTTCAAAAATAAAGCATGCAACTGAAATCATTACGATTAATATGTTTTGAAGTGGTCTTGATTCAAAATAAATACATAAGGTTTAACAACTTTTATTTGCATTACTAAAATTACTAAATTACTAATAGTAATTTGCATTTATCTGTGTAAAATGTAAATGAAAAATATGTGTTTACATTAGACAAGAAAAAGAAAGCAAAGTAAATTTATACATTCTAAGGCACAAGACATATATGGAAGAAAACTCTGAAAATAGTTTTAGAAAATAGTTTTTGTATTGTAAAACTTAAGCTCCTCAAGAGAATTTTATAGAATATTCATTAGATGCTACAATATCTCTGAGACCTCCTACTCTAAATTGGCCCCAACGGTAAATTCCTCACTGATGCTCCCATAAGCTGCTCCCAAGCCCTGAGACATTTGTGTGACATTTGCATTGGGAAATAACATTTTTCATGGCATCAGGAAACTTGTTATTATACTCTGCAGACGAGAATTTGATCACAATTTTTTTACTAAATCATAAAGAGGTAGATTATGTATACATTAATGCATTTATGGGATACAATGTGCTGATTTCATATACAATTTGGAATGCTTACATCGTACTGGTTAATATATCCTTCACCTCATTTACTTAATTTTGTGTTAAAACATTTATACTCTATACTTAATAGATCCGACATGTACCCTTTTAATATGCACCATAGATGTGATTCCCACCATTCACCCTCCCTCTATCTGACATTCCCCCTCCCCCCTCCTCCTTCATCCTGGGCCACAGTTGTGATCTGTTCTTCATATGAAAGTGTGAGTGATTGTAAATTGGTTTCATAATAATACTGAGTACATTGGATACTTTTTCTTCCATTCTCGAGATACTTTACTAAGTAGGGTATGTTCCAGCTCCATCCATATAAACACTAAAGAGGTAAAGTCTCCATATTATCACAATTAAGAAAGCAGAATTTATTTTTTCTTGCATAGAAATAAAAATGAATTTGGAACAGCTTAATATTCTATCTTTTAAATTAATGTTGTCCTCTTTTCCCTCTGAACATTTCTCAAATGCAGCAGACAAGGAAGCTACCACTTGATTCTCATCATTCAAGACTAATACGACCTTTGTCTGGACAAAAGGCTGTGCAGAGGGTCCTTCTTCTCTGAGCCTGCTGCCTCTTGACCTGTTGTATCCTAAGTTGAAAGTCCAAGGAGGGGAAGCAAGAGGGGTCCCTCAGAGTTAACAGTGGCATAACTTCTGCTCCAAGAGTTTCCCCACCTCCCCCTTAACAGCCAAGGACTGTGGACCCATAAAGTGCTTTTCAGAGAGCCCAGCCCAAAGGGAGTGAACTTTTGGAGACAGTATTTTGAGAAAGGAATGTAATTTTTATCTTTTTAGCCAACATGATTAAAACTATAACAATTACCATGGCCTAGAACACTGGTAAGCATTTTATGTAATATCTTAGCTCAGGCTTTTAATAATAAAAATCCATAGATTGGGAGGCTTAAATAATCAACATGCATTTCTCACAGTTCTAGAAGTTGAAAATCCTATTGTTTGGGCATCAGCAAATCCAGTGTTTGGTAAGGGCTCTTTTCCCGGTCTGTAGAGGGCCACCTCCTGCCTATTCCTCATGTGGGAGAGAGTTTCTCTTCAAATCCCTTGCCCAGCCTACGATGGGATCCCTTGTTCTTTTCTTGCTAATGCGTTTGAGTTCTCTGTGGATTCTGGTTATTAAACCTTTGTCGGAGACATAACCTCCAAATAACTTCTCCCATTCTGAGGGCTGTTTGCTTGATTTACTTACTGTGTTCTTGGCTGTGCAGAAGCTTTTTAGTTTGATCAAGTCCCAGTAGTGTATTTTTGAAGCTGCCTCAATTGCCCTGGGGGTCCTCCTCATAAAATACTCGCCCAGACCGATTTCTTCAAGGGTTTTCCCTACACTCTCTTCTAGTATTTTTATAGTTTCATGTCTTAAGTTTAAATCTTTAATCCAGAGAGAGTCTATCTTAGTTAATGGTGAAAGGTGTGGGTCCAGTTTCAGTCTTCTACAGGTTGCCAGCCAGTTCACCCAGCACCATTTGTTAAATAGGGAATCTTTTCCCCACTGAATGTTTTTAATTGGCTTGTCAAAGATTAAATAACAATAAGTAGCTGGGTTCATCTCTTGGTTCTCTATTCTGTTCCAGACATCTACTTCTCTGTTTTTGTGCCATTACCATGCTGTTTTGATCACTATCAATTTGTAGTATAGTCTGAGGTCTGGTAGCGTAATTTCTCCTGCTTTTCTTTTATTTCTTAGTAATGTCTTGGCTATTTTGAGGTTTTTTCTGATTACATATAAAACAAGTATTGTTTTTTCAAGATCTTTAAAGTATGACAGTGGAGCTTTAATAGGGATTGCGTTGAAATTATATATTGCCCTGTGTAGTATGGACATTTTAACAATGTTGATTCTTCCCAGCCATGAGCATGGTATGTTTTTCCATTTGATAACATTTTCAGCTATTTCTTTTCTTAGAGTTTCATAGTTCTCTTTATAGAGATCTTTCACGTCCTTTGTTAGATAAATTCCCAAATATTTCATCTTTGGCACTACTGTGAATGGGATAGTCCTTAACTGTTTTTTCAACTTGACTATTGTTGGTATATATAAAGGCTACCGATTTATGAATGTTGATTTTGTAACCTGAGATGCTGCTGTATTCCTTAATCACTTCTAAGAGTTTTGTAGTAGAGTCCCTAGTGTTTTCCAGATATACTATCATATCTTCTGCGAAGAGCGAAAGTTTGATCTCTTCTGACCCTATATGGATACCCTTGATCGCCTTTTCTTCCCTAATTGTGGTGGCTAAAACTTCCATTACAATGTTAAAAAGCAATGGAGACAATGGGCAGCCTTGTCTGGTTCCTGATCTAAGTGGAAATGATTCCAATTTAACTCCATTCGATATGATATTGGTTGTGGGTTGGCTGCAGATGGTCTCTATCAGTTTAAGAAATGTCCCTTCTATACCGATTTTCTTAAGTGTTTTGATCATGAAGAGATGCTGGATATTATCAAAAGCTTTTTCTGCATCGATTGAGAGAATCATATGGTCTTTGTTTTTTAATTTGTTTATGTGCTGGATTACATTTATAGATTTACTTATATTGAACCAGCCTTGAGACCCTGGGGTAAAGCCGACTTGGTCATGATGTATAATTGTTAATGGTGAACGGTGTGGGTTTGATAATTGTTTGATGTGTTACTGGATTCTGTTTGTTAGGATCTTGTTGAATATTTTTGCATCTATATTCATTAGTGATATCGGTCTATAATTTTCTTTTCTTGTTGGGTCTTTTCCTGGTTTGGGGATCAGGGTGATGTTTGCTTCACAGAACGCGTTGGGTAGTCTTCCTTCTTTTTCTACATTTTGGAACAGGTTGAGTAATATAGGTACTAATTCCTCTTTAAAGGTTTGGTAGAATTCTGAAATCTGGTCCCTGGGCTTTTCTTTCTAGGAAGGTTTTGTATGGTTGATGCTATTTCAGAACTTGATATGGGCCTGTTCAACATTTCCACTTGATTCTGGCTAATTCTTGGAAGGTGACGTGCTTCCAAGTATCGGTCAATTTCCTTCAGATTTTCATATTTCTGAGAGTAAAGTTTCTTGTAATATTCATTAAGGATTTTTTGGATTGGATTTCTGAGGAGTCTGTTGTCATTTCGTTTTTGTTGTTTCTGATTGATGAGATTAAAGATTTCACTCTTTTTTTCCTGATTAGGTTGGCCAAAGGTTTATGTATTTTATTGACCTTTTTGACAAACCAGCTTTTTGATTTATTGATCTGTTGTATTATTCTTTTGTTTTCAATTTCATTTAATTCTGCTCTAATTTTGGTTATTTCTTTTCTTCTACTGGGTTTGGGGTTGGAATGTTCTTCCTTTTCCAGTTGCTTGACATGTCCCATTAAGTTGTTAACTTCCTCTCTTTCCGTTCTCTTGAGGAAGGCTTGCAGTGCTATAAATTTCCCTCTTAGAACTCCCTTTGCGGTGTCCCAGAGGTTCTGATAGTTCATGTCTTCATTGTCATTTTGTTCCAAAAAATTGGCAATTTCTTTCTTAATCTCATCTCTGACCCAGCTATCATTCAGCATAAGGTTATTTAACTTCCATGTTTTTGTATGAGTATGCAGATTCCTGTTGTTACTCAGCTGAAGTTTTATTACATGGTGGTCCGAGAAGATGCATGGAATAATTTCTATTTCTTTAAATTTACTGTGGTTAGACTTGTGACTTAAGATGTTATCAATTTTGGAGTAAGTTCCGTGGGCTGATGAGAAGTATATGTATTCAGTTTTGTTGGGATGAAATGTTCTATAGATGTCTGCTAAATCCAAATATTGGATGGTTAGGTTTAAATCTAAGATTACTTTGCTCAGCTTCTTGTTGGAGGATTGATCCAACACTGCCAAAGCAGTGTTGAATTTTCCGACTATTATGGAGCTGGAGGAAATCAAGTTGCTCATGTCTGTTAGAGTTTCTCTTATAAATTGAGGTGCATTCTGGTTGGGTGCATAGATATTAATAATTGAGATCTCATCATATTGAGTATTACCCTTAACAAATATGAAGTGACCATTCTTGTCCTTCCTTACTTTTGTTGGTAAAGCCTATTGTATCTGCAAATAAAATGGCAACAACTGCTTTTTTCTGATTACCATTTGCCTGAAATATGGATGACCATCCTTTCACCCTGAGTCTGTATTTGTCTTTTAAGTTAAGATGTGACTCTTGTATGCAACAAATATCTGGCCTGAGTTTTTGTATCCAGTCAGCTAACCTATGCCTCTTTAGAGGACAGTTTAAGCCGTTCACATTAATGGAGAATATTGAGAAGTCTGGTGAAATTTTGGGTATCGAGTTTTTCAGAAGTCCAGTGGACATTTTTAATCCTTTCACCAGTGTGGAAATTGGAGTTTGATCCGAAGTTTCTGAGTGACGTTACTTTTGTGGTATAGGATTGGGTTGGTCAGTATGGAGGATAGGTCTGAGAATATCCTGAAGAACTGGTTTGGTTATGGCAAATTTCTTCAACACATGAATGTCATAAAAGTATTTAATTTCTCCATCATAAATGAAACTCAGTTTAGTTGGATACAAGATCCAGGGTTGAAAGTTATTTTGCTTTAGGAGATTAAAAGTCGATGACCACCCTCTTCTGGCTTGAAAAGTTTCAGCAGAGAGATCTACAGTCATTCTAATATTCTTCCCTTTGAAGGTAATGGTTTTCTTTCTCCTGGTAGCTTTGAGAATTTTCTCTTTCATATTAACTTTAGTGAGGTTAATTATGATATGCCTGGGGGATGTCTTATTGGGATTGAGTCATGCTGGGGTTCTGAAGCTGCATGCTATCTGAATTTCAGAATCTCTAGGCATGTCTGGAAAATTCTCTTTCAAATTTCATGCAGAAGGGCCTCTGTGCCCAGAGAGGCCACTTTGTCAGTTTCAGGAACTCCAATGATTCGGATATTTCCCATCTTCTTATTATCCCAGAGCTCTCTGAGAGAATGATCCATTTTTGCTCTCCATTTCTCTTCCTCTTTGAGAGTTTGGGAGCGTTCAAAGGCTTTATCTTCAATGTCAGAAATCCTTTCTTCTGCTTGCTCTATTCTGTTACTGAGGGATTCTACTGTATTTTTCGTATCTTTGAGGGCTGCTAATTCTTGCTTCAGTTTGTCTAAGTCTTTGGTGGTTTTGTCTTTAAATTCATTAAATTCTTGAGACAATTTTGAATTTCTCCTCGATTTCCTAATTCCACTTTATTAATCTTGTCTGCAATCCAAATTCTGAATTCAATTTCTGACATCTCAGCCAGTTGTTTATGAATGGGATCTTCAATTACATCTGCCATATCTTTCCTTGGGGGGTTGATCTATTCTGGTTATTCATGTTACCAGAGCTTTTCCGCTGATTCTGCCCCATGGTTGTTTTATTCCCTTTGATTTTTTTCCCCTGGGGCTTTGTTGAGGGCCTGTACAGTGTTGTGGCCTGAGAAACTGGGGCCCCATCTGGTGTGGTGTGGCTAAGTGATTGTGTCTTATTTTCAGCTGGTTTCTGTTCCACCCTAGTGAAACAGATACTCTGGATTGAAGTCTCAGCTGTGGAGAAATACCAGCAATTAAGTCACCCCGCCCCCCCAGGCAAACAATTGGAAAAGGAAAATCAAACCTTCATACCACCATGAACCCAGGGCACCACCGGATTTGTCCTCAGGCGATTGGTTCAGTTCAAAAGGTCTAAATCAATTGTCTCAGTCTGCACCTGTCTCGGGTGAGAGAATTTAAGAGGTCTCTGGGAACTGGATCACAGGGGTCTGGTGACTACTCTGGTGTGGCTTGCTCTAGTGCTGCATGGAGTCAGGAGGAGCCACCCAGCCAATAGATCAGTCTGGGAAGGTTGATGCCTCCTTCCCCACCTGCACCACTGTCACACCCAGTCCCTGATAGCCCTGCAGTTGGCTCACCCAGTTGCCTGTAGTGAACCAGTGCTCCAGGAATTTGCACCTGCCTGAATCACAAGGAATTCTGCCAGGCCGTTGTGCTCTGCTTCTCCCTAGCAGGAGGAGGTGAGGCCTGACAACCTCGGGCACTTGATGAAGGTTGGGGGGTTTTCACTCAGGTCCAGTCTCGCCCCTGATTAATGTTACTGACAGAACAGAACAGAACAACTTTGTGGTTCCCTTGCAGAAGAGAAGCTGAATTGAGTTCCCAATCAGCTTGTCTTTGCTCTTGTATTGTCTATAGGCTGACAATCCCCTGAGGGCCAGGTGCGTCTTAGGTTCAGTAAAGCGGACCTCTTTGTCAGCCCCGCCCTGGGAGTTTCCCTGGTTTGCAAGTTGGTGTTGCCTCAGGCAAATCCTATACTCACAGTCTCTGGTTGCCAAGGGAGACAGGGGGTGTGGCTTCAGAATATTCGGTAGTGAGCCTTATTGCTAGCCGAAGAGGGCTGCTGTTTTATGCCTCAGGGAACCGCTGTTCCGGTGCAGCTCCCTTCGAGCCAACCATCCTCTCTCCGCTCCCACGCCCCAGAGTCTGCACCGACCGGCTGCAGCCCCGGCACTGTCTACACCCCTCGAGCAATCGCCCAAGAGTCTGGACTCCTGGGGACAGGCCTCCAGCCCTTTCAGCAAGAGCAGAGGGGAACGCTGGCAGCCCAGGGTTGTGGGCAGAGAACACACACAGTTTTACACAGTTTTATGCCTGGCCATATTGTCGCCAAAAGACGGCTGTCACACTGTGCCTCAGGGAACCGCAGATCCAATGCGGTCCCCTCTCCGCCAACTGTCCTCTCCTCACTCCCATGCCCCAGAGCCGGCACCGACCAGCTGCAGTCCAGGCACCATCCACCCCCCTGGAGAAATCACCCAAGACTCTGAACTCCTGGGGACTGGCCTCCAGACCTCAATGTGAGTGG
Organism: Nycticebus coucang; assembly: GCF_027406575.1. NCBI lineage: Eukaryota > Metazoa > Chordata > Mammalia > Primates > Lorisidae > Nycticebus > Nycticebus coucang. The sequence goes on from NC_069781.1 coordinate 143,026,063, forward strand.
AGAGGAACGCTGGGAGCTCAAAATTCCAGGTAGAGACTATATACAGTTTTATACAGTTTTATGCCTGGCAGGAGGACGCTGTGGCAACCTAGTAGGGGAGGTAGGTCCAGTTTTTAGAGGGTCTCTCCCATGGAGTGTAGTGGGAGGACCTTTGAACTCTGCCCGATTGTTTGTGGGGTACTCTGAGCTGTTCTCATGAGGGAGGGGACTCCCGTCCGCTTGGTGATGGATTTTGTACCTTTTGTTTATATCCTTGTGGTTGCAGCTCGCCTCAGCAGGGTTGATGTGCGTTCTTCAACCTTCTCTCTTAGTGCAGCTCAAATCCACCAGGTTACTTGCTGAATTTTTGTCCTTTAACTCTCCTCTGGATGGGAGCCTCTGTGGAAAGCTGGCTTCAGTCAGCCATCTTGTCTCCTCCCCCTAGACTTGAGTTTTAATGTTTAATAGATACAGGGACACAAAACCATGTGTGCTAGCTACTCAGCGTCACCTTCTTGCTATTCTGGCTTCATATCATGGCCTCTCATATTTGCTAAAAAATACTTTAAAATAAATGTTGCATTATAGAGATTTTCCTGTAAAAAAAAAAAAAAGTAGTCTCCCCTAATCTGCTTTTTCACTTTCTGCAGTTTCAGTTACCCTAAGTTAACCTTGGTCCAAAAATATTAAATGGAAATTTCTGGTAATAAGCAATTACCAATTTATAAGCTTTAAATTGCATGCTAATCTGGGCAGCATGATGAAATTTTGCACCATCCTGCTCCATCCTGCCCCGTCCAGCCCAGGACTTGAATCACCCCTTTGTCCGCAGAGTATCCGTGGTGTTCATACTACCCACCTGTGAGTCTCGTAGCCGTTGTGGTTATCAGATTGCCTGTTTTGGTCCATGCTGCTTATATTCAAATAACCCATATTTGACCAAACAATGGATGCCAGGCTCTAAAGTAGTGATGCTGGGAATTTGGATCTGCTGAAGAGAAACCATAAAGTGATTTTTTTAAGTGAAAACATCAATGTTCTCCACTTGGGAAAGAAAAAGAATTGTATGCTGAGGTTGCTAAGATCTATAGTAAGAACAATTCTACTGGCAGAACTGTGTAGAATGAGAAAGAAATTCATACTATTTTTGCTGTCATATCTCACACTGCAAGGTTATGGCAATAGTGAGTAATAAATGCTGAGTTAGGATGGGAAAAGCATTAAATATGTGAGTGGAAGACATGAATAGAAATGTGGTCTGATATTTTATTTTTTTATTAAAAAAAAGAATATAAGGGACATATGATGAAAATGTTAACCACCTTCATGTTTACGTGTATCAAGAGTATGAGCAAAATTAATTTTCTTTATGTTTTCCTGAATTTTTCTAAATGTTCCATAATGAGCACATATTACCTTATCAGAAAAATAAGTAAATTACTATGAGGAAATACGTGCTTGAATGAAAAGCATTAGTTCAGCTATCAAAATTATGTACAGAAGAATGCTTAACGAGTATCAAATATGTTCTTCCCATATTCACAAATAAAAGAAGTTATCAAACAGATGCATAATATGGGCATTTTTTTAATAAAAAAAGAATACATGCATAAAAGTGTTTTTCAGGAATAAACATAGTGTAAGAAATTCTTTTTGAATAAAAAGACTGATTTTGAAAAAAATAAAAATAAAAAAAGAAATGTGATCTGAGTGATAGCAGTTGTGTTCCGTACTGTGCACGGTTGTAGGGATTCACCGGGGGCCTTGAAATGCACCCCTTGTAGATATAGGGGGATTATTTTGTCCCCCTCATAGATATGTGCCATGTGCCTCTATTAATACAACATCATTATTGCACAAAGTTAATATGGTCCCTTAGTATCGTAGAACTCAAAACACATCCACAGTTTCTGCAGTTGGCATTGCTACACGTGGCTTGTTTGAATCAGTATTGAAGTCTATGCATTGCATTTGGCTGATATTTCTCTTATGTCTGTTCCCTTAAATTTATTTGGGCAGACGCTGAGCCCTTTTGGCTACTGAGTTTCCTGCCTCTGGGATTAGGCTGATGGCATGATGTCATGTGAGGTGCCAGCTGGTGGTTAAACCTGAACCTTGTTGACGTTGTAGGTAGTGCTGTGTAGTTCCTACTGCCTCACAGCAGAAGGAACAAATCTTACTGGGCTGCCTTAGCAAAGTCGGGGCAGATGGTGCAGGGGAGGGTCAGCCTTGCTCTGGCGCTGCTGTTCCCATAGAGTCTGAAACATGGCTGTATCTTCATTACACCATTTCCTCCATTTGTCAGTGGTTTGTTTATTTTAAAAGTTTCCACATCAATGTTTATTTAGCCTTATATTCAGCACATAGAGGAAAGATAGGGAGAATGCATAACTCTTTCCCTTTATCTATCAAATCTCCACACAATTTGCTGGAGCATAGGACCTTCCGGTCTTTTCTGTTATTAGGAGCAAAGTTGTGTGTCTTTTTGTTTTATCATTTTATGGGCCATTTTAATTTCTTCCTCTGTTAACTGTGGGGAAAAAAATCATTTTTCTATTGGTTGTTTTGGTCTTGTTCTTCTTGTAAGTTTATCAGTACAATTATGTTTCTGTGATATACTGACTATATTTTCTCTAACTTGTTATTTGTCTTTTACTTTCCCTATGGGATTTTTTTTTCCAGGTTGCTTTTTACATCTTTTTTTATGTTGACAATTTTATAAGTACATTTTTTTATTGATACTTCCTTCCGGATTTGGAGTCACTGTTAGCAGAGTTTTTTGAAAGACAAAGTTATAAAGGAATTAATTCACTAAGTCAGGTCGTTGCCTTCATCATAAGCTACCAAGAAAACTGGTGTCTATCCCCCCCACATTTGACCAGCCGTGCTGACACACAACTGGTGCTTAGCATAGGGTTTGTATCATAGTAACTCAAGGAAAGCTAACTACCCTACCTCCCCCACCATTGTACTTCTGGCCATTCTTGCTAGATTATCTTACAAATAAAATTCATAATCAATTCTGGAAAGAGAAATAAAAGCTAATGTCTTCTTACTGAGATCATACTAAGTTTACAATTAAACGAGGGTGAATCAGCACCGATATGTTGTCTCGTCTCTTCTATGCACAAACGCTATTTAATCTGCTGCTGCCTGGGTCCAATGCATGGACTTCCTCTGACAGGATTTTCATATTTTTTAAGTGTATATGCCTGGGTATTTTATGAAAATTTTTATGATTATTTGTATTAATTTTTCTATTCTTTTTTTGTCTTCTGGATACTTAAACACAACTTTGTTTCTAATTTGTTTTTTTTTGTTTGTTTGTTTTTCAAGTTCTTAAATTAAAAGTTGACTTTATTTTCAAAGATTTTATATGCATGCTATTTTCAAAAATTCTTCCAGGTAGACATAACATTTATAATCTGAAAAAAAGTAATCAGCAAGTTTTATAAAGAACATTTCTCAGTGTAAAATAATGTACACAGAATAGCATTCCCATCAGCTCCACCCCAGGACTGAGCTAGTGTTTTGCAGACACAGTTCCCTTGCTGAAGTGGGGCACAGCGGGGAGTCTTCACCCCTCACTGGTGCTGAAATCAGTGGGTCCAGTTCTTATGCTGGCAGAAAAATAGGTTAGTTGTTTTGCTTCACCCAATGAGAAGCAGTAATTTTTTTCTCTTCAGTTCCATCCTTCCAAGTCCCCAAATAGAGTGAAGTACTCAGACGCATATTTCATTTTCCCAGCAATACTAGTTTGTTTAATACAACTTCACAGGCCTCAGATGGAACAGACACAGTCCACAGCTGCAACTCCACCAACCACCTGCAGCTCCAGCCCCACCTGCTTTTTCAGTTTTTCTGTTTGCCTCCTCAAAGCCCCAGATCTCAGCCTGTTGGCAGGTTGCTTTGAATTGATAGCATGATTAAAGAAAACAAGGGAATTTCTGAAATACATATTCCGTGCACACTAGCCTAGACAGTTGAGCAGAAATGGTTTTATTGGATCCGCAGTCCCCAGGTCTACAAGGACTGCAGGAAACTCTGGACCCCTCACCTGCTGCTGTGCACACAGGCAGACCTGGGGGCTCCTCTCCCTCTATTCTCTCTCAAAGCTCACTCCCTGGACTGTCTGATTCAGAATCACAGAAAGCTCTGTAAAAGGCAGGTTTCAGGCCTAGTAATAAGAATTACTAGGGGTGGAGGCCTGGGAATTAGGTTTTTCACAAACTTGCCTGGCAGTTCCTAAGAAAGCAGATTTTTAAAAACTGCGGCTTCACTCTCTGTTTTCTAATCTCTCCTCTTCCGTTTGTTTCTAATTTGTATGCCTCCAATTATTTTAGCTATTTTACTAGAATTAAGTATTATATTGAATATAATGATAAATGATACTGCTTTCCATTTTAAAAGATAAAAGAAGTCTTTAATGTTTTCCTATTAGGTTATCAGATTTGGAAACAATACATTCTCATTCTCTCTCGCACTTCCTCTCCATCCCGTCTCTCTCTCTCTCCCTATATATATGTGTGTGTGTGTGTGTGTGTGTGTATATATATATATAGTGTATATATGTAGATAAATGTACTCATAAAATTGTCAACATAATATAACAGAGTTTATGGAGGAGTGTGTGGGATTTGAGGGTATATGGGAAATCTGTGCCCTCCATTCACTTTCGCTGTGAATATAGGGCGGCGCCCGTATCTCAGTGGGTAGGGCACCAGCCACATACACCAAGGCTGGTGGATTTGAGCCTGCCCGGGCTGGCTAAAAACAATGACAACTGCAATAACAACAACAACAAAATAGCCGGGTGTTGTGGTGGGCACCTATAATCCCAGCTACTTGGGAGGCTGAGGCAAGAGAATTGCTTGAGCCCAAGAGTTGGAGGTTGCTGTGAGTTGTGACAACACGGCACTCTACCCAGGGCGACAGGTTGAGACTCTCTCAAAAATAAATAAATAAATAAATAAATAAGTTAACTTTGTCATAAAGGAAAGAAATTCTGAAGGTGGCTATTGGTAACCACTGCACACCAATGTGAATGTACTTTATGCCACCAAACTACATACTTAAAAATTGCTAACGTGTTAAATTTCATGTTATGTATTATGTTACCACAAGTAAAAAAAAAAAAAAATTCTAATTGCTTCAAAAAAGAGACACAGAATGGGAAAAATTATTTGTAAACATCTGATAAAGGGTTTGTACCAAAAATAGACATAAAAACTCTTAAAGACTCAGCAACATAAGAACAACCTATTTAAAAAATTAACAAAAGATCTGACCAAAGAAGACACACAGATTGCCAGTAAAAGCAGGAAAACACATGTGCTTAATCTCACCAGTCGTGAGGGAAATGCAAATTAAAACACCTGGATGTCAATTCAGCCCCACTACAATTGTTACAGTATAAGGACCGATGCTAACAAGTGTCTGGGAGGATATGGAGACGTTGAAGCCCACATACACGGTAGGAGCTAAAGACACGGCCACTTTGGAAAACAGTCTGGCAGTTCCTCAAAATGTTGAACATAGAGTTACCTTGACTCTCTAATTCCACTCCTCTGTATATACTCCCCCCAAACTGAAAACCTATCTGGATGAAAATCTCGTACACAAATGCTCATAATATTGAATAAGTGGACTCAACCAAAATGTTTATCAGCTGATGAGTGGAGAGAGGCAAGGTCGGGTACTGTGGCTGTGCCAGGAAGTGCTGTTAGCAGCCAGCGGGAAGGGAGTGCTGACGCCCGCGACCATAGGAGGTGGCGTGCTGTACAATTATGTTTACAGGCCCTGTCAAGAACAGGGCAGTTTGTGGATGCAGAAAATATATTACTGGTTGTCTAGGACTTGGTGAGAGAGGTGGGGGGCATCGGGAGGAGAATGTCGTTTGGGGGTGATGAAACATTCCAAAGTTAGATTATGGTGATGGTTGCATCACTCTGAGAATTTCCTAAAAACCACTGAACTGTGCACACTAACTGTGAATTTATGTTTATGAATTATATCTGAATGGAGTTATTCTTAAAAACAAAGCTAAAAAGGAAGAATTGCCAGGTAGAGTATCTCTTCTTATCACGACATGGGGATGGGAAGAAGTGGGATAGTGGCTGATGGCCAAGTAACATGTTTGATCACTTCATGTTTGACTGAACAGAGGTGTGCCTGCGTTCTGATTTTAATTTTGGTCTTTGCATGGAGTGGCCAAGCCAGCAATGTCATGCAGAAAGGGGGGTTGGTCAAGAAAGTGGATTGTCTTAAAGAGTTTTGCGAACTGATCTAAACATTTCATCAGCAATTTTCAACCATTAATAAATATGTTGCATAAATAGGTGTGCAGCAGAGCAGAGCTCTTTGTACTCAGGATAATTCATTAAGGTAGGACATACATTTCTTCCAGAGTCGTGCCATTGGCACCTAGATGAATCTATGGCAAGCTAATCATGCTAATGCTGTTGTGTGCTGGGTGACAGCATGGGACCTAGGCCCGCCCTGCAGGGCAGACACAGCTGCAGAGGCTGCAGATAGGACAGTGCAAAGAGAGCAGGTGGTCAGGGACCGCCAGCAGCAAGGGACCCATGCTGTCCAGGCAGGGGTCACAGGTGGGGACCCAGCAGTACAACCAGCAGGGAGCGGCATCTGCCCAGGATCTTGGCACAGGCTCAGGGAGCCACACAGCCCCAGTGACAGTGCCAGAGGGGAGGGCAGGGCACCTGCTCACAAGGCCCCCACTTTAGGCAGGAGGTCAGTGAGGCAACAGAAGCACCAGGATCCTGCTTCCTAAAATAACAACCTGGGGAGGGTTTGATTCACCCTTAAAAAGGACACAGCTCACCCTACTGTCAGAGGAGCAGGACTAAGATCCACTGATTTATGGAATCCTGGAGAGACTAAGAAATTCTGGGGAAGGGTGGAAAGTGTGATGAGTGTGAGCCCCGTAGTTAGACTTGTTTGGAAAAGGGTGGGTGTCCTGCGCCAGTGAGATACTGAAGGTTGAGTGCAAGGTGGCTCCCCAAGGCTCTGCCGCTCAATCAGTGGCCCGGCCTGGGGCTGGGGAGCGCCCAGGGCTTTGGAGCACTGGGAAGGGGGTGGGGAGCAGGGAGCACCCTGGGCTGGGGAATACCTGGGGCCAGTGGAGCACCTAAGGCCCTGGATCACGTGGGGCAGTGGAACACCTGAGCCTGAGGAGTACATTGGGCTGGGTAGCACCTGGCTGATCGGGAAGCAGAGTCACTGCCTCTTCATTTTTAGAGTCTCTGTGTCTCTGAGGAAAATTTAGAGAACAAATGTGCCTAAAATTTTAACCCCTATGAATTGGTCAGAATTATTGCTACTTTTCATGTTCATGTGCTAACGTTTGCTCTGTCTTTTTAGATGGCTATCCCAAAGAAGAAATGATTTATAGATGGAGAAAAAATTCCGTGGAGGCAGCTGACCAGAAATCGTGGCGGCTTTATCAGTTTGACTTCATGGGCCTGAGAAACACCACAGAAATCGTGACAACGTCTGCAGGTAGGAATCAACTCAAAACATACAGCTCTCAGAAAAACACACATGTATGCACACACACACAAACACACACAAGATTTGACTTTTTTCCCCTGAGGCTTAAGGCTCTGTGTAATCCTATCCTAAATGTGGATTTTTTTTCTATCATCTGTCTTTAACTAATTGTAACAGGGCAGCCATAATGCCTAAGTGATATTTATGACAAAATCACTGATGCAAAGTGAACTTACTTTTTTAAGTGTTTTAATTGGGATAAGAAAAGGGGGATTAGTATTGATTCGTATTTTTGACTCAAGACCATGTTTACATTATGTCTATAAACCTAACTACCCTGTTTCCCCGAAAATAAGACCTACTTACAGGAAAGATAAGACGTCCCCTGAAAATAAGACCTAGCACATCGTTGGGAGCACACCTTAAAATAAGACACTGTTTTATTTTCGGGGAAACAGGGTAGGACTACTCACTGCTGACCATATTTATAAAAACCAATTTTATGGATGGTGAGAGTTCTCCACATATTTCCACACACATAAGAAGGATTGAGTATTACTGGGAATTCACAAATAAAAGAGGCTGGTGTGAAATGTCTTTTGAGTTTCAATTTCTAGCTTCTTCCTTTCCCTTATTGTAAACTATATTAAACTTTGAGTTTCATTGTGGGTAGATTGAGCATGATAATTACCTAACAATGTGATTGTATTAAGTGATCATCATTATTTGCACATTATTAGATGAGGAGAGACATTTTGCTTACTAATGTATTTGAGCATGTTTTTGATTTGCTTCTGGTCTGATGCTGTTGTTATTTTTGGTTTTGGTATTTAATTTTCCTATGTTCCACTATTTTACTAATGATTTTTTTTTTTTTGGCAGGTTGTGGGATACAGATGGGGGCTAGATTTCTACTAATCTTATTATTTGTTAATATGAATAACTTGTTGGCTCTTAAAATTCCATGATAATTTGTCTTACTGGTGATGAGATTAAGTAAGATGTTAACTTTGATGCTTGGTGCCTGTAGCTCAGCGGCTAGAGCACCAGCCACGTACACCAGAGCTGGCGGGCTCAAACCTGCCTGGGCCTGCCAAACAACAATGACAACTACAACCAAAAAATAGCTGGGCATTGTGGCTGGCAAATTGTAGTCCCCAGGGAGGGGAGGCTGAGGCAAGAGAATTGCCTAAGCCCAAGAGTTAGAGGTTGCTGTGAGCTGTGATGCCATGGCACTCTACCAAGGGTGATAAAGTGAGACTCTTGTCTCTAAAAACAAACAAACAAAAAAGTTAACTTTGATAATTAATGGCAAATGTGTTTAAACAATGGTCTGAATTCTTGGTAGAATTTTAATAGTGATCTATTTACACATAAGAAAAGTCCTGGGAAAGCTGGGGAGAAAGAGAAAAGATTCCCTCTGAGTGCTGTTGGTGGTAAAGTTGAGAAATGGGATCTGTGTTTAAATATTAAACAGTGATAAGGTTAAAAGAATGGAAGACTATAATTTATTTAAGTGAACCTTGGAGGCAGGGTGATGAGGAATATTTGGGGGAGGCTTGTTGCCGGTCAGGAGTCATCTACTTAAATGATCAAATTCCACCCTCTGCGAGGCTGGGTTTATCCAGCCACATCCACCATCAGCTCTGCTGTCAACAGTTGACATGGTTTGATGAATACCATGAAACCACTGCTTGCTAAAAGTGATTGGCGTTTTCACAGTGTCCCTGGGTTCTGCTGGTGTTACACAGGATTTGTCAGATAAATGCCTTTTTATATATATATATATATACACACATGTTATTCCTTGTTTTTAATCTCCTAACTCAGAATTATGCTGATGGCAGTAACACATTCTTACCTAGTCCTTTTCTTACAAGATTAAAGCATCTGAAGCACTATGAACGTGCAGTGGGTTCTCACAAATCACAGAAAATTTTGAAGAGGATGGATGTGATCATTCCATGTTTTTAAGCCTATGTAAATAATTCTACCAGAGAGCTCTGTTTCCAATTGAGATCACGTTGATAGGAATTGGGGGTTAGGACCATAACATCCTTGAGTGAACAGTTTGACCCATGAAGTAATGCAGACAGCCCAGCATCCTGCAGAGAGTATCATCTCAGCCATGCTGGGAAGTGAGACTTGCTCTTTGAAATGGATCCTTGCTGTCATTGCCTCCTCCCACCCCAAGCAGACCACACACATTCCCCATGGAGAGAGCTGGGCTCTGGGCCAGCACTGCTTGGGGTATAGTCCACTGACTGGCAACCTTGGCATCACCTAGGAGTGGGTAAGCAATTGAGATTCCTGGGCCTTGCCTTCAGATCAGAATCTCCCAGACTGGAGCCCAGGACTCTGCATTTCAGGTCCTCTAGATAAGTCTGATAAGTTTAGAAGGGACTGGGCTGGGCCAACTTTAAAGACTATGACTGGCAGGCCATGTAAAAATCACTTGTATGTGGGGTCAGAGCGAATGAAGAATAACCTTCCCCCTAAGATGTCAGCGTGGCTCAACAGCCTGCCGTGCTTGTTAGGTTACTGATGCTCTCGGATGGTCTTCATGTCACTGTCATGCCCTCCTCAGCCTTTCCCCACAGACGACGGCAGCAGACTCTCCCTGGTGCTGACCAAAGGCTGCCTTGCACGTGAAAATCAGACTTTATAAGTGTCTGTTTAGTCTATCTACCAGATAGGCTTTTATATCTTATGTATGTCTATAGGCATATATGTATATATATGATTACTAATAATGACATATATAATAATATATTATATTACTATATTATTGTGAATACTATATTATTATTATATATGTATGTGTACATATATACACATATGTAGGTTTTTATAGGTATATTAGTATATATGTACGTATATACACGCATACACATATGCATTTATGCCCTCACTGAGATTAATAGACAGAGAATTCAAGAAAGTATATCTTGGAGTTATTAGAAATAGATCAGAGGCAGGACATTCCTTGGCTTTGGTTTTTAATAAATTTTATTAATTAAAAACAAGCTAAATGTTTATAGATCTGTGCATGGGTTGATAGACACATACATATTTCCTTGCTCTGTCAGGGGAAAGTTATAGAAGCAACAACACACCAGGAGCAATTAGCACACTCAGTGCAAGCTCCTGGCTTCTCATACCGTTCTCTACTGAAACCACCAGGGTTCCTGGGAGAAATGGCAGACTATGAGACTGTGGGGTGAGGGCAGGGACTACACAAGATAAGCTTGAAGAATCTTGCAGTGCCAGTGAGTAAGAAATGCTAGTGACTCACTTCACACACACATGAGATGACAGGCATATGTCCAAGGGAACTGCAGACAATAAAAAGACAAAACAATGGTCAGCACTAAAAATGCAAGCAGCAAAATAAACATAGTAGGACTGGATTGTAACCCAAGTATAAAATAAATCCCCTTGAGTCCTCACTGACATAAAAAAAAAAAACTAAGTATAATCTTAGTCCAAGAAATGGAGTCCACAGAGAAAGAATTAGAAGCAACATCTAAAGAAAGAACAGCTTAGAAGTCTATAAATGGATGGAAAACTTGAAATCACACACTCAAGAATATTTGCCAAGTCCCAAAGATTAATATAAAGGAAATCTCTGAAATGCTGGTGACCAAAGGCAGAAGGTGTTTATTTAAGCATCTAGAGAATAAAAAGACACATCACCTTCACATGGGCAAAATTAATGCAGATGCTTGACTTTGCAGCAGGAATCACGGCAGCTGGAAGACAATGGAATTCAAACTGGGGAAAGAAACAGAATTTTATAGCTAACAAAATAGCCAATAAAAATCATGGTGAAATGATATTTGCAGACTGAAGAAAAATAGGGGGAGAGAGAGAGAAAGCGACTGCTTCTGTGATCTCTATGGCAAGCGCTTCACCTTCTTTATGTAAAACCTTTATGTTTTGGGTTTTTTTTTTAAAGACAGAGTCTAACTTTGTCACCCTCAGTAGAGTGCCGTGGCATAATCACAGCTCACAGCAACATCAAACTCTTGGTCTCAAAAGATCCTCTTGCCTCAGCCTCCTGAGTAGTTGGGACTACAGGTTCCTGCCACACACCTGGCTATTTTTAGAGACGGGTCTCACTCTTGCTGAGGCTGGTCTTGAACTCCTAAGCTTGGGCAATCCACTCGCCTCGGCCTCTCAGAGTGCTGGGATTACAGGTTGAGCCATTATGCCCAGCAAAACCTTTATGATATTTTCAAGTTAACTCAATTTCTTTGCTACATCCAGGCTATGCATAATGTCCACTTGAACCTGAGTCTAGTTGCCCAGAATAATGTAGGCAGAAGCCAGAGCATTTCTCCCCAGCAAGCTCAAGGAGAGGGGCCAGCGCTGTGAAGCTTGCTTTGCAGCGGGCACACTGAGGGCAGGCTGGGAGGTGGCTTTGCAGCAGCACACCAGGGACAGGCTCAGTGCGGGCTGGGAGGTGGCTTTAGTGGTGGTAGCAGTGCTCGCAAAGGCTCCCAGATGGCAGAGACATTCAGTCAGATGCCTGGGACCCAAAATTAATTGTTCCAGTAGCTCTGTCCCCTTGGAGCTTGTTTTATTCCAAGGCCATAGGTAGGCTCCCCCAAGCATGACGTTATTACAATGAGAGCAACCAGAAGAAAGGCAAGGGCCACACAGTTTGATGTGGAAACCTGGTATTTTTGAAGTTGATTCAAGCTCCAAAGTTCTCCAAACTCCAAAAAATTATTCTCTATATGAAGATTTTGATACCATTAGCATTCAACACTCCAGCTAATTGTAAAAATATGTTCTCTGGCAATGCCCAGAGGGAAGCATGAGCATGGTGGGAGCTCTGGCCAGGGAGTGTTGGAGGGGCGGCACTTGTCTGCTCTGCGGCCCTGGGCAATTGATGACCCATTCTGGTCCCCTCTCCTGTGCCAGAGGGAAGCTGCCTTCTCCTTTGTGTGAATTTGGGTGGACTAATGTACCAAATGCCTGATTGGCATCCATACGTATAAACATTATCTGTTATCATTGCCTTGATATAAATTCTGGGAGGGAGAATTGAGAGGTTTACACACTGTCTTTCTTTAGTAAATTGCCCACTAAATCAGCTGCTAGCATTTTATTCACTGACACATTTTTTAATGGGGGCACTGTAGTGAGATTTATATCCTGAATGCAAATAGATATGTATGTTTAAATAGCTCATGTGAAAAGGAGCTCTCAAAATGGTTCCTTCTTGGGTTTTTGTCATATTTGTCTGAATGCAATCTGGGTAATAAATCAGTCTGGTTCTTAACAGTCATAATTTTAAAAATAGCGGCAGTGTCTTTGTTCACAAGATGGAGTGGAATATCTTTCAAACCCACCATGAGTCATCTTCTGTCTAATTCAGAGAGGAAATGCAGAGAATCCTCTGCTTAGTCTAATGAACTGCTCATCCACTAAGAGCATTCAATTCCTGCAATACAAATCATACCTGAATGTATCTGTTCTTTTAAAATCATATTGAATTAATGACTTCCTCCGTGGAACCTGAAAAAATTATAGCATTTCGTGTAGGTTGGTAACAATATTTATACGGATAGTGTTTTATGGTTTTCCTCTGGCTTTCACCCTATACTTTGAGCAAGGCAAGACAGGTGCCAATATGTATTGATAAGGAAGAGAAATGCAGGCAGGCTTCAGTTACAGCTTTCAACGAATCCCAGTCTTTGCCACTGCATACAGAACCTACTTCCCCTGAGGATGAGGCTCCTCCCCAGTGCCGCTGCTACCTCTGATATCTCACTCTCCATTTTCAGAATACTTTGATTACTCTCATTCAGTCCAGAATTGTGATCTTTAAAGCTGCATGGTTTGGTACATTCCCTGCCATGGATAATATTTTATATCCCTTGTCCCTTATAAAGTTACATGACTGCTTCCAATCACTTGATTGTAAGAGTCTTAAATTTGTAACCTGATGTAAGACAGTCTGATAATTTAAAATTATCTATCAAATTTACGTGATTGTTGAGATTTGGAGCTCTGGCAAGTTTTTCTCCACACCAGTGGTTTTCCACCAGGAAGCTGTGAGAGGATCTTAGATGTGCTGCAAAAATTTTTAAAGATCGAGCTGCGATCAATAAAATAGATAAAACTTTGGCTAACCTAAACAGGAAAAAAAGAAAAAAATCTCTAATCTCATCAATCAGAAACGACAAAGACGAAATAACAACAGACTCCTCAGAAATTCAAAAATCCTTAATGAATATTACAAGAAAATTTATTCTCAGAAATATGAAAATCTGAAGGAAATTGACCAATACTTGGAAGCACGTCACCTTCCAAGACTTAGCCAGAATCAAGTGGAAATGTTGAACAGGCCCAGATGGAGTTCTGAAATAGCATCAACCACACAAAACTTCCCTAAAAAGAAAAGCCCGGGACTAGATGGCTTCATGTCAGAGTTCTATCAAACCTTTAAAGAGGAATTAGTACCTATACTACTCAACCTGTTCCAAAATGTAGAAAAAGAAGGAAGACTACCCAACACGTTCTATGAAGCAAACATCACCCTGATCCCCAAAGCAGGAAAAGACCCAATAAGAAAAGAAAATTATAATCAATATAGATGCAAAAATTTCAACAAGATCCTAACAAACAGAATCCAGCAACACATTAAACAAATTAGACATCATGACCAAGTCAGTTTTATCCCAGGGTCTCAAGGCTAGTTCAACATACGTAAATCTATAAGTATAATTCAGCACATAAACGAATTAAAAAACAAAGACCATATGATTCTCTCAATTGATGCAGAAAAGCTTTTGATAATATACAGCATCCTTTCATGATCAGAAAACTTAAGAAAATTGATATAGAAGGGACATTTCCAAAACTAGAGGCCATCTACAGCAAAGCCACAGCCAATATCGTATTGAAAGGAGTTAAATTGAAATCCTTTCCACTCAGATCAGGAACCAGACAAGGCTGCCCATTGTTTCTACTGCTCTTTAACATTGTAATGGAAGTTTTAGCCACCGCAATTGGGGAAGAAAAGGCAATCAAGGGTATCCATATAAGGTCAGTAGAGATCAAACTTTCGCTCTTCACAGATGATATGATTGTATATCTAGAAAACACCAGGGATTCTACTACAAAACTCTTAGAAGTGATCAAGGAATGCAACAGCATCTCAGGTTACAAAATCAACATTCATAAATCGGTAGCCTTTATATATACCAACAATAGACAAGCCAAAAAAACAGTTAAGGATTCTATTCAATTCACAGTAGTACCAAAGAAGATGAAATATTTGGGAGTTTATCTAACAAAGGATGTGAAAGATCTCTATAAAGAGAACTATGAAACTCTAAGAAAAGAAATAGCTGAAAATGTTAACAAATGGAAAAACATACCATGCTAATGACTGGGAGGAATCAACATTGTTAAAATGTCCATACTATCCAAAGCAATATACAATTTTAATGCAATCCTTATAAAAGCTCCAGTGTCATACTTTAAAGATCTTGAAAAAATAATACTTCATTTTATATGGAATCAGAAAAAACCTCGAATAGCCAACAACACTAAGAAATAAAAACAAAGCAGGAGGAATCACCCTACCAGACCTCAGCTATACTATAAATCGATAGTGATCAAAACAGCATTGTACTGGCACAAAATAGAGAACAGAATAGAGAACCAAGAGATGAATCCAGCTACTTACTGTTATTTGATCTTTGACAAGCCAATTAAAAACATTCAGTGGGGAAAAGATTCCCTATTTAACAAATGGTGCTGGGTGAACTGGCTGGCAACCTGTAGAAGACTGAAACTGGACCCATGCCTTTCACTATTAACTAAGATAGACTCTCACTGGATTAAAGATTTAAATTTAAGACGTGAAACTATAAAAATACCAGAAGAGTGTGCAGGGAAAACCCTTGAGGAAATTGGTCTGGGTGAGTATTTTATGGGGAGGACCCCCCTGGGCAATTGAAGCAGCTTCAAAAATATACTACTGGGACCTGATCAAACTAAAAAGCTTATGCAGAGCCAAGAACACAGTAAGTAAAGCAAGCAAACAGCCATCAGAATTGGAGAAGATATTTGCAGGTTATGTTTCCGACAAAGGTTCAATAACCAGAATTCACACAGAACTCAAACGCATAAGCAAGAAAAGAGCCAGTGATCCCATCACAGGCAGGGCAAGGGACTTGCAGAGAAACTTCTCTGAAACACAGGCGCACAGCCTACGGACTTATGAAAAAATGCTCATCATCTTTAATTATCAGAGAAATGCAAATCAAAACTACTTTGAGATATCATCTAACTACAGTAAGATTAGCCCATATCACAAAATCCCAAGACCAGAGATGTTGGCGTGTATGTGGAGAAAAGGGAACACTTCTACACTGCTGGTGGGAATGCAAATTAATACATTCCTTTTGGAAAGATGTTTGGAGAACACTTAGAGATCTAAAAATAGATCTGCCATTCAATCTTATAATTTCTCTACTAGGCATAAAGACCAAAAATCACATTGTAACAAAGATATTTGTACCAGAAGGTTTATTGCAGCCCAATTCATAATTGCTAAGTCATGGAAAAAGCCCAAGTGCTCACTGATCCACGAATGGATTAATAAATTGTTGTATATGTACACCATGGAATATTATGCAGCCTTAAAGAAAGATGGAGACCTTACCTCTTTCATGTTTACATGGATGGAGCTGGAACATATTCTTCTTAGTAAAGTGTCTCAAGAATGGAAGAAAAAGTATCCAATGTAATCAGCCCTACTATGAAACTAATTTATGGCTTTCACATGAAAGCTATAACCCAGTTATAACCTAAGAATAGGGGGAAGGGGAAAGCGTGGGGAGGAAGGGGGGCAGAGGGAGTGTGATTGGTGGGATTACACCTGCGGTGCATCCTATAAGGGTATACGTGAAACTTAGTAAATGTAGAATGTATATGTCTTAACACAGTAAGTAAGAAAATGCCAGTATGGCTATGTTAACCAGTGTGATGAAAATGTGTCAAACGGTCTATAAAACCAGTGTATGGTGTCCCATGATCGCATTAATGTATGCCGCTATGATTTAATTAAAAAAATAAAAAAGGATCGAGCTGCATCACGACCCGCGACCAGTACCTGCCCAGACATCCATAAGAATTGCGTCGTGACCCATGACCCATGATCTGCGCCCGCTCAGACCACTGGAAGAGCTGCACCACGACCCACAATCAGTGCCCACCAGGACCTCCATAAGAGCTGTGCCACGACCCACAACCCGCGCCTCCCCAGACTTCCATACAAGTTGCGCTGCGACCCGCGACCCACACCTGCCAGGTCTCTGCATGCACTGAACATGAACTCTGGGAACCACGCAACCTGGTGTCCTCCCTCCTATACTCTCCCTGCCTCCACATCAGCCCTCTCATTTGGCCAGAGACTCTGGTAGCCGCATGCCCTCCGGAGCCCTCCCTGTCTCTGCGTGGAGCCCTTCTCTTGGCCAGAGACTGCTGGAGCCTTGGGCCCTCCATGCCAAACTCACTGGGTGCCAGGCACTCCCAGAACAGTGTGCACCACCACCACCACCCCCAGCCCTGTTGCTGGATCTGGGTGTGTCACACTCTGGAGCTGCTCCCACAACCAGAAGTCCCTGAGTGGGGCAGTCCCAGAGGAGCTAAACATGGTCACTCCCTACAAAGATCCAGCAAAAATTGAGTGATCCTGCTGGAGTCTAATCTTGGAGAGACACATCCCCAACTCTGAGGATGGCCAGAGGCAAAGGTGAAAAACAATCATGAGGCGAAATTAATGGAAATAATCTGGCAATATAAATAATCAGAGTAGATCATCTCCCCCAAGGAACAATGGGACAGACACAGCACAAGATCCCATGCACAAACAGATAGCTGAGATGTCAGAAATCGAATTCAGAATATGGATAGCAATTAAGAATGAATTAGAATTCCAAGCAGTAACCCAAAAGATGTCTCAAGAATTCAACGAATTCAAAGACAAATGACCAAAGATATTGACACATTGAGACAAGAAGTTGCAGCCTTCAAAGATCTAAGAAACACAGTAGAATCCCTCAGTAACAGAATAGAGCAAGCAGAAGAAAGGATTTCTGACATTGAAGACAAAGCTTTCAAATGCTCCCAAACTCGCAAAGAGGAAGAAAAATGGAGGGCAAAAACAGATCACTCTCTCAGAGAGCTCTGGGATAATTAGAAGAAAACCAATATTCGTGTACCAGGAATCTCCGAAAGCGATGAAGTGGCTTCACGAGGCACAGGGTCTCTTTCCATGAGATTATGAAAGAGGACTTTCCAGACATGACAAGAGATTCTGAAATTCAGATAGCAGACAGTTTCAGAACTCCAGCATGACTCAACACGAGTAAGACATCCTCCAGACACATCATAATCAATTTCACTAAAGTTAATATGAAGGAGAAAATTCTGAAAGCAGCCAGATGAAAGAAAACCATTACCTACAAGGGGAAGAATATTAGAAAAACTGCAGATCTCTCTGCTGAAACCTTTCAAGCTACAAGAAGATGGTTATTGACTTTTAATCTCCTAAAACAAAATAACTTTCGACCCAGGATCCTGTACCCAGCTACACTGAGTTTCATTTATGATGGAGATATTAAATACTTCAATGACATTCACATGTTGAAGAAATTTGCCATTACTAAACCAGCTCTCCAGGATATTCTCAGACCTATCCTCCATAAAGACCAGCGTAATCCTCCACCACAAAAGTAAACCCACCCAGAAAGTTTTGATCAAATTCCAACTTCCACAGTCACAAAAGGATTAAAAATGTTCACCGGACTCTTGAAAGGCTTATCAAAAATTCTCAATTAATGTGAATGGTTTAAATTGTCCTCTAAAGAAGTACAGGTTGGCTGACTGGATACAAAAACTCAAGCCAGATATCTGCTGCATACAAGAATCTCATCTTACATTAAAAGACAAATATAGACTCAAGGTGAAGGGATGGCCATCTATACTCCAGGCAAATGGAAAACAGAAAAAAGCAGGCATTGCAATCCTATTCACAGATGCAATGCTTTATTGTTTTTTCTTCTTTCTTTTTTTTTTTTTATTAAATCATAGCTGTGTACATTGATATATTCATGGGGCATCATTCACTAGCTTCACAGACCGTTTAACAAGTTTCACATATACCCTTGTAAGATGCACCACTGGTGTAATCCCACCAATCCCCTTCCCTCTACCCACCTGCCCCCTCCCTCTCCTCCCTTTTCCCCTTCCCCCTATTCTTAGGTTGTAACTGGGTTATAGCTTTCATGTGAAAACCCTAAATTAGTTTCATAGTAGGGCTGAGTACATTGGGTACTTTTTCTTCCATTCTTGAGATACTTTACTAAGAAGAATATGTTCCAGCTCCATCCATGTAAACATGAAAGAGGTAAAGTCTCCATCTTTCTTTAAGGCTGCATAATATTCCATGGTGTACATATACCACAATTTATTAAAAGATTCCCTACTTAACAAATGGTGCTGGTTGAACTGACTGGCAACCTGTAGAAGACTGAAACTGGACCCACACCTTTCACCATTAACTAAGATAGACTCTCACTGGATCAAAGATTTAAACTTAAGACATGAAACTATAAAGATACTAGAGGAGAGTGCAGGGAAAACCATTGAAGAAATCGGTCTGGGCGAGTATTTTATGAGGAGGACCCCTCGTGCAATTGAGGCAGCTTCAAAAATACACTACTGGGACTTGATCAAACTAAAAAGCTTCTGCACAGCCAAGAACACAGTAAGTAAAATAAGCAGACAGCCCTCAGAATGGGAGAAGATATTTGGAGGTTATGTCTCCGACAAAGGTTTAATAACCAGAATCCACAGAGAACTCAAATGCATTAGCAAGAATAGAACAAGGGATCCCATCGCAGGCTGGGCAAGGGATTTGAAGAGAAACTTCTCTGAAGAAGACAGGCGCTCAGCCATCAGACATATGAAAAAATGCTCATCATCTTTAATCATTAGAGAAATGCAAATCAAAACTACTTTGAGATACCATCTAACTCCAGTGAGACTAGCCTATATCACAAAATCCCAAGACCAGAGATGTTGGCGTGGATGTGGAGAAAAGGGAACACTTGTGCACTGCTGGTGGGAATGCAAATTAATATATTCCTTTTGGAAAGAGATATGGAGAACACTTGGAGATCTAAAAATAGATCTGCCATTCAATCCTGTAATCCCTCTACTGGGCATATACCCAGAAGACCAAAAGATGCAATGCTTTAAACCAACCAAATAAGGAAGGATAATGATGGACACTTCATATTTGTTAAAGGTAATACACAATATAATGAGATTTCAATTATTAATATTTATGCACCCAACCAGAATGCACCTCAATTTATAAGAGAAACTCTAAAGACATGAGCAACTTGATTTGCTCCAGTTCCACAGTAGTAGGAGATTTTAACACCGCTTCAGCAGTGCTAGATAGATCCTCCAGAAAGAAGCCAAGCAAAGAAATTTTAGATTTAAACTTAACCATTCAACAGCTGTATTAACAAACATCTACGGAACATTTCAGCCCAACAAAACTGAATACACATTCTTCTCATCAGCCCACGGAACATACTCCAAAATCGAACACATCCTAGGCCACAAATCTAACTCAGTAAATTTAAAAATATAGAAATTATTCTTTGCATCTATTCAGACCATAATGGAATAAATATTGAACTCAATAACAGCAGGAATCTGCATACCCATACGAAAACATGGAAGCTAAATAACTTTATGCTGAAGGGTAGATGGGTTATAGACGAGATTAAGAACGAAATCACCAAATTTTTGGAACAAAATAAAAATGAAGACATGAATTATCAGAACCTCTGGGATACTGCAAAAAGAGGGAAATTTATAGCACTGCAGGCCTTCTTCCTCAAGAAAACAGAAACAGAGGAAGTTAATAACTTAATGGGACATCTCATGCAACTGGAGTAGGAAGAACATTCCAACCCCAAAAGAAAAGAAATAACCAAAATCAGAGCAGAATTAAATGAAATTGAAAATAAAAAAATTATACAACAGATCAATAAATCCAAAAGTTGGTTTTTTGAAAAGATCAATAATATAGATAAACCTTTGACCAACCTAACCAGGAAAAAAAGTAAAATTTCTAATTTCATCAATCAGAAATGGTAACGATGGAATAACAACAGACCCCTCAGAAATTCAAAAAATCCTTAACAAATATTACAAGAATCTTTACTCTCAGAAATATGAAAATCTGAAATAAATCGACCAATACTTGGAAGGACACCACCTACCAAGACTTAGCCAGGACGAAGTTGAAATATTGAACAGGCCTATATCAAGTTCTGAAATAGCATCAACTATACAAAATCTTCATAAAAAGAAAAGCCCAGGACCAGATGGCTTTACATTAGAATTCTACCAAACGTTTAAAGAAGAAGTAATACCTATATTACTAAACCTCTTTCAAAATACACAAAAAGAAGGAATATTACCCAACACATTCTACGAAGCAAACATCACTTTGATCCCTAAACCAGGGAAAGACCCAACAAGAAAAGAAAATTATAGACCAATATCACTAATGACTATTGATGCAAAAATACTCAGTAAGATCCTAACAAACAGAATCCAACAACACATCAAAATATTATACACGATGACCAAGTGGACTTTATCCCAAGGTTTCAAGGCTGGTTCAATATACGTAAATCTATAAATGTAATTCAGCACATAAACAAACCAAAAAGTAAAGACCATATGATTCTCTCAATTGATGCAGAAAAAGCTTTTGATAATATCCAGCATCCCTTCATGATCAGAACACTTAAGAAAATTGGTATAGAAGGGAAATTTCTTAAACTAATAGAGGCCATCTACAGCAAACCCACAGCCAATATCATATTGAATGGAGTTAAATTGAAATCATTTCCACTTAGATCAGGAACCAGGCAAGGTTGCCCACTGTCTCCATTGCTGTTTAACATTGTAATGGAAGTTTTAGCCATTGCAATTATGGAAGAAAAGGCGATCAAGGGTATCTACATAGGGTCAGAAGAGATCAAACATTCACTCTTCGCAGATGACATGATCGTATATCTGGAAAACAGTAGGGATTCTACTACGAAACTTTTAGAAGTGATCAAGGAATACGGCAATGTCTCAGGCTACAAAATCAACACCCATAAATCTGTAGCCTTTATATATACCAACAATAGACAAGCCAAAAAAAAACAGTCAAGGACTCTCTTCCTTTCACAGTAGTGCCAAAGATGATGAAATATTTGGGAGTTTATCTAACAAATGATGCAAAAGATCTCTATAAAGAGAACTATGAAACTTTAAGAAAAGAAATAGCTGAAGATGTTAATAAATGGAAAAACATACCATGCTCATGGCTGGGAAGACTCAACTTTGTTAAAATGTCTATACTACCCGAAGCAATATATAATTTTAATGTAATTCCTATTAAAGCTCCATTGTCATATTTTAAAGATCTTGAAAAAAATTATACTTGGTTTTATATGGAATTAGAAAAAACTCGAATAACCAAAACATTACTCAGAAATAAAAACAAAGCAGGAGGAATCATGCTAGCAGACCTGAGACTGTACTATAACTCGATAGTGATCAAAACAGCATGGTACTGGCACAAAAACAGAAGTAGATGTCTGGAACAGAATAGAGAACCAAGAGATGAATCCAGCTACTTACCATTATTTGATCTTTGACAAGCCAATTTAAAAACATTCAGTGGGGAAAAGATTCCCTATTTAACCAATGGTGCTGGTTGAACTGGCTGGTGATGTGTAAAAGACTGAAACTAGACCCACACCTTTCACCATTAACTAAGGTAGACTCTCACTGGATAAAAGATTTAAACTTAAGAAAACTATAAAAATACTTGAAGAAAGTGCAGGGAAAACTCTTGAAGGAATTGGCCTGGGTAAATATTTTATGAGGAGGACTCCCCAGCAATTGAAGCAGTACTAAAAATACATTACTGGGACCTAATCAAACTAAAAAGCTTCTGCACAGCCAAGAACATAGTAAGTAAAGCAAGCCGACAGTCCTCAGAATGAGAGAAAATATTTGTGGGTTATACCTCTGATAAAGGTTTAATAACCAGAATCCACAGAGAACTCAAACGTATTAGCAAGAAAAGAGCAAGTGATCCCATCTCAGGGTGGGCAAAGGACTTGAAGAGAAACTTCTCTAAAGAAGACAGACGCACAATCTACAAACACATGAAAAAAAGCTCATCATCCTTAATCATCAGAGAAATGCAAATCAAAACTATTTTGAGATATCACCTAACCCCAGTAAGAGAAGCCCACATAACAAAATCCCAAAACCAGAGATGTTGGCATGGATGTGGAGAAAAGGGCACACTTCTACACTGCTGGTGGGAATGCACATTAATACATTCTTTTTGGAAGGATATTTGGAGACTACTTAGAGATCTAAAAATAGACCTGCCATTCAATCCTATAATTCCTTTTCTAAGTTTATACCCAGAAGACCAAAAATCACAATGTAAGAAAGACATCTGTACCAGAATGTTTATTGCAGCCCAATTCGTAATTGCTAAGTCATAGAAGAAGGCCAAGTGCCCATTAACCCACGAATGGACTAGCAAATTGTGGTACATGTATGCCATGGAATACTATGCAGCCTTAAAGAAAGATGGAGACTTTACCTCTTTCATGTTTAAATGGATGGAACTAGAACATATTCTTCTTAGCAAAGTATCTCAAGAATGGAAAAAAAGTTTCCAATGTACTCAGCCCTACTATGAAGCTAATTTATAGCTTTTATATGAAGGCTATAACCCAACTATAGTACAAGAATATGGGGAAAGGGGTAAGGGAGGGGGGAGGTTGGGGTGGAGGGAGGGTAATGAGTGGGGCTACACCTACAGTGCATCTTAGTATGGGTACAGGCGAAACCTACTAAATGCATAATACAAATGTCTACATACAATAACTAAGGAAATGCCATGAAGGCTACATTGAACAGTTTGATGAGAATATTTCAGATTGTATATGAAACCAGCACATTGTACCCTTTGATTGCACTAATGTATACAGCTATGATTTAGCAATAAAAAAAAGAGAACCAACAACAGATTAATAGACAGAAGACCAAGGATCAGAATTCCCAGATGAAGATTGTTGATAAGAAAAAAGAAAGAGGACATGGTTATAACTCATCTGCAGGTACATGGCAAGCCATGCAAAATGGGGAGAAGAACAAAAATTTTTCAAATAATGAACATTGGAACTCTAGCTTATCAAGTCCCAGCTTACTTTTTAAATCTCAAGCTAATCAAAACTATGCTGGAGCCAAATTTAGTGAACCACCATCACCAAGTGTTCTTCCCAAACCTCCAAGCCACTGGGTTCCTGTTTCCTTCAATCCTTCAGATAAGAAAATAATGACATTTCAACTTAAAACCTTACTTAAAGTACAAGTATAAAATAAGATAAAGTACTGCTGCTTATGGATATAGTCAACTGGTCTGAAACAAATTGACTAGGGAATCCTTTTGTGTAGAACTAATTAAGTAAAAAGTATAATTAGACTTCAAAAAAAACTTTTAAAGATCATTATTTCAGAAAGAAGTTCAAAGCACTGTAAGCATATTTTTTTTTACTCTTTTCTTTTTTTGATCAATATAATTTAAGTGTGCCGTAGAGGTTCAAAAGTTACCTGTAGTGAGATTAAAAAAGGTTGACAAATGCTACTTTAGACTTACCACCATGCTTGAGATGCTCGTGAAAATGTCTTGTTTCCTTGCTCTTTTGATGACACTACAACGCTTTAAGGTAGTCAGGCTACTATCCCATTATGAGTCTTAAACATATCTTTGTTTCTGGAAAAAAAAACTGAGCGAGCATACCTGTGACAACCTTCAGGACAGCCCTAGGATGTATACCCAGTGCAGCCCTCTAGGATATGCTGGGGGAGCCCTTGCAGCCCTGTGCTGAAGCTTCTGGGGCACCGTCCCTGCCCACATCCTAGCAAGCACTTCCTGCCACACTCCTCTCCATCCCTCTCAGCCCTCCTGGATAACTTTCAGTCAGCCCTAGGCTGTAGCATTAATGCCATTTTTCCAGGAAGCACTTTTAAAGGCTGCTCCCTCCCCACCTCAAGTCAAGAGCCATTTGCTTCCAGTATGCCCTGACTGCCCACAGGGCACTTAGTGCGTTGCCTCAGACAGTGACCCTGAGAGGATACACAAGACAGACGTGCAGAACACGAGCTCTGCAGCCATCCTGCCTGGGCTTGAATTCCAGGCCAGTGCTCATAAGGCTTGTCATCTTGACACGTTGCCTTGATACTCTGGGACTCAGTTTCCTCCTCTGAAAATGGGGAGGGCGATACTGGTGCCTGCCTCAGAGGTCAGGGCCTCGAGAGGACCGAGTGGGCCAGAAAGCACCCAGCAGTCGTAGCCTGGCATTGATTTTACTTCTGTTTCCCAGGGCATCTGCCTATTGGCATCCCAGAGATCAGGCCAAGTAATTAACTCAGAGAAAGCACATAAATGTTTAGAAGACAAAATGACCCTTAATTTGTTAGCAAATGAATCTAAAACGTAAATATATCTCTTTGCAAACATTTAATTGTCGTCTTAGGAAAATTAATGTGATTGCCTTAGTGGGGAGGTTACCATGTTTTGATATTTTAGAGTTAATGATTCACCACTGTTTACATGATTTAAAATTTAGTCAACAAGGGACACTATGATCCACTTTGTACTTTACAGATAAAGCTCATTTTGACCTGTGGATACAACATGTGAAAGGGACAGAGCAGATAAATTTCTCAGAGCTTTTCTTAGTGAATTGCAGTGGTGACAAGCATCTCTCAAGCTGGTGTGGCTATTAGCTTTTGGAATTGGATATTTTGGTATTCATTAAAATTATTACATATAGAACATTCCTTATAAAATGTTTTTAGTTCTTTGGTATATATGTTTATAACCCACACAAGCACGGAGTTTACCACAGTTTCATTTCCTGTGAAAACCCCTCAGACCTATTTGGAAGCAGCCTGCTCAGGCCGGGAATTAATTCCTTAGGAGTCCCTTCAAGGGTCAGAGCTTGAATAGCCAATCTTCATCCAGCACACCTAGGAGATTTCAGGTTGCCTTTTGTTGTCTGTCTTAGTCCCTGGAGAGATGCAGGCTTGCTCCCCCAGGTCACTGAAGTTATGCCTGCCAGAACCAGGCTCCTTCCACATGGGGAGAGGCTGTTAGTACAGCAGCCATCAGTCAGGTGACTTGGGCAAGCTCATCCTGACCCAAGGACACGTTTCTTGTTGGTGCTATTTCTACAGGTTGTCACCGGTCAAGCACTTCTGTGAAGAAGCTTTGTGTGTAGCCAAAATAGTTCCTTCCAGACCCCAGCGTTCCCTTGACAGTGAGCCTGTTGTCACTCTCCACAGCCCCTATAGGATGGGGGGAGTGCTATGGCTGCACCTTTCTGGGGCCACTGAAGATGCCTTTTGTTGGAGACATGCTCCCTTGGACACAGAAGTTCACCGTGCTCTTTTTTTATTTTTGTTTTTAATTTAATTTTTTATTTTAAATTCGGATTAATATGGGAGTACAGACAATTAGATTTTATTGTTTGCGTTTGTTAGGTAAAGTTCAAGATGTAGTTGAGCCCTTCACCCAGGAGGTGTGTGCTGTAGACCCCCTGTGAACATTACAGTGAGAGCTTACCAATCCCCTTCCTCCTCCCACTTCCCCATCTAGAATTGAATTGACTTTTTCTGTGTGGGCATGTGGTTGTTCATCTGCTGGTTCTATATTAATATTGAGTGCATTGGATACTTACTTTTCCATTCTTGAGATACTTTACTAAGAAGAATGTTTCTCAGCTCCATCCAGGTTAATACAAAAGATGTAAAGTCTCTATCTTTTATGGCTGAATAGTATTCCATCGTATACATATGCCATAGTTTGTTAATCCATTCCTGGGGTGATAGGCACATGGGTTATTTCCATGTCTTTTGATTTTCTCTAAGCCAGAATTGCTTTCAGGTTATCACAGCATAGAGGCAGTCATGACCCCCTGGCTCCCCTGGGAGGTGTCCGCTTCTGTGATTGGAGATGCTGGTGCTGGGCCGGGCTTGGTTGATGAGGCTTCACGCTTACGGACCAGGTGCTCAGGCCCATGCCAAGGGCCCTGAGTGGCACAGCAGCCCCACTCTCGCACCACACCCCCTGCCGTCAAGGTCTGGGGTACCCTTCTCAGGGTTATCCCCAGCAAAGGAAAGAACATAACTCAAGAAGCCGCAGGTCAGTCTGTGCCAGCAACCAGGCCTCTCCCAGCTCAGTACGTGGCAGCCCAGGTTCAGGCCTGGTCGGGGCTGTGCCCCTCTTGTCCCTATGGAGTTTACGTGAGTATCACCTGCTGTCATCGTACAGAAACCCAGAAGTGTCACCACCCCCTGGATCCTTCAGTTAATGTTTACTATTTGTTTTCACACATCCTTGAAGCCATCCATCCATTTGTCTTTCCATTTCAAACATCTGCAGATTTTCAGTTAGACCGGTATATACTTGTGTTCAGTCAGTATTAAGCAGTAAAATTTAATTTAAGTACAATAAAATGTAAAACTTACTCATGTAATGCTTAAATGTGTATTCCTCAAAGAAGTAAAAAAAGTGCCAGCCTAACAAAACAAAACAAAAAACAAACAAAACAGACAAAAAGTAGCCACAATCTGAAGAAAAGCTTCCTTGAAGTAAGGATTTCAGGGACATTTAGAAGACATCCGTCCTTCCCTGCATTCTTACCTCAACTGTCTGGGTGGCTTGGCAGTTTGCATACCTCTAAATTTTCATGTTATTGTACCTCTGTATACCTAATGCTACTGTTATTTCCACTTTTAAGAATTTATTTTTTAGTAATATCCCATATGATATGTGAAATTTTGTTTACCAGAGCCTTGCTATCAAAGTGTGGTGGGGTAATTTATTGTTCTTTTCTACCAGAAGCCTTTGTTTTATTAATAAATAAAGCTCTAGAGGTTTAGGCTTTCTCCAGAATTGCACATTGTTGTGATTAGCCGATTTGTCAGGACTAATTATGCTGAACTTAGAACAAAGTCTCAAGTAGGTAGCAAGCTCACAATTTTAATGAGAACTTAGAGACACAGACTTGGCTGAGATTTCATCAGCACTCCCTAGGTCTGTCTCAAGTAGAAAAGGAAAGCTCATTCCAACTGTTTTTTTATTTCTTCTGTATTAAAGTCACAGATAAAAGGAATGAAAACAGCATGCTTTGGTCTGGGTTTAAGTCTCACTTCAAAAGAATCTGAAGATAGTGTGAGGTGAATGCTGTTGGCTTCCAGGACATCATAAGATGGGTAAGCTTGTGGCCCAGGGTGACTCTCGGGTAGACGGAGTGGTTGTGCTTGGACGCCCTGTTCCAGGACCTGGCTAGCTCAGGGCTGCTTTTTCTCTATGCCATTTTTTATTACACTAGAGGCCAGAGCATTTCACAGGGAATGAATCTTCAAAATAACAGTTGGATTCAATGGAACAATATATTTTTTTTTTTTTTGTAGAGACAGAGTCTCACTTTATGGCCCTCGGTAGAGTGCCGTGGCCTCACACAGCTCACAGCAACCTCCAACTCCTGGGCTTAAGGCGATTCCCTTGCCTCAGCCTCCCGAGTAGCTGGGACTACAGGCGCCCGCCGCAACGCCCGGCTATTTTTTGGTTGCAGTTTGGCCGGGGCCGGGTTTGAACCCGCCACCCTGGGTATATGGGGCCGGCGCCTTACCCACTGAACCATAGGCACCGCCCAATATTATTTGTTTTATAAATAAATTTGTTTCCCCGAAGTAGGACAGCTGTTTGTTCAAGACATATATTTATATTGTTCCTTGTAGTGACGAAAGAGCCGCTGAGAACATAGTCTGTGCATTTACTTTATGTCACAGTGACCCTTTGCACCACATATCCGGTGTGAAGTGTCCTTCATTGATGAGATTCTGTGTCTTCAATTCACCACCTGTTTAACAGCTCACCCCCCCCCCAAGAAAATGGACAATTTGTTTCGAATAAGAAGATTAAGAAAGAATCAATCATTTGAACTAAGAAAAATGCTAATAACATAAGATAAGGTAAAAATAGTTGAATAAACCTTGTGTTACTCTTTATGTGTTTGTTTTGGGGTGTGGATATGCATTGAAATCAAATATGCCCTTGTGACAAAGTTGTAATGATGGCTTTTCTCTCCTATCTTGATAAAGTTTTTCTTTTCTTCTTAAATTATTAGTACATGTTCAAAAAGATATAAAATTTTTCTTTTTGGAGAAAAAAACTTGAAAATCATAGGAAAACATATGAAGAAACAACAAATCTCTATCCTCCAGCAATCATTGTCAGTATCTGGGTACATAATTTTTCAGAGTTTTGTTTGGCTTTAACATGAGACATACTCAGGGGCAGGCGAGGTGGCTCACGCCTGTAATCTTAGCACTCCGGGAGGCCAAGGCAGGTAGATTGTTTGAGTTCACAGGTTCAAGGCCAGCCTGAGCCAGAGGGAGACCTCGTCTCTAAAAATAGCCAGAGGTTGTAGAGGGTGTCTGTAGTCCCAGCTACTTGGGAGGCTGAGGCAAGAGAATCACTTAAGCCCAAGAGTTTGAGGTTGCTGTGAGCTATGACACCACAGCATTCTACCCAGGGCAACAAAGTGAAATTCTATTACAAAAAAAAAGAAAAAAGAAAGAAATGAGACATACTCTTTTTCGTGCAATAGAATTGATCTCATATTTTAAAGGAAAACTCCAAAATAGAGAAAAATATAAATATGGTAATTTTATAAAAATAACTTGAATAAAAAGTAAAAATAACAACCAATGTTAGGTAGATGTTCTTCAAAACAATGTTCAATGAATTTACACAGTTAGATTAGATTGATATGTAGGCTCAGAAATGTACAAATGTTTTAAAACAATATTGTATGATTGATGATATCTTCCAAGATGAATAGGATATTTAGTGTCCTTTATTGTATTAAAATAAAAAGAAAATAATGGAAAAAATAGAGGAAGTAAAACTTCAAACGTGTCTTTTCATCAACAAATATATTATTTTATGAAAGATTACTCTGCATTTAGGAAATTTTTTTTAAGATTCAGAGATGAGTAATTATCACCTATATTCTTCAATTTTAGACAGAATTAATAGTCTTCATATTATGAAAAATGAGGTGACACCAAAACTGTTCAGTCAGAGATGATTGAGCACGCTGACAGATGAATAAGCTAGGTTTGTTACTTGTTGGAGTGAGAGAGAGCACACATCACGGGAACACTGGGGCATCTCAGCAGAAGGGAAATAAGGGAATTATTATGGGATTCAGGTGTTTGGAGGGAAGATTTGAGGGACAAGGGCATGGCTGTAGCTTGGATGTCACCAGGAGGCAATGGTTATTCTAGTTGGTTTTTTTTTAACATATACATGTGTTTATTAGGTTTCCACTTTTTTTGCCTTCACAAAATTAAAAAGGCTTAAAATTTAATAACAATAACAATGTTTAAGATAAGGACTAGAAACAAAAACCTCATAAAGAACGAACAAGCATAAATACATTCGGAAAAGGAATCAGACGATTGCTATATTGAAATATTAAGCAATAATAATAATAATAAGAGTAAGTCTATTATAGAATGCTTTGACTCTGAGATTCAGTATGGAGTTATCGTTAACTTCTTCTTAATTTTTTTAAGTATCAAAAAATAGACAACTAATATTTATAAATAAAAGTAAAAGATAATTTTGAAAAACAGATCATGCCAAATCTTAAACACAATAGAAAAAGAAGAAATACTTCAAAATCATTCTACTTGATCTGGGTACACCTGATATTAAAATTGGAGAAAATATGGGTGGCTCCTGTGGCTCAAAGGAGTAGGGTACTGGCCCCATGTGCCGGAGGTGGCGGGTTTAAACCCAGCCCCTGCCAAAAACTGAAAAAAAAATTTAGAGAAAATATATTAATACAAAGGGAAAATTACAAACATATTTCACTTATAAATGAGGATGCAATATCCTAAACAACATATTAACAAGTTGAATTTAAAAATTAATGTTTAAGTAATGTACCTTGGTCAAAATTAAATCCAATTTATGTGAGAATTAGTCACTATTTTCTTTTCTTTTTTTTTCTTTTTCTTCTTTTCCTTTCCCTCATACCTTCCCTCCTTCTCTGTCTGCTCTTCCCTTCCCCCATGCCCCACTGTGTCATTAATTGTAATTAATTGTCTTCATATCAAAATTGAATACATAGGATTCATACTTCTCTATTCCTGTGATGCTTCACTAAGAATAATGTGTACCACCTCCATCCAGGTTAGTACAAATGCTGCAAAATCTCCATTTATTTATGGCTGAATAATACTCCGTGGTATACATATACCACAGCTTACCGATCCATTCCTGGGTTGAAGGACATTTAGGTTGTTTCCACATTTTGAGAATTGTAATTTGGGCTGCAATAAACAGCCTAGTACAAGTGTCTTTATAATAAAAGGGTTTTTTTTTTCTTGGATAGATGTCCAGTAATGGGATTGCAGGATCAAACAAGAGGTCTAGGTTGAGTTCTTTGAGGTTTCTCCATACTTCCTTTCAAAAAGGTTGTATTAGTTTGCAGTCCCACCAATAGTGTAAAAGTGTTCCTTTCTGTCCACATCTGCGCCAGCATCTGCAGTTTTGAGATTTTGTGATATAGGCCATTCTCGCTGGAGTTAGATGATATCTCAGGGTGGTTTTAATTTGCATTTCTCTAATAATTAGGGATGATGAACATTTTTTCATATGTTTGCTAGCCATTTGTCTATAGTCTTTAGAGAAGAGTCTATTCATCTCTCTTCTCCATTGATGTATGGGATTGTTGGGTTTTTTTCTTGTGTATTAATTGAAGTTCTATATAGATCCTAGTTATTAAGCATTTGTCTATTTTATCTAAATAAAATAGATAAACCTTTGGCTAGACTAACTAGAAATAAAAAAGTAAAATCTCTAGTAACCTCAATCAGAAATGACAAAGGGGAAATAACAACTGATGCCACAGAGATACAAG
The DNA here is from genome assembly GCF_027406575.1 of Nycticebus coucang. Lineage (NCBI taxonomy): Eukaryota > Metazoa > Chordata > Mammalia > Primates > Lorisidae > Nycticebus > Nycticebus coucang. The sequence continues at coordinate 143,057,691 of NC_069781.1, forward strand.
ATTTAATCTCTGAATACTACCAGAAACTTTATGCCCAGAAATTTGACAATGTGAAGGAAATGGATCAATATTTGGAATCACGCTCTCTCCCTGCACCTCCAGGGAGCAGATACTCCAGGTGTTTGCACCTGCCTGAATCACAAGGAAATCTATATCTGCTCAGCCAGGCTGCTGCTCTCTGTCTCTATCCAGCAGGGAGAGGTGAGGCCTGACAACCTCGGGTGCTCGATGCTGGCTGGGTTGTGTTCACTCATTTCCAGCCCCGCCCCTGATTGATGTCACTGACAGAACAGAACAACTTTGTGGGAATTTGTTTCTGTCCCTGCTAAATTCCCCTGCCAAAGAGAAGCTGTTTTGAGTTCCCAGAACCTGTGCCTCAGGCCCTATCTTTACTCCTGCTGGTTTGTATTCGCAGAACAGTTAGCTGTCAGTTCTAGCCTCCTGCTTGTTCTTGTTGAATGTGAAAATTGGAGTTAGGGAAAATAGCCAACCCAATGATTTAGCAAAACACCAAACTCATTGAGGCCAAATGAGCAAATAGACAGATAAAAAGGGTACCAGACACACAAGCCCACAGATGCACAAACAATCAGAAACACATAGACATACAGACAACAACATGAAAACAACTACAATAAAAATAATGATAATTGTAAGATAATTGAAAAAAAGGTAAAAAACAAACAAAACGAACAAACAAAAAGCCTCTAAAAATCTGATTTAAGCACTCTCAGAAACTAACTACAGTGAAAATAATGATAATCATAAGATAATTGAAAATAAAAGGTAAAAAACAAAACAAACAAAAAAACTCTAAAAATCTTATTTAAGCACTCTCAAAAACCTCTAAAAATCTGATTTAAGCACTCTCAGAAAAAGGAGAAAAAAATGGTATTCATAAAAAATTAAAAAAGAAGGAAAAAATTAAAAATAGAACAAATAAAAATAAAAATATATATATGAAAATAATAATAATAAAATTAACAATAGCTCCTTTAAGAAAGTGATGAGGAAAAGAAAAGAAAAAAAAGGCACCAACCACAGAAATATTATTCTTGTATATATGTAGAAATATATATCTATATGTATGACGTAGGGATCAACTTTCGTAGGAATATATTTATAATGCAATATATTTTCTGGACACCAGGTGGCGCTGTGAGTGGTTCCCAGACTTATACCTGTTCACAGTTTACACTTTTACCATGGTAACTATCTTACTTGGCCGATCGCCATTTTGGAGTTTCTGTAAAAGTTTATTACCTAATTATTGTCCAACCTCAGCTGCTCTGTTCCAACAGCACTCTTATCTGACCTCCCAACTCGGGGCAGAGTCCACGCTTCACAAATTTTTCCACTCTGCTCCCACGTTCTCCTGTAAACTGGCAACTGCAATCCACTGTGGGGAAGGGTGCTGGTTGCCGCTGGTTTTAGCTGCTGCTTGCTCTCTCGGCTGCAGCACATAGAGATCTTATCCTCAGTTTTTGTGGCTCAGAGTCTCACTTTTATTCAATTTTCTTTTCTTTTCTTTTTTTTTTTTTATTGTTGGGGATTCATTGAGGGTACAATAAGCCAGTTACACTGATTGCAATTGTTAGGTAAAGTCCCTCTTGTAATCATGTCTTGCCCCCATAAACTTTTGAATCTGGACTTTTGAGTCCAGCCACCCACCAGTTCACCATACAGCCTGAACTGCCAGCCCATACCAATATTCCCCACCAGGAATTGTCCAGTCTATTTAATCACTCCTGTTGTTCTGGGGAAAGGTGTCTGCCATTTTGGACAATTCAAAATGTCTGTTTCCTGGGAGGGATCCCTTCCCTTCAATTTTCCATCGGTTGCCTAGCCCCTTGTGGCTCTGAGCAGGACCCCTTTTGGGTCAGTGAACTCGGCTCAGGAATTAATTTTCGTCAACTGGGTTTTGCCAGGAATTGCAAGCTGCTGTCCTCCGTGAGGGAGGGGCCTGCCAGCCAGCACAGCCCAGCAAGGAAAATCTCTACAACAGAGTCCATGGTTTTAAATTGCACCTCATATACAGCAATCCACTGCATGTCTCCAGCAGTCTGTCCACACCAACAATTCACGCAGGGAAAAGATCCAGATCCCCCTTCCTCTCACCTGATGACCTGGGAGAGGTGGGCTACACGTCCGTCCCATCTGCCATCATGCTCCGCCTCCAAGTATAATTGACCCTAAGTAGCTCTTTAAAGTTGTGTTTCCCTGGTTATCTCTGATAAGCCAGCTTGTTTACACTTTGGCTAATTTTTTTTACTACCAAAGTCTTCATTATTATTGAGAGTGCCCTAATTTTTCAACTTTCATACTTTATGATCTAAGTCAGTGGTTCTCAACCTTCCTAATGCCGCGACCTTTTAATACAGTTCCTTGTGTTGTGGTGACCCCCAACCATAAAATTATTTTTGTTGCTACTTCGTAACTGTAATTTTGCTACTGTTATGAATCGTAATGTAAATATTTGATATACAGGATGTATTTTCATTGTTACAAAGGGATCACAACCCACAGGTTGAGAACCACTGATCTAAGTAAAGCCTCTTTTCTGTGACAGTTTCAGAGCTTCCTCTCTCTATCTTGTTCATAATCAGTGAGCTGGTACTGTGGAGCTGGGTTGGGAACTACTGCCCCTCTTCTCTCAGAGTGACATCCATGTTGATGAGCAGGTTGCTGAATGGGATGGTGGTAGCCACTCCTCCTCTAGTCTTGCCTCCCAGGTATGGAGCCTCTGCTGTACTAGAGATCTGGGGAAAGAAAGGGTGATTCTTTCCCAGTATGCTTAGCCTGATGCACCTGAAGTGCAGCATCTACCCTGTGAATGGGGGCTAGCTGGAGGAAGTGAGCCTCCAACTGCTCCACCACTCCCACCTAGAATTCAGCCTTTACAACAGAGTTGGGATTAATGAGAGATGCTGATGACCACACAAACACACACACACACACCTGGGCCTCATTTATCCTGAATGGAGTTTCTGTTGTGCTGAATTAGGGAAGGGGTAAGAGTAGGAGTGTATGGTAGCTAACATAGACTATCTCTGTTCTTATTGGAATTTAGTAGATGTTCTTGAGTAAAGGTTTCTTCATTTACTATGTGCCCTCAGGGCAATTTCCAAACATTTAATTAAAAAAAAAAAAAGAGCAAGTTGAAGAAAAACAGGACATACTTCAGCAGTTTCAAGCTACTCATGCCCATTCTGGGATATTCTTGCCCTTTTTCAGTCCTTCAAGCAGAATTTGGCAGCTGAGACAAGGTTGGTAACATGGGCGTCCAGGGCTTGGTCCACAACAATTTTGAAGTGCTCTTCCATAACTTACCCTCCCTCACTCTCGGCAATGTGTTCATCATCGTGGGCTCCATTATCATGGTGGTTGCCTTCCTGGGCTGCATGGGCTCTATCAAGGAAAACAAGTGTCTGCTTATGTCATTCTTCATCTTGCTGCTGATTATTCTTCTTGCCGAGGTGACCTTGGCCATCCTGCTCTTTGTGTATGAACAGAAGCTGAATGACTACGTGTCTGAGGACCTGAGAAACAGCATTAACCGTTACTACTCAGACAACAGCACCAAGGTGGCGTGGGACTCCATCCATTCATTTCTACAGTGTTGTGGCGTAAATGGCACGAGTGATTGGTCCACAGGCCCACCACCATCTTGTCCCCGAGATCCAGAAGTGACGGGTTGCTATAAAAAAGCAAGACTCTGGTTTCATTCCAATTTCCTGTATATTGGAATCATCACCATCTGTGTTTGTGTGATCCAGGTATTGGGGATGTCCTTTGCACTGACCCTGAACTGCCAGATTGATAAAACCAGCCAGGCCCTAGGGCTGTGACCTGAAACTGCTCTGTGCTGGAGAGACTTGTTTCATCTCTGGAAATCCAAAGCCATTTATAGCATGAAGTTCTAAATGATTGCCTGCTGGACTGGCATCTTTGTTCTCCTCCCATATCTTCCCTGTGTAGTTCCCTGTCTTATAAAACCAGAGAAGAAGGTGTTGACCAGTATTTTCCATCTCAGTCAGCAAGACAACCTTCTACCCACTGATAGCAGCAGCCATGTCTCCTAAGGTGGTGAAACTAACACCTGTGTGGTTTTTGGACATAAGCAGCCAAGAGAACATGTGACACTAAGAGCTCAAGATCAAAGGTTGGGGTCCAAGATATTAATTTTTTTCATTTTCCTATTGTCAAATTAGTCTTCAGCTTCCAAATCATGCCCAGTCTGTTCTTCAAAGTCAAGGAAGAGACAAACTGAAGTGAGTCCTGGATCTAGATTCACTGGATCGTTGTCACAACCCTCTGTTTCTTTTTGGCTAGAGGCCATGGCTATAGGAATGACAGAGTACATTTTCTTCAAAGGGCCAGGTTTCATGTCACTTTCCTTATTTAAATGTCTTATTGGTTTATTTTATGTCTTTCTGAAAAAACTATCCAGTGTTCATATCCTGACTTCAACCAGTGTTTAGCTAATAATCCCATTCAAAGGAGTTCTAGTGTTATGTCTCTCTCAGATAAGGTTTTGTTAATGTACAATTTTAACTCTTCATTAAATAAAGTAGCTTATCATCTCAAAAAAAAAAAAACAAAAACAAAAAAACTAGTTTTCGCCAGTTCTGGTTTTTGCTAGGTGGGGTGTGGGCAAATGGAGTTGCCCACTCTACCATTCGAGGAGTAGATCTCAACATCATAATGGTTTGAAATGCATTTCCTTAAATAGATTTTTTTTTTTGTGGTTGCTGTCTATATTATATTATCTCTATATAACTTTTCATACTCTACTGGTATGGACATTTTATCAATTATGTAGTATAGAAACCTTTTACATTTCTTTACCCTCCATTTATAATATAATTGTCTTAAGTTTTTTTGCTACATTTTTGTTTATTTATTTATTTATGTATTTATTTTGTGGTAACAACATATAACATTACATTTACCATCTTGACCTGTACAGTTGAATGGTGGTGTTAAGTATATTCACATTATTACACAACAGATCTATAAAACTTTTTCATCTTGGAACACTGAAGCTCTCTATCCACTAAACACTAATTTGTCTTCTCCCCAGCCCTTGACAACCACCTTCCTATTTTCTGTCTCTGTGATTTTGACTACTTTATATATTTCATATGAATGGACTCATACTGTGTTTGTTTCGTGAGCAGCTCATTCTCCTTAGCAGAACACCCTGAAGGTGTGTGCATGCTGTAGCATGCAACAGGATTCCCTTCTTTTCTAAGGCTGCATAATATCCTGTTGCATGTTCATACATTTTCTTTATCCATTCATCTGTGAAGGTCATTTAGGTTACTTCTACCTCTTTTGCTATTGGAAATAATGCTGCTGTGATTGTGGGTATGCACTTACCTCTTTGAGATTCTTTAAATCTTCTAGGATACACACACATTTAGAACCACATCAGTTTTATGCTGCATCAGCCATCAAACATCAATTAGAAAAATTACAATGAGAAAAAAATCTGTTATATCTACTGCAGTTCTCTCCACTCACCTCTCCTCTCCTGTCTGCTGTTGAGTTCATCCATTGAGTTTTAATTTTGTTGACTGTACATTTCAGTTTTAAAATTTCCATTTGCTTCTTCTTAGTGTCCTCTGTGTGTTTGCTGAGACTTTCTGTTTTTTCTGTTTCCAGTATGTTTGTAATATTTTTTTTTAATGGCTGCTTTTAAAATCCACGTCAAATTCTCTTTATCTTTTTCATCTTGGTGTTGGCTTCTGTTGACTGTTATATTCTTACTTTGTGCAGAAAATTATTTTTCATTGAAAGTTGGGTATTTGGGGTGTTATATTAAAATATTTCATCAAGGGGTGGCACCTGTGCTCAGTGGGTAGCGTGCCAGCCCCATATACTGTGAGTGGAGGGTTCAAACCCAGCGCCGGCCAAACTGCAACAAAAAATAGCCAGGCATTGTGGCAGGTGCCTATAGGCCCAGCTACTCAAGAGGCTGAGGCAAGAGAATCGCTTAAGCCCAGGAGTTGGAGGTTGCTGTGAGCTGTGATGCCACAGCACTCTACTGAGGATGACAAAATGAAACTCTGGTAAAAAAGAAAAAATTCCATCAAGCCTCTTGTGACACTGCTCTGGTGTGAGGAAAGAGGGACGCTTCCTTCTTATTGACACTCCATGGGTGAGGTGCCCCTTGGTACTCCCGGGCAGAGGTGGGAATTGAAGTTCTCCACTGGGCCTCCGTTAACACCACTCTGCAGGAGGACCTTGGGTGCCTCATTGCTGCTCCCCATGTGTCTCCATTGGCACTGTGCCAGGGGGACCCATTTTCTCCCGGCAGGGATAAAGGTCCCAGCACCTCTCTTAGCTTTCTCTATGCCACACACCCGGGAAGATTGGGAAGCCACATTGCAAAGTAGCAGAAGTGTGATCTGCTTTCTTATCTGGCCATTGCAGGCATGAGTGAGGCTGGCGTAGAGCAGTTACTGTGCACAAGTGCTCTGCTCTTCCAGGCTGCTATTTCCCTTTGTCTTTGCCTAGAGAGCACAGACCTTTCTTGGGGGCCTTTCTTGGGTGTTTTTTTTTTTTTTTCCTATACCTGTCGTTGTTCCCAGCTGCTAGCTTTTTCCAGCCTGACTCACGTGATGCAAAGAAAACAACCCAAGAAACCACCTGTCATTCCTCAGGTGCCAGACGTCCATCCCTGGACAGTCTGTTTCTCCACATTTCAAAGTCTTACTTGGTGTATTTCATGCAGAATGTCTAGGTGTTTTAGTTTTACTTAGCATGGTGGGTATGGTAAGGTGCGTTATACTCCTTCTTCCAAGACCAGACACTCAAGATAGAAGTAAGTATAAAGCGGGTTTCAGAATAAGTCCTACCCAAAAGGAAGGATGACTTGACTGAGGCTAAACCTGTAATCAATCAGTGAAGGCACAACAGACACTCCTATGAGGCAGGCCAAAAAATGCTTGGTTACTCCAGTGGTTTGGAGATTTATGCTTTGTCTGTGTTTGGGCAAAGCAGTCTTGTTTGTTTATGATATAACGTGGTCATAGAATAGGCTTATCTGATGATGATATTCTGTGAAATTTTTATGCCCAGAAAGAAAACAGCAAGTCTAGCTGGGAGTGGCAGGCCAGGTCTCACCACACCTGCCAGTTGGCCCCGGCCAGTGGCCAGCACCAGAGGCTGTGTTTCTCCCTCTCAGAAACACAGTCCTCTCGGATTTCCTCTCAATACTGTTCCCCCTTGTGGCTTACACTGTTATTTTTTACATTGTTAGAATCTGTAAATGTCAAATTGTCTTTTAAAATCACATCTTCCAAGGTTGTTTTGCACTGGTTTATAGTTAAATAAATTCAGTGATTAATATGCTTCCTGAGATAATACGCCCTTCTTCTCTGAGCTCTTAATTGGAGCCAGTACTTAACTTGGATGGCTTTTGCTTTTAAGTAATTTGTTTTGTGGAAGATTCATGGATGACATGTTCTGTGATTTCTTTCCTGTTGGCAATGTCTGCCCATGTACTATTCTTCAATTATATTTTGACTGAATTACAGTTTCTTTCCCTCAGAATTCTGTAGACATTGCAGTGTTATCTTCTGGCCTTAACTATTATTTTGGAGAGCTTTGAGGCCAAACTCATGCTTTCACATTGGACACAATTTGCTTTATTAATGAATGCCTAAATTTCTCTATTCTTAAATGAGAAAATCATATATACATATGTATAAATCACATATATGTGTATATATATAAAGCTTAAATGAGGGAATGTTTCAGAGTTCAGTAAAGTATGCATTATTTCACTTGGCAGGTTAGGTATTCTTATTTTTCTGATCACAGTAAATTTTTGTGTATTGTATTTTTGGATGTATTATCTGTTTCATATTAGTTTTCTTACCTCATGAACATGAGTTTAATTTATGTTAGATTAACTTTTTTGGCTTTCATATTTTTATCTTACTTCTAAGTATGTTAATTCCACTTTCACCTGTTCACTATTCTCATCCTGACTTCCTCCAGGTCAGTTATGACTTTTATGATCATTTTTTAGTTCCTTAATGTTTGTAACACAGTTAATCATCTGCAGTAGGGATTTGGTTCTGAATTTGTTTGCTTAGGTCTGCAATCAAGCTATCCAGTATATCTCACTCTATTGTTCTCTTATCCCATTTAAAAATTATTTTTATAGATTTTTTCTTTGCTTTGCTACTGTGTAAATAAACTAAAGAAAATTCCTGTCATTCTGTGTGTGTGTGTGTGTGTGTTTCTTCCAGCTTTATGTCTTGACATGTGTTGATGATATATTCCTCTGTTCTCTCCTTTTTTTCTTTTCTTCTTCCTTTTATCTTTCCTTCCTTTCTTCTTTTCTTCATCTGGCATAGAGTATCTTTTCACTGTCTTCCCTCAGACTCAGAGTATTTGTCTCTTTTAAGTTATACCTTGCCTTTCCCTAGCTAGTCTGACTTATAAGAAAAGGGCTGGAAACTCTGCTTCTATAAATTCTCTTCTTCTTTCTGATTTTAAGTCCTTGTTGATGACAATATGTGTTTTTGTTTTCTTTTGTAGTACATTTTCTCCTTTACTTTGGTTATTTTGTGCCAACCCCAATTCCAGTTTCACTTCCCAAGTTAGTTAATCTTCTTTTCCAACTTTCTGGAAACCCGAGGCATTTCCCTTATCCCAGAGGTGGCAGCTTTACGTTTTTCATGTTTATCCTTTTGAGTTTCATTCCTCCATCCAGATGGCTTGTTCACTGACACCTATGACAAGCATTGCCTTTTCAAGGATGTGACTAAAATTAGTCCAGCCTTTGGCTACGACTTAGGCAAAAGATGTCTGTCCATTAGTTTTTTCTTATCAAAGAAACCTGCTCAGTTATAATGATGCTAAGCACAATTAGTGTGCCTTGGGACACACTTTTTTTATGTTCTTAATTACACATTAAAACAATAACTAAGAATCTCCAGGATTTAATTTGATAGAAAGATGTAAGCTTTGTGTGATTAATTCTAGGACCCTGAAAACCTGGGTCTGATGAGCTGTTTACCTTCTTCTGATTCTAATCACTAATTGATCTCAACTGGAACATTCCCCAGAATGCGTCTCGGGAAAGGAGTTGTAGAACGCAGTAGAGACTGGATTCCTAGTGCCTGCTGGTCCATTTCACTCCTTCATTACTGAAACAATAGCTCTGCATCTCCAGACACATACTGACTGTAAGCCATGCAGTCATCAGTGAGAGGCACATCCCATTAAAAAAAAAAAAAAACAAACATGTTCGCTCTCAATCTGAGGATTAGGGTTGCATTAGTTTTCAGAAGCTAACTCCCTTTGATGTAAAGCTATTGTTTTAATGGAAATGCTTATGTCTGAGTAAAAAGCATGGTTCTGAGAATATTTGGTAAGTAGTGAGCATTAGAACCAATGAAGCTTGTAACCCTATTGAAGAAATTAGATACAAATCAAAACAAATCAAAAATTTCACTCTGTCCTCATTATGAAAAGCAATAAAAGTGACACAGAGTGTCTACAACTTCAGCATATTTTAAAAACAAGGCTAACATGTGCTGATAGCTTCCCATGGCTAGGATTTGAGAGCTTCAGATTTACTAACCTATTTCATTCTCCTGATGATCATAAAAGTCACCAGTCCTATTAGAATTCCCATTTCACAGATGAAAACAGTAGGATACAAAGAGCCGAGCCACCCAGCCAAAATCCAGGCAGCACAGTGCCTCTGACTGCACTTTTCAATATTGTGCCGGCCTGCTCCTTTACTACATAAGAGTTGTGATGGTGGATGAATGCTTATATTGGCAGTTGTGCCAGGCACGGAGAGCACAGCAAGTTGGCAGGTGCTGAGAATAGGCCAGAAGGCCGAGACCAGGGTCCAGAGACATTCCTACATGTGGCTGTTCCTAAAGCCACAGTTCAGATGTTCACTCATCTAGTGTTTGACATCTATGAATCTTCAGGGGTGAGCAATGCCGCTTGCTAGGCATTGGGAGTGAAATAGTGAGTGAAGGAAACACAGACTGGGCTTCTCATCAGGAAGAAGGATGTGACTCACACAGTATCCCAGATAAGCACAGATTCACAGCTGTCGTGAACAGAGAAAACCGGAAGGTTCTCTGTGAGAAGATGTGAACAGGGACCCTGAGTTCACCTCGCCAGCCAAATGTGACCTTGGAACTAAAGCCCAAAGGTTAGGGAGGAACTCACCAGGCAGGGGCAGGCCTGACCCAGTAGAGAAGGTGGCTGTGAGTAGCTAGGCTGTTGGAAGACAAAGTCCTCCTAACAGGAGGAAGCACGGTGTGGCCCTGCTTCACAAAGAGGGTCAGTGTTTGGAACACACAGTGAGGAGTCACAGCAGGCCATAGGACTCAGGGAAGCATGGGTGCCTCTCTGTGTGGGAAGTATGCCTTTCATACCCACTAATTACAGCTGGCAAGAGGGTGACCAGGAAATAGCGAGAGGAACTTGGTAGACAACGAACTGAAGGGAGAAGAGACGCGGGAAGGGGGCGGGGGTAGTGAGACAGCCCAGACACTAACAAGCCTGGAAGGCCACATGCCCTGCCTGGGGGGCAGAGTTGGGAGGTAGGGTTGCTGGAGGCCTGGTTCCGAGCAGCTATCAGAAGCTGGAACAGCACCTGGAGGAGGAAACACCCTGGCTCCCTCCACTCTCCCCTTTGACAGTTTCCTTTCCCTCAGGGCAGGGGCACCCTTCAGCCACACACCCAGAAGCTGGGAAATAGCTGCACCTATCAGCCTCTGACCGGCAGAGTAGAGCAGGGGAGGGCCAAAGACCAGGCCAGCACAGACTTGTCATACACACTTGCGCAATAAAGGTTCTCCTCCAGTCCCCAGCCCCTGAAACTTTCCTTTCCGGGAAACCTTCCCTGTGAAGTCCTGTCTGCCAATTTGAAACCCTGAAAGTCTACTTGGCCTACTCCATGATCGCGTGTATTTTTATTTCAGGATACACTCTCTTGTATCAAGTCAAGTGAGTACAAAATTTGCAGAGTTCCGTACCACAGTCTGATTGTCTAAATTCATAATATCACTAAGTTTTTAACATTTTTGGTGATCTGCAGGCATTATCCATATTTGCTGTAAAAAAAAAATTGACTCAGAAATCACGTAATTCAGAATGAAAAGGTAAAGATGAGCAGCGCTTAGTCTGGGGCTGTCTGAGCCACAAAAGAACAACATAAGTTTGTAAATGTTGAAAGGGGTGGAAGAGGCAAAACCCTGAGCAGGTAGATGATGGCCCAAGTGATATGCTAGGGACAGATTCTCTTTTCGCAGGCAGGTCCCACAAATCTTCCTGGAATATTCCCTACAGACAGTTAATGGAATGATCATCTGGCTTGTGGTAGAGTTTGCTTTTAGAGCCTCAAAATCAGTCCCCTCAAAGACATTTGAAACCCTCATCACTGACAGATGAGATGAGTTCTATCTAACAACAGGCCCATTTCCTCTGCAATCTATGGTTTAAATCAGCCCTCCTGATTTCAATGGATTCCATCACTGTGAAAAATCCCAAAGCCTCGAGACATAAGATTTGAACAGATTTTATGCAAAGGCAAATAAGCTTATGAAACATCTCAACCCCGCATTCCTCATCTTCTACAATTTTCAGGCACTGAAGCTGTGCCCAAGTCTATCTGATTGTATGAAAGCACCTTTGAACAGTCAGGGATGTTTTATTTGACTTGTATCTCTGATTTGTTATATTGGAGTCATGTGCAATTAGGAGAGAAATGGGTAATGCTATTTTGAGAAAAATGCCAATTTGTAGAGGATGGCATTTGTTTTATGGACCGTGGCTCTTCTGTGCCCTTACTGAACCATTCAAAAATGTCTACTTTAAGGGATCTGGACCCACAGGCGCCAGGCCGCAACATGAGGCAGAATGAGATGCGGCACCATCGCTGGCAACACAACACTCTAAAATCAGGGCCAAGCTCACAGTAGGAGAGCAAAGGACTTGTAGATAATAAAGACCCCAGCGTTTGGTCAAAGAAGCCAATCAGATTAAATTGTCGATCATTTTAATTAAGTTCTTTGCATTCAATATTTACGTTCAATATTATTTTCATCCAATTAACAATACTTTCTAATTCATATGTTGATTTATTCCTTGATCCCTAGGATGTTTTTTATTTACCCATTTCATCCCAAAATGGTTATTGATTATAAAGTAGTGGTAAGAAATAAAAGATAGATCCTCTGGCCCCTTTACCCAGTTGCACCAGGGGTAATGTCTTCAAAAACTTTTATCACAACCAGGGCATCAACACAAACACAGTCAAGATGTAAAACGTGTGCCTCATTGTACAGGTGGCTCGAGGTGGCCCTCTAAGCCACACCCACAGCACCGCCACCTCCGTGCCCTCTGCAACCCTTGGCAACTATTAACCTACTCTGTTTCCGTCTTGTCAGTTAAGGAATGCTACGTAAATGAAATCAGGCAAAACAGGGCTTTAGGCTTGCCTTTTTTTTTCTCTATTTTTCACTCAATATAATTCTCTGAAGCTCCATCCACGTTACTGAGTGTATAGTAATTTTATTCAGAATTTGGTCTATTTTGGTAAATGGTTTGTGTGTACATGCCAAATATGTGTGCTCAATCTTTTGGCACTGAGTGTTCTTTACCTGAGAACGGGGTCAAGTTCATTGCTAGTGTTGTTCAAATCTTTTCTATCCTTGCTTATTTTCTGTCTGCACATTCAAGCATTTACTGAGAGAGAAGTATTGAAATCTGTATCCATAATTGTAGATCCAGCTAATTCTCCCTGCAGTTCTGTCCATTTTTATTCCACGTATATTGAAGCTATATGAGGTGCATAAATATTTATCGTGATTATTTCTCTTGTGAAGTTGACCTCTTTATAAAATAACCCTTTTGTTTTTTCCTAAAGACAGGGTTTCACTCTGTCGCCTGGGCTACAGAGTGGTAATGTCATCATAGCTCATAGTAACTTCAACTCCAGGGCCTGAGTGATCCTCCTGCCTCAGCCTCCTGAGCAGCTGAGACCACAGGTACTCACTACCACATCTGGCTAACTTTTTTTTTCCCACTTTTGGGGTCTTGTTACAGATCCTGGCCTCAAGCAATCCTCCTGCCTCAGCCTCCCAAAGTGCTAAAATGACAGGCATGGGCCACCACACCCAGGAAGAAAATGAATTTCTTCATCTCTAATAAAAATTTTTTGCTCTAAAATCTACTTTGACATTAATATAGCCACTTGAGCTTCCTTTTATTAGTATTACCATGGTATGCCTTTTTCTATCCTTTAACTTTTAATCTATTTTCATTATTAAAGTCTTTTTCTTGTAGGCAGCCTATACTTAAGTCTGGATAATTTATTCAAGCTGAAAAACACTGCCCTAATGGGAAGATTTATACCATTTATATTTGATGTGATTTTTGACTTGTTTAGTTTTAAATCTATTATTTTGGGGGTTTGTTGTATTCGTCTGATCTGTTTGTTACTTTTCTCTTCCTCTTTTGTATTAATTGAACATATTTTATGATTTCATTATATTTTCATAGTTGGCTTTTTAGATAAAACTCTATGACTTATTTTAGGGCTTATCATATAAATCTTGAACTTACCATGGGCTACCCTAAACTATATTTCACCACTTTCATGTATAATATGAATTTTACAAGAGTATGCTTTGATTCCTCCCACCCCCAAACTTTATATTATTGTTATGCATTTTACTTTTATGCATGTCATATACTATATACTACATAGTTATTAATTTTGTTTAAAGATATTTAAGAATTAAGAAAATAAACCTTATCTGTTTAGACATAGTCTTACCATTTCTAGGGCTTTCATTTTTATAGGTCCATAGTTCCATTTTATTATCATTTTTTTCTGCCTGAAAGACTTCACCTAACATTTCTTGTAGTATAAGTCTGCTCATAGTCAATTATTCCAGCTTCTATGTCTGGAAATTTTATTTCGCCTTGATTCTTTGAAGGTATTTTTGCTACATACAGGGTTAAAAGACACATTTTTTTTTAATTTCTCTATTGACACCATTTTTGTTTACAAAATAACTTCTTACTTACCTTTTTCTCACTTTTTTTAATATTGATATTTTATAGAACCATAACAAGGTTATCAAAACCAAGCAATTACCAAAGGCACATACTCATAGCTAAACACCTAACTGGAGTTAGACTTTACCAGTTGTTACTAAGGTACTTTTCCAGGATCTAGCCTAGGACATCAGCATTTAGTTTTCATATCTCTTCTCTTCTTCAAATCTACTGAATATTTGTTTTTCATGACCTTGAGCTTTGCTTTTAATCACTACTGGTGAAATATCTTGTATTATAGCACATCCTCAACTGGTCTGATGTTTCCTCATCACATCACATAGGGATCCCATAGGGATTACATGATATCATTGTTACTTTTTAATATATAAATGTCTGTGACAAGGTCTCACTTGGCTCCTTGGCTGGGGTGTAGTGGCTTCATAGCTCACTCACTTCATAGCTCAAACTCAAGTGATTCTCCTGCCTTAGCCTTAAGTATGCTCTGCCATGCTCAGCTATTTTTTTTTTCTTTTGTAGAGATGGGGTCTTTCTAGTGCCCAGGCTGGTCTCAGACTCCTAGCCTCAAGCAATACTCTCACCTCGGCCTCCTGAAGTGCTGGGATTATTACAGGCATGAGATACCACACCCAGCCAACATTACTTATTATTTACTGATGATGTTAATCTTAAGGCTGACCACTATAAAGTTAAAATATTTTTCTGTTCAGTTTTCTGCTTGTTAGGAATGAGTCACAAAGTCCAGCCTATAACCAATGACAGGGGGCGATGTTAGCTCTAGTTTCATAGACAGCCTATATAGGTTAATGAAGTTTCTTTCTATTCCTAGTTTGCTAAGAGTTTATAATTACAAATGGACATTTCATTTTATCAATTTTTTTCTGCATTTTTTTAAATGCTCATATAATGTTTCCTATTTCATCTGTTAATATGTGGAGTTACATTGATTGACTTCTGAAAGCCGCCAGCCTTGCTCACTTCATTCCTGGATTGAACCCAACCTGGTGTGTGTGTGTGTGTGTGTGTGTGTGTGTGTGTGTGTGTGTGTAGCAAGATTCAATTTGCTCCTATTCTATTGATTTTTGTGTCTACATTAGTGGTTGCTAATTAGACTACAGTTTTCAGAAAATATCCACTTTTGGTTTTGCAATTAGGTAAAGTCTGCCTAATAGTATAGTTGCATAAATGTTCCTTTTGTTCTATTTTCTGGAAAAAGGAAATTGTGTAGAATTGGTGTTATTTTTTCTTTAGATGCTTGGTAGAATTTGCTAGTGAAATCACTGTGGTTACAGTGGTATTTTTAAAAGGTCTTTGAATAAAATATAACTTCTTTAATCAATATATCTAGAGCAGGTTATTTATTTCTCCTTGAGTGAGTCTTGGTAAGAATATGTCCATTTCGGGGCGGCGCCTGTGGCTCAGTGAGTAGGGCGCCGGCCCCATGTACCGAGGGTGGCAGGTTCAAACCCAGCCCCGGCCAAAGTGCAACAGAAAAATGGCCGGGTGTTGTGGCGGGCGCTTGTGGTCCCAGCTGCTCTGGAGGCTGAGGCAAGAGAATCGCGTAAGCCCAAGAGCTGGAGGTTGCTGTGAGCTGTGTGACGCCACGGCACTCTACCGAGGGCAGTAAAGTGAGACTCTGTCTCTACAACAACAACAACAAAAAAAAGAATATGTCCGTTTCACCTCTGTTTTAAAGTTTGGGGCATAGCACTGTTCACCCAGCATCGTTCCCTTATCATCCAAGAATGTTGCCCCTCTTTCATTCTTAAGATTGGTAATCTGTATCTTACCTCTTTTGCTTGGACAACCTTTTTTCTTCTTCACCACACACTGAAAGAAGAAGAGCTGTCCTTGGCCACATGTTAAATATCTGAACAATAAATGAAAGCTGAAGAGCCACACAAAAAAAGTCTATGTATCATTTTCACTATATCCAACACCACAGATAAGCAGAACAGTCCTCACATGGTCTGCAGGCTGGACACCCCAGGGACAGGCTCATCAGTTGTGGTAGAGAATTCTAAGGTGGCCTCTGAGATTTCTCACCCTCCAACTCCCACCCCACCTGATCTTTAACACTGTGAACCTGAGGGATTTTACTCCTGTGATTAGAGGATATTGTATGGCACCATTGAATTTAAGACATAGAAATTACCCGGCTGAGCCTTGCTTACATATATGAGCCTTTTACAAACAGAGTTTTCTCTGCCTGGTTCCAGAAGGGGAATTCAGAGATGTGAAGCACCATAAGGATTAGTAAGTCAGTAAAGGGGGAGTTGAGTGTAACTGCTGGCTGGCAATTGGCAGGGGAACTCAGTCCTACAGCCACAAGGAATTGAAATCTGCCAACAACCTGAATGAGTTTAAAGGTGGGCTTTCGAATCTCTATGGATTAAGCGCATATTGATGTAAAATTGTTATATTCTCTTGGAGAATTTGTGCCTCTAACATTAGGTAACGTCCTTCTTTGTACCTAAAAATATCCCCTGTTCTGAAGTCTCCTTTGTTCGAGATTCACTTGGCTACGCGACTCTCTTCTGCTTAATGTTGCATGGTAACTTTTTCTCTGTTTCTCTCACTTTTAACCTGAATGTACCTTTGTATTTAAAGTGGTTTTTATGCAGCATATATTTCAGTAGTGCTTTTTTTCCAGGCTAACAATTCGTGTGTTTCAGCTGTCTTTTTTATACCATTAGCGTGTAAAGCCATTATTAAGATTGGATTAAAATGTAGCATCTTTCTTGTTTTTAATATTTTTTCTATTTGTTCTTTGTTTCCTTGTCCTCTGCCTTCTTTCACCACATTTAATTAAGATTTTTATGATTCTATTTTATTTCCTCTCTTGACTTACTGTTCATGGTCGTTTTTAAAGATTTTTACTGGTTATCCTAGGACATTAATAATCTGAGGTGACCTCCAAATAGTATTTGCTCTGATACACATGTAATTTTATAACCTTTTAACACTGTGGTCTCAATTTCCTCCTTTCATCTTTTATATAATTGCTTTCATACATTTCCGTATTTCCTTATGCTATAAACATAAAATATATTTTTAATATATTGTCATATTTTTGCTTTAGGTAGTTATCTTTTAACCCTTTCCAATCCAATTTTTCTGCCACCCACCCACTCCCCAGCTCTTACTTATTTGGGGCAGGAATGAAATTGGTGGATTACTTGTAATTACTCTACAGTTTTAAAAGAGGAAAACGAAATATGAACTCACCTAATGATTTTATTATCTATTTTAGGTTACACAAAATAATTAAAGTGTTTTTGTTTATTTTTGTTTATAGTTTTTTTGAGTGTGACACTTCTTGAAGCCACCTCCAGGATGACGTCCAGGCTCCCTCTTGCATGTCTCACAGCAGAAAACTGTTTCCCTCCTTCCACCTTTCTCATTTCTTCTGCTGCAAACCTTGCAATCCTTTCTTGATTTTTTTTCATTTCACATTATAAAATGCATCTTCCCATTTAGCCTTTTCTCAGTGTCAGAAGATGATGGTCTTCCCCTCTTTCTTGCATTTTTGTTCCTCACATTGCGCATAAGCTGAATGATGCAATTTCTCTGTAAGAAAGGTTTGTCTGCACTTTCTCTCCACTCTCCTTATCTGATGAGTAAAAGATGGGGCTGTTCACAACTGCAGCTTCCGTCACCCACAAGAATAATTTTTCCACCTTTTGTAGGACCTCCTTGTAAATCTGTAACATTCACAGTACTCATCAGCTATGTCCTCTCTTCCCATAAACTATGTGTATTCTAAAATAACTGTCAGTTTTTAAGTTGAACAGGCTGTTTCTTCCTATAACCAGTGATCAACTGTGCTTGAGGGTCAAAGAATGTACCCAGCATTGTCACCGCCTCCTGTCACGGCATGAGAGGCACAGCATTTCATATCACATCAATAGGCACATAGTTCACGTTCCTAAAGTTTCTTCTTTTTCAGATCACTTGGAAAATCCTTCCTAGAAGCCATGACTATCCCTGTTATATGTATCTCCATTTTAATGCAAGTCTCAAGCAAAGACTTGAGGGTTTGTGTAGAATACAATACAAGAAAAACAATGAAAAGTGTCTGATGTCTTTCAGAGGAATGGGAAAATCATTAAGTCGGAAAGATCTGACATAGGATTGGACAGGGTTACAGTTAATAACATTAAGGAAGAGATACTTTTATTTATTGCATTTCCAACACACTTCTTTTCTTTGAATGGATGCAAATTTCTGAACATAATTTGTTCCTTATCTCAAGATCTTTTTCCATTTCCTATTGAGTAGGTCTGCCAATGAATTCGTTGAACTTTTATCTGAGGAAGTGTTTATGTCTCTTTTACTTTTGAAAGGTGTTTTCTCTGAGTTTTATTCTGGGTCAACTTTTTTCTTTCTGATCTTAAAAGATTTCATTCCATCATCTTGTTTTTCACATGACTTATGAAGAAATGTCTTCTGTGAATCTTATCCTTGCTCCTCTGTGGGGGGTGGGAAAGGGAGTCTCTCCCCCGCTCCCTCACAGTTTCAAAATATTTCCCGTGTGCCTAGCTTTCAGCACTTTCAATATGATAATACCAAGGTGGGTTTGTTTTGCTTCATCTTAACTGTCTGATATTTTTCTTGGCTGATGTTTAAGGTTTGAGGTCTGTAGTTTGGTGTGTATATGATTTTGCTAAATTATCAGTCCTCATTTCTTCAAATATTTTTTCCTTCTTCAATTTAAATTGGACTGTAATTTCTTCAAGTATTTCTTCCTTTTTTCCTTCTTCGAATTGGACTGTGACTATACATGTATCAGACAGCTTGTTATTCTTTTACAACTCTTCGTTTCTCTGTTCTGTTTTTCTAACTTACTGTATAAAATCTATTCACATGTTATAAAGCTTGTTGGTTCTTTCTTTGTGCTAAGTCTATGAATGTGTCTATCAATGGCATGCTTCCTCTCGCTCTCTATGTATTTGACTTCTTGCATTTTCATTAGATTCCTTCTTATAATTCCCATTGATCTGATCATTGCCATTATGCTGACTTCCATTGATTGACCCAGTCCCCTCTTCAGCCCTGCATGTTGCCCACCTTCTCTACTAGAGCCTTTAACATGTTAAATATTTTACATATCCCCTTTCTTGTCTACTTCTGTTTCTAGAGATCACTTTGGCTCTTTGGAATGCTATTTTTGTTTTGAGGAATTATCTGATGTTTTGATTAAGTCCCTCCTCCAGATAAGCACTGGGCCTAGCAAGTATTCCTGCCTCTCCCCAGGCACAGATATCTTTGTCTTCCAGCCACACACCCTCACAGCAGAGCCCCACTGTGGCCCTGGTGTGTCAATTTCTGTTGCTCTTCTTCTGTAGACTGAGGCATCCCCTGTACAGGGTACATCAGGATGTGGGCCTGGGAGGAATTCTGACAAGGGATGCTGTCATTCTGACCCCATGACCCCATGGAGAGGCTTCCTCTCCTTGATTTTCTCTTTGAAACCTGGCAGAATTCCTGGATGAGAAGCCCATACCTCTGTGACCACTAGTGGCATCTCACTCTCATGCCATCCCACACTCAGCATTGGGTAAAAGTTCCCTGCTGAATATTCTTACAGGATTATATCATGTTTGATAGTATCTATAATTATCCTAAAATTTCCTCCAGCAATCTGCAGACAATCATATAAACAAATTAACCTTTTACCTAATTACTACACTAATTTTGCTAAGACTTTCTTGTGCTACAAACCATCCATTACTCTGTGGTTAAACACAGGGGTGGGGAAAGAAAGAGCAGAGAGAGGGAAGGAGGGAAGGGGGTGGGGCCTTGGTGTGAGCCACACCTTCTGGGGGCAAGACACGATTGCAAAAGGTACTTTACCTAACAAATGCGATCAGTGTAACCTGGTTTATTGTACCTTCAATGAATCCCCAACAATAAAAAAAAAGAAAGGGAAAAAAAGTTACTAAATTGTAATCATATATACTGATAATTAAAAGATGAGTGTAAGTCACATTGAGCACCTCTTATAATTCCAGACTCCAAACGTGACTTGAGTATTACAAATTTAATGTAGCTTTTTTCCCTTCTTAAAATGTGTATACATTTTTTGGCACCCTCTGTATTTAAGGTATACAACATGATGTTTTGATATACACAGTGAAACGGTTACTATAGTCAACAAATTAATATATTTTTCATCTCAAACAAAATTTACCTTAATAAAAATTACTATATTTTTCTATTTTTAAATATGTAATACTTAACTTTTTTTCTTCTGGTAATCACAAAAAGTCAATGACAAGGATATAAGTATGAACTTAATTCTTTATATGATTAGAAATATGTATGTGATTCTCCTTTTGCAAATGGTGTGTATGATTTTGCTAAATTCTCAGTCCTCATTTGTATGAGATAGTAATAATACTTTTAGGCTGGATACACTGGCTCACACCTATAATCCTAGCACTCTGGGAGGCTAAGGTGCGTGGATCGCCTGAGCTCAGGAGTTTGACAGCAGCCTGAGCAAGAGTGAGTCCCCGTCTTACTACAAACAGAAAAAAATAGCCTGACATTGTGGCAGGTGCCCATAGTCCCAGCTACCTGGGAGGCTGAGGCAAGAGATCACTTGAGCCCAAGAGTTTGAGGTTGCTGTGAGCTGTGACATCACAGCACTCTACCCAGGGCAACAAAACAAGACTCTGTCTCAAGAAAAGAAAACAGTAATGATAGTTTTACCACACATTCCTCTCTGGAAACAATGGAATACAAAATAGTGAAAAGAAAAAAAGAAAAGAAGGCAAAGCAATTAGCTCTGAAAATAGGAAGTTACCACAAATCTGTAAACAGTGGGAAAGAAACAAGCAACAGTGACTCAGTGGTGAAGTTAAAGGAAACACCAACACACATGCAGCTACCTACAGGTCTCCTGTAAGGTGCAGAGTGTGTAAAAATAGATGGGCCCTTCCGGAAACTTCTGACTTGGTCTGGTGCTGAGCATGCATGTTGGAGAGTGGGTTGGAGCAAAGTGGATGCAGTCTAGTGGAGCATCCCTGCTCCCATCCACACCAAGAGTGGCAGGGAAGTGACATGGTGATGCAGAGGAAGACATGAGAGGGTCCTGTCCGTGCATCAGACAGCTGGTGTGTCACTCAGAAAAGGGAGCTCTCTGCTGCTGCTTCCAACCCTATGACTTGGCGAAGGTCTTTTAAAACTCCACAGATATCCTGCTCCATGCAAAATCAAGGCATGTGCAATGCTGAGACTGATTGATCGATCCTTCAGCAAACACTGGCAGAGGGCCTGCATGAGCCCAGGAAGCAAAGAAAAGGGACAAAGTGTCCTCATGAAACTTGTATTTCAGGGAGGAGAGGGGACAACAGACAAACACGTGAGTATCTCATACAGCTGGTGGAGATGAGGACTCTATAGAGAGAACAGGGTCAGGAAGGAGGAAGTGTACACCACTATTGGTGGGTCCAGAGCGCTTCCAGGGGGGAGCCATTCTTCACACAGGTGGCCAAGGGCCCTGCAGAATCCTATTTGGGCAAAACCTGAAGCTGTGAGGAGGTGAGCCACACAGAGACCTGTGGGCACAGTGTCCTAGGACCTGCAAATGGGGGCAAGATTGGGTGTGTAGAGGACAGCAGGAGGGGTAGGGGGCAGGAGCTGTCTCTCTGAGTGGAAGGGAACCCCAACCAGACAGAAGTTCCAGGGGGAGCCAGGCAAGACTTAATCTGAACCCTATTTTAACAGACAAGCCTTATGCCAGTAGGTGAGAAGAATTTCAGAGGGAGAAGGTGGGATGCTATCATGCCCATCATATGGGACATCACTGGCACCCTGGAGGTGGCACAGTATGGCTGGGATCTGAGCTACGTTTTTATTGATTTTTAACATACTGAATATATTTATGAGGGAAGAGAAGAATAAAGGGTACTCTGAGTTTGCAGGACTGGGTGACTAGGACAGAGTGGGCGTTTGCTGAGCTGGGAACATGGTGGAGCAGTGTAGGCAGCAGAGAGAGGCAATTGTGGGGCCCCTGGACATTAAAATGCCATTTATGTCTCTGTGGACATACTGAGATGACTGAGGAGATGGATCTGGAGTCCCAGAAAGTGCTCTAGACTGTGTGAGTTATTGATGGGATTTAAACTTCTGAAACGAGATGAGGTCCTCTAGAAAATGAAAGAGTAGAAAGGAAGACGTGCAGACACACCCTCAGAGAATGATGGAAGAGGTGGGTCTGTAGAGCTGGAGACAAGGGGCAGTACGGGGAGAATGATGGAAGACCTGGGTCGTAGAGCAGGAGACACAGGGCAGTACAGGGAGAATGATGGAAGACGTGGGTGTGGAGAGCGGGAGACACGGGGCAGCAGGCGGAGAATGATGGAAGATGCGGGTGTGGAGAGCGGGAGACACGGGGCAGTACGGGGAGAATGATGGAAGACGCGGGTGTGGAGAGCGGGAGACACGGGGCAGCAGGCGGAGAATGATGGAAGACGTGGGTGTGGAGAGCGGGAGACACAGGGCAGTATGTGGAAAATGATGGAAGACGTGGGTGTGGAGAGCGGGAGACACGGGGCAGTAGGCGGAGAATGATGGAAGACGTGGGTGTGGAGAGCGGGAGACACGGGGCAGTATGTGGAGAATGATGGAAGACGTGGGTGTGGAGAGCGGGAGACACGGTGCAGTACGTGGAGAATGATGGAAGACGTGGGTGTGGAGAGCGGGAGACACCGGGCAGTATGTGGAGAATGATGGAAGACGCGGGTGTGGAGAGCGGGAGACACCGGGCAGTAAGCGGAGAATGATGGAAGACGTGGGTGTGGAGAGCGGGAGACACGGGGCAGTATGTGGAGAATGATGGAAGACGTGGGTGTGGAGAGCGGGAGACACCGGGCAGTAAGCGGAGAATGATGGAAGACGTGGGTGTGGAGAGCGGGAGACACGGGGCAGTATGTGGAGAATGATGGAAGACGTGGGTGTGGAGAGCGGGAGACACGGGGCAGTATGTGGAGAATGATGGAAGACGTGGGTGTCGAGAGCAGGAGACACCGGGCAGTACGTGGAGAATGATGGAAGACGCGAGAGTGGAGAGCGGGAGACACCGGGCAGTAAGCGGAGAATGATGGAAGACGTGGGTGTGGAGAGCGGGAGACACGGGGCAGTACGGGGAGAATGATGGAAGACGCGAGAGTGGAGAGCGGGAGACACCGGGCAGTAAGCGGAGAATGATGGAAGACGTGGGTGTGGAGAGCGGGAGACACCGGGCAGTAAGCGGAGAATGATGGAAGACGTGGGTGTGGAGAGCGGGAGACACGGGGCAGTACGGGGAGAATGATGGAAGACGTGGGTGTGGAGAGCGGGAGACACCGGGCAGTAAGCGGAAGACGCGGGTGTGGAGAGCGGGAGACACGGGGCAGTACGGGGAGAATGATGGAAGACGTGGGTGTGGAGAGCGGGACACACGGGGCAGTATGTGGAGAATGATGGAAGACGTGGGTGTGGAGAGCGGGAGACACGGGGCAGTATGTGGAGAATGATGGAAGACGCGGGTGTGGAGAGCGGGAGACACGGGGCAGTATGTGGAGAATGATGGAAGACGTGGGTGTGGAGAGCGGGAGACACGGTGCAGTATGTGGAGAATGATGGAAGACGTGGGTGTGGAGAGCGGGAGACACCGGGCAGTATGTGGAGAATGATGAAAGACGTGGGTGTGGAGAGCGGGAGACACGGGGCAGTATGTGGAGAATGATGGAAGACGTGGGTGTGGAGAGCGGGAGACACGGTGCAGTATGTGGAGAATGATGGAAGACGTGGGTGTGGAGAGCGGGAGACACCGGGCAGTATGTGGAGAATGATGGAAGACGTGGGTGTGGAGAGCGGGAGACACGGTGCAGTATGTGGAGAATGATGGAAGACGTGGGTGTGGAGAGCGGGAGACACGGTGCAGTAAGCGGAGAATGATGGAAGACGTGGGTGTGGAGAGCGGGAGACACGGGGCAGTACGGGGAGAATGATGGAAGACGCGGGTGTGGAGAGCGGGAGACACGGGGCAGTATGTGGAGAATGATGGAAGACGCGGGTGTGGAGAGCGGGAGACACGGTGCAGTATGTGGAGAATGATGGAAGACGTGGGTGTGGAGAGCGGGAGACACGGGGCAGTATGTGGAGAATGATGGAAGACGTGGGTGTGGAGAGCGGGAGACACCGGGCAGTACGGGGAGAATGATGGAAGACGTGGGTGTGGAGAGCGGGAGACACGGGGCAGTACGGGGAGAATGATGGAAGACGCGGGTGTGGAGAGCGGGAGACACGGGGCAGTAGGCGGAGAATGATGGAAGACGTGGGTGTGGAGAGCGGGAGACACGGGGCAGTATGTGGAGAATGATGGAAGACGTGGGTGTGGAGAGCGGGAGACACGGGGCAGTATGTGGAGAATGATGGAAGACGTGGGTGTGGAGAGCGGGAGACACGGGGCAGTACGGGGAGAATGATGGAAGACGTGGGTGTGGAGAGCGGGAGACACGGGGCAGTATGTGGAGAATGATGGAAGACATGGGTGTGGAGAGCGGGAGACACGGGGCAGTAAGCGGAGAATGATGGAAGACGTGGGTGTGGAGAGCGGGAGACACGGGGCAGTACGGGGAGAATGATGGAAGACGCGGGTGTGGAGAGCGGGAGACACGGGGCAGTACGTGGAGAATGATGGAAGACGTGGGTGTGGAGAGCGGGAGACACGGGGCAGTATGTGGAGAATGATGGAAGACGCGGGTGTGGAGAGCGGGAGACACGGGGCAGTATGTGGAGAATGATGGAAGACGCGGGTGTGGAGAGCGGGAGACACGGGGCAGTGTGTGGAGAATGATGGAAGACGCGGGTGTGGAGAGCGGGAGACACGGGGCAGTATGTGGAGAATGATGGAAGACGCGGGTGTGGAGAGCGGGAGACACGGGGCAGTATGTGGAGAATGATGGAAGACGCGGGTGTGGAGAGCGGGAGACACGGGGCAGTATGTGGAGAATGATGGAAGACGCGGGTGTGGAGAGCGGGAGACACGGGGCAGTATGGGGAGAATGATGGAAGACGCGGGTGTGGAGAGCGGGAGACACGGGGCAGTACGGGGAGAATGATGGAAGACGTGGGTGTGGAGAGCGGGAGACACGGGGCAGTAGGCAGAGAATGATGGAGGACGTGGGTGTGGAGAGCGGGAGACACGGGGCAGTAGGCGGAGAATGATGGAAGACGTGGGTGTGGAGAGCGGGAGACACGGGGCAGTATGTGGAAAATGATGGAAGACGCGGGTGTGGAGAGCGGGAGACACGGGGCAGTAGGCGGAGAATGATGGAAGACGTGGGTGTGGAGAGCGGGAGACACGGGGCAGCAGGCGGAGAATGATGGAAGACGTGGGTGTGGAGAGCGGGAGACACGGGGCAGTACGGGGAGAATGATGGAAGACGTGGGTGTGGAGAGCAGGAGACGGGGCAGTAGGGGGAGAATGATGGAAGACGTGGGTGTGGAGAGCGGGAGACACGGGGCAGTATGTGGAGAATGATGGAAGACGTGGGTGTGGAGAGCGGGAGACACGGGGCAGTACGGGGAGAATGATGGAAGACGTGGGTGTGGAGAGCGGGAGACACGGGGCAGTAGGCGGAGAATGATGGAAGACGTGGGTGTGGAGAGCGGGAGACACGGGGCAGTAGGCGGAGAATGATGGAAGACGTGGGTGTGGAGAGCGGGAGACACGGGGCAGTAGGCGGAGAATGATGGAAGACGTGGGTGTGGAGAGCGGGAGACACGGGGCAGTAGGCGGAGAATGATGGAAGACGTGGGTGTGGAGAGCGGGAGACACGGGGCAGTATGTGGAGAATGATGGAAAGACGTGGGTGTGGAGAGCGGGAGACCCGGGGCAGTATGTGGAGAATGATGGAAAGACGTGGGTGTGGAGAGCGGGAGACCCGGGGCAGTATGTGGAGAATGATGGAAGACGTGGGTGTGGAGAGCGGGAGACACGGGGCAGTACGCGGAGAATGATGGAAGACGTGGGTGTGGAGAGCGGGAGACCCGGAGCCGTACATGGAGAATGATGGAAGACGTGGGTCTGTAGAGCAGGAGACGGGGCAGTAGGGGGAGAATGATGGAATACTTGGGTGTGGAGAGCGGGAGACACCGGGCAGTACACGGAGAATGATGGAAGACGTGGGTGTGCAGAGCATGAGACACCGGGCAGTACGTGGAGAATGATGGAAGACGTGGGTGTGGAGAGCATGAGACACGGGGCAGTACCGGAGAATGATGGAAGAGGCGGGTCTGGAGAGCAGGAGACGCGGGGCAGTACGGGGAGAATGATGGAAGACGTGGGTTTGGAGAGCGGGAGACACGGGGCAGTAGGCGGAGAATGATGGAAGACGTGGGTGTGGAGAGCGGGAGACACGGGGCAGTATGTGGAGAATGATGGAAGACGTGGGTGTGGAGAGCGGGAGACACGGGGCAGTAGGCAGAGAATGATGGAAGACGTGGGTGTGTGGAGCGGGAGACACGGGGCAGTAAGCGGAGAATGATGGAAGACGCGGGTGTGGAGAGCGGGAGACACGGTGCAGTAGGCGGAGAATGATGGAAGACGTGGGTGTGGAGAGCAGGAGACACGGGGCAGTAGGCAGAGAATGATGGAAGACGTGGGTGTGGAGAGCAAGAGACACGGGGCAGTATGTGGAGAATGATGGAAGACGTGGGTGTGGAGAGCGGGAGACCCGGTGCAGTATGTGGAGAATGATGGAAGACGTGGGTGTGGAGAGCGGGAGACACCGGGCAGTACGGGGAGAATGATGGAAGACGCGGGTGTGTGGAGCGGGAGACACGGGGCAGTAAGCGGAGAATGATGGAAGACGTGGGTGTGGAGAGCGGGAGACACGGGGCAGTAGGCGGAGAATGATGGAAGACGTGGGTGTGGAAAGCGGGAGACACGGGGCAGTATGTGGAGAATGATGGAAGACGTGGGTGTCGAGAGCAGGAGACACCGGGCAGTACGTGGAGAATGATGGAAGATGCGAGAGTGGAGAGCGGGAGACACATGCCAATCAACTTACAATGAATCTTGAAGAAAGAAATAAAAAGTATATTACAGATGACTCCTCTGCCCAGTGTGTTACTAGACATCCTTGACAGTATAAAGTTAAGGTTTTCTACATAGAAATCCCAAAGAGAAGATCTATAGGGGGAAAAGTCACAAAAATAACATTTTATAAAGGTAACTTGATAAAGTCAACAATAAAAACATTATTTGTATATAATAAAGTTATATAATGTAATTTAAATCAAATATAACCAACAAATTATATTTAATTTAGATATATCACTTATAGCAACAGAAATATACATGTACGAGAACCAAATCTAACAAAAGATTGGTCAAGACTTTAAGGAAGAAATGCAGTTTTTCAGTAAAGGATATCTACCTAGGGTGACATAGTGAGACTGTCTCAAAAAAAAAAAAAAAATTTTTTTTTAAAAGGCTAGTGGAGTCTTTCCAAGACAAGCTTGAAGAGGAAGATGGAAAAGATTAGCCTTACTAATTCCCAGGTGTTGTCATGCTTTTGTGGCAGAGGGAGTATTAAGCTTAGGCTGTTTTTTTCTTGAAAAAAAACTGGGATGGAGTTGGAGAACCTTCTACCTAGTAAAGTATCACAAGAATGGAAAAGCAAGTGTCCAATGAAACCAGAGTAACAAATACATGCCCACACAAGAAAAACATAATTAAACTCAAGTTGGGGGTGGGGGGAAGGAGCAGGGGAGTCAGGTGACCTCTCACCTAACAGGTGCGATGTGGCACACCTTCTGGGTGAGAGGCTCAGCTACAACTTGGACTCTACCTAGCAAACACAAACAATGTACCTTCATATTAATCTGAAATTAAATAAAGAAATACATACTTCTTGTTAAAACTAGAACAAAAAATATAAGAAAAGGGACTAGAATGGATATATCTGTAAGAAGGAGAGAAAAAATGGCCATTAGGAGAAGAAATGCAGGTGAACAACACTTTAAAGGTAATTCAGAGGATGTTTTTGGTTCCTGAAACACAAAAAAGAAATGAGGTTACCTGTAATAATGACGTAAAAGGTGATTTTCCAGCAGTGTACTCTTGGAATGAGGCTGGGTACGGCAAGGACAATCTGGCTGCTCGATGTTGGGAAGATATTGTGAGCTTCCAGCCTCACTGATGAGGTGGAGTGGTGAACTCAGGTGGAGTCTCTAGAGCTTACACTTTAGAAGTACATGGGAGAGCCCCATAAAGTCCTTTTCTTTTTTTAACTTTCTGGGATGATCTCTATGCCTGAAACAGGATTATACCTTCAGAGCATAAGCTGCTATTTATTGTCAAATTTTGAAACAGAAGCTAGGATTTTGCAATGAATTTTATGTTATTTTATGAATGTGGATTATCCAGTAACTGGCTACCATTAAAAAAACAAAACACCTCTATAACCATCCTTTCTTGATAATGATGTGTTATGTACCTACTGATTTTATGCTTTATAAACATAAAATTTTCTAAAGGGGCCAGGTGTGGTGGCTCACCCTTGTCATCCAAGCACTCTGGGAGGCTGAGATGGGAGGATCACTTGAGGCCAGGAGTTGGAGACCAGCCTGGGCAAGAGTCAGACCCCATCTCTACAAAAAATAGAAATATTAGTCAGGCATAATGGCTCGTGCCTATAGTCCCAGCTACTCAGGAGGCTGAGGTGGGAGGATCACTTGAGACCCAGAGTTTGAGGTTGCTGTGAGCTGTGATGTCACCACTGTACTCGAGCCTCATGTGTCTGAACTTCCTTGATGGGCAGCCGTCTCAGCTAAGCCAATTATAAGTCCAGCATTGTTGGCTTTATCAGGTTCCAACCTGCCTGAAATTGACAGAGCCCTTCTGTGGTTGTGAACTTGGAAGCAGAGACAGCAAAGAAATGTATGCTTCAAAATGTCAGTCTGGGTAAATTATTGTTAATATATTCAATGCTAAAAATAAATTTTTGAGAATGAATTTCTGCCTAATAAAGTAAATAAAGCAAATGTTTGGGAATAGGAACATCTGGCTTCAGGTCCAACTTTCCTCTGAATCTTCATGGGTCTCTCTGAGGCCTCCCATCTGTTACTGACAGCATCCTGCACCCAACACTGGGACTCTGGTGACACCACCTTTCTCCTGGGAAACATCCACTTCTGGAAAAGCTGTGGGAGGCAAGCAGGCAGAATTACTCATGGGCCTTCCAACTCAAAACCACCCCAGAAGAAAGGAGTCGGGAGTCACCAAGTCAGGGGAATGTCTACGTGACCATCCCTGCGTGGGGATTCAGCAGTGCAGGGGGACTAAGACCTTTAGATTCTTGATCAGTAGTTTAAATTAAGGAAGTTAAGATAGCTCAAAAGGACAAAACTGGTCCCCCTTCTCCTCTCTCTGTGTACCTTATCCAGCCGTTTCAGACGTTCGATTGCCCTATGTCCTGTTTACCCAACTGCCGCCCTTTCTTTACTCAGTTTCAGGGGGCCTTGAGCTCCCCTTTCTCTTATGTTTGACACATCTGCATTCTTGCAGATACTCTGTTGCTGTACCCAATTAAAAACCCCTGGAAAGACTAAAGTCGGCTGCACCGTCTTGAACTGTTAGCAGGCATGAAAGACTGTCTGCCTCCTCAGGCTCTCAAGAGGCTTCTATGCACTAAGTTTATGTGAAAGTCTTGTGTTTTCTCCAACACCATTTCCCATCAGCCACGGTCTCAGGTTGGGGTTCCCTGACAACCCCCAACAGCCACCAATGTCCAGGTAGCCCTCTGCATTAGGCAAAGGAGTAAGCTGAGGACAGGCCTGGGCAGCAGATGAATTTGCTAAAATGAATTTTGTGTCTGCGCTGGGGCTGTCCTCCCATTTATCTTCCTCTGTAACCTGCAATGGTGATAATTGAAGAAATTCATCAACTCTTATGTATCCCATTCGGACTGTGTTTATAACTCCTACAGTGATTTATTATGTTTTGGGTTTTTTTGCATATTTGCTTATCTATTTTTCAGCTAGAGTTTTGTTTGAAAATTTTATGCCCAAATCAGCAGGCATTAAGAATCACACATAACTCAAATAACATTTCCCTAAGAAATGATGTCACATTGGTACTCACATTACTTAGAACAATATTACCATGTTCCTTTATTGATTCAGGTTAATCATCCTGATTCCTTTGTAGTGAAATGCTAATTTGCTTCAAGTTTTGAATGTTTCTTGGAAAATAGAACCAAAGTTGATGTTTCTATCAATAATTGTAAAAGTTGCTGAAACAGAATATTGTATCCCACCAAAAATTCCAGTTTATTGAAAAGCATAGTTTTCAATTGGACTCAATATACTCTCCCTGTCAATCTTTTAAGTAAAAATGGCACTTTAAGGCTGACCTTTTTATTAAGCAAATACTAATTGATAGCTTAGCATTAGGCCCAACCAGTTTATTGGTTTGAAGACAGACAGCATATTAGTAAATATAGAAATGAGTTTGTCACAGTTGCTGGGAGTGTTTCAGAGATGGCTTCCAAGGGATGTTAGTGATTTCTAAGCTGAGCATCAAAGATGAGAGAATAGAAACTACCTGGACAGAGAAAACAAGAAAGAAGAGTGTCCTCCCCAGCTGACGGGAAGAGCTCCCAGGCCTGTGGGGAAGGATTTTGACAAGTGTCAGGAACTGGGTAGCCCAGACCAGAGAGTGAAGAGGGCACAGGACAAGGGCTGTTTGATACAGGAGGGTGTGGACCATGATGCAAGTGTGACAGCCGTGCAAGGGCAGTCAGATGTTAGTTCTAAGGATAATCAGATATGATGACACTTCTGTTTTAGAAAAAGACCATATTGATGGCAGGACACAGAATGGTTTGGAGAGAGGACGACCATCATCAGGAGACCAGCTTGGGGCTTTGAGAGAAGATGGCAGCCTGGACTAGGTGGGGAAAGGATTTGAGAGCCGTGTAGCAGATAAAATTATGGAGGAAAGAACAGAAGGAATCAGAGAGAGCTGCTCCGTTTCCTCTTGGAGCCAGTGAGAGAAGCACCTGAACAGAGGTGTGGTGGGACAGGTGACAACTCAGTTTTGGACGTGACGAACTTCAGGTGCAGCAACCTGGATCCACCAGGCTAGAGGGGTGGAGGGTCCCTACAGGGAGGGGAAAGAGCACATTCTCAGCAAGAAGAGAAAAGAATAGGGACATCTCAGCAATGAAACGTACAGGGTGCGCAGCCTGCATCCTTTCTCAAGTCCCCGGAAGTCTCCAGGAATCTCCAGCAGCATCTGCACTTGCCCGCCTCCTCTGTAGTATGCTCTGCTCTGGTAGGAGGGAGCAGAATGTCAGGAAACAACTCCTTCTGTTTGTTTCTGGGTAGGTACGGTCTAAGTACTAAAGTTATTTAAAAAAAAATAAGATAAATATAAAAATCTTAAATGAAACATAAAGGACAAAGTTGATTAGCTAAAACTCATAATATGATAAAATAAAAACATAAAGGAACAAGGATGCTGCTGTCTCCCCACGGGACTGTCCTCTTCTGTATGAATTTTGTCATGTTCTAGTGAAATTCTTCCAGAGATTTGCATTAGGAAGGCATTGCATTTACAGGCACGAGAACTTAAAGAGCAAGAGGAAGTGAAAGGAAAATTAGGGCAAGGAAACAGATAAAAGAAATCATTCATAAGGAAGAATCAGCAGAAAACTCCAGGCAACATGAAGAACCAACCCAGAACAACCCCGCCAAGGGACCACGAGGTAGCTACTGCAGATGATTCCACCTATAAAGAAATGTTAGGAATGACAGAAAGGGAATTTAGAATACACATGTTGAAAACAATGAAAGAAATGATGGAAACAATGAAGGAAACTGCTAATAAACTGGAAAATAACCAAAAGGAAATCCAAAAACAGAATCAAATCAGAGATGAACGATATGAAGAATATAAAAAGGATATAGCAGAGCTGAAGGAACTGAAACGATCAATTAGGGAACTGAAAGATGCAATGGAAAGTATCAGAAACAGGTTAGACCATGCAGAAGAAACAATTTCAGAGGTAGAAGACAAAGTTCTTGAGATAACTCAGATAGTAAAAGAGGCAGAAAAGAAGAGAGAGAAAGCAGAACGTTCACTGTCAGAATTATGGGACTTTATGAAGCGTTCCAACATACGAGTTATAGGAATTCCAGAAGGGGAAGAAGAATGCCCCAGAGAAAAGGAAGCCATGCTAGAGAATATTATAAAAGAAAATTTCCCAAATATCACCAAAGATTCTGACACACTGCTTTCAGAGGGCTATCGGACCCCAGGTCGCCTCAACTCTAACGGAGCTTCTCCAAGACACATTGTGATGAACCTGTCCAAAGTCAAGGCAAAAGAAAAGATTCTGCAAGCTGCCAGGAGTAAGCGCCAGTTGACCTACAGGGGCAAATCCATCAGAGTGACCGCAGACTTCTCTAATGAAACTTTCCAAGCAAGAAGACAATGGTCATCTACCTTTAATCTACTTAAACAGAACAATTTCCAGCCCAGAACTCTGTACCCTGCTAAGCTAAGCTTAAAAATAACGGAGAAATCAAATCATTTATGGATATACAAACATTGAGGAAATTCGCCACAACAAGACCAGCTCTACAGGAAATACTTTAACCTGTTCTGCACACTGACCACCACAATGGATCAGCAGCAAGAACTCAGAAATTAAAGGACAGAACCTAACCTCCACACTGATGCAAAAGATAAAACTAAGCAATGGACTCTCACCAAATAAGATGAATAGAATACTACCACACTTATCAATTATCTCAATAAATGTTAATGGCTTGAATTCCCCACTGAAGAGACATAGATTGACTGACTGGATTAAAGAACACAAGCCATCCATTTGCTGTCTGCAAGAAACACACCTGGCTTCAAAAGACAAATTAAAACTCCGACTCGAGGGTTGAAAGACAATTTTTCAGGCAAATGGAATTCAGAATAAAAGAGAAGTTGCAATCTTATTTTTAGATACATGAGGATTTAAAGCAACTAAATCAAAAAAGACAAAGATGGTCACTTTATGTTGGTCAAGGGAAAAATACAACAAGAAGACATTTCAATTCTAAATATTTATGCACCCAATTTAAATGCTCCCAGATTCTTGAAACAGACCTTACTCAGTCTGAGGAATATGATATCTGATAATACCATAATAACAGGGGACCTTAGCACTCCTCTTACAGAGCTGGACAGATCCTCTAAACAGAAATTAAACAAAGATGTAAGAGATTTAAATGAGACCCTAGAACAACTGTGCTTGATAGACGCATATAGAACACTCCATCCCAAAGATAAAGAATATACATTCTTCTCATCACGTCATGGAACATTCTCCAAAATTGATCATATCCTCGAACACAAAACAAATATCAACAGAATCAAAAGAATTGAAATTTTACCTTGTATCTTCTCAGACCATAAGGCACTAAAGGTGGAACTCAACTCTAACAAAAGTGCTTGACCCCACCCAAAGGCATGGAAATTAAACACTCTTCTTTTGAATAACAGATGGGTGCAGGAAGAAATAAAACAGGAAATCATTAACTTCCTTGAGCATAACAAAAATGAAGACACAAGCTACCAAAACCTGTGGGATACTGCAAAAGCAGTTTTGAGAGGAAAATTCATCGCTTTAGATGCCTACATTCGAAAAACAGAAAGAGAGCACATCAACACTCTCACAAGAGATCATATGGAACTGGAAAAAAAGAACAATCTAAGCCTAAACGCAGTAGAAGAA
This sequence comes from Nycticebus coucang, assembly GCF_027406575.1. Taxonomy (NCBI): domain Eukaryota; kingdom Metazoa; phylum Chordata; class Mammalia; order Primates; family Lorisidae; genus Nycticebus; species Nycticebus coucang. Next base: position 143,091,557 of record NC_069781.1, read on the forward strand.
AAGAAATATCCAAAATCAAATCAGAGATCAATGAAATTGAAAACAAAAGAATCATTCAGAAAATTAATGAAACAAGGAGTTGGTTTTTTGACAAAATAAATAAAATAGATAAACCATTGGCCAGACTAACGAGGAATAGAAAAGTAAAATCTCTAGTAACCTCCATCAGAAATGATAAAGGTGAAATAACAACTGATCCCACAGAGATACAAGAGATCATCTCTGAATACTACCAGAAACTCTATGCCCTTAAATTTGACAATGTGAAGGAAATGGATCAATATTTGGAATCGCACCATCTCCCTAGACTTAGCCAGGAAGAAATAGAGCTCCTGAACAGACCAATTTCAAGCACCGAGATAAAAGAAACTAAAAAATCTTCCAACCAAAAAATGCCCTCGTCCAGATGGCTTCACACTAGAGTTCTATCAAACCTTCAATGAAGAGCTTATTCCTGTACTGCAGAAATTATTCCAAAAAATTGAGGAAGAAGGAATCTTCCCCAACACATTCTATGAAGCAAACATCACCCTGATACCAAAACCAGGAAAAGACCCAAACAAAAAGGAGAATTTCACACCAATCTCGCTCATGAATATAGCTGCAAAAATCCTCAAGAAAATCCTAGCCAATAAATTACAGCTTATCATCAAAAAAGTCATTCATCATGATCAAGTAGGCTTCACCCTAGGGATGCAAGGCTGGTTTAACATACGCAAGTCTATAAACGTTATCCACCATATTAACAGAGGCAAAAATAAAGATCACATATCCTCTCAATAGATGAAGAAAAAGCATTTGATAAAATCCAGCATCCTTTTCTAATTAGAACACTGAAGAGTATAGGCATAGGTGGCACATTTCTAAAACTGATTGAAGCTATCTATGACAAACCCACAGCCGTTATTTTACTGAATGGAGTAAAACTGAAAGCTTTTCCTCTTAGAACTGGAACCAGACAAGGTTGTCCTCTGTCACCTTTACTATTCAATGTAGTGCTGGAAGTTCTAGCCAATACAATTAGGCAAGACAAGGAAATAAAGGGAATCCAAATGAGAGCAGAGGATGTCAAACTCTCCCTCTTTGCTGACAACATGATCTTATACTTAGAGAACCCCAAAGACTCAACCATAAAACTCCTAGAAGTCATCAAAAAATACAGTAATGTTTCAGGATATAAAATCAATGTCCACAAGTCAGTAGCCTTTGTATACACCAATAACAGTCAAGATGAGAAGCTAATTAAGGACACAACTCCCTTCACCATAGTCTCAAAGAAAATGAAATACCTAGGAATATACCGAATGAAGGAGGTGAAGGACCTCTATAAAGAAAACTATGAAATCCTCAGAAAGGAAATACAGAGGATATTAACAAATGGAAGAACATACCACGCTCATGGATGGGAAGAATCAACATTGTTAAAATATCTATACTTCCCAAAGCAATCTACCTATTCAATGCCATTCCTATCAAAATACCAACATCGTACTTTCAAGATTTGGAAGAAATGATTCTGCGTTTTGTATGGAACCTGAAAAAACCCCGTATAGCTAAGGAAGTTCTTAGTAACAAAAATAAAGCTGGGGGCATCAGCATACCAGATTTTAGTCTGTACTACAAAGCCATAGTGCTCAAGACAGCATGGTACTGGCACAAAAGCAGAGACATAGACACTTGGAATCAAATTGAAAACCAAGAAATGAAACTAACATCTTACAACCACCTAATCTTTGATAAACCAAACAAAAACATACCTTGGGGGAAAGACTCCCTATTCAATAAATGGTGTTGGGAGAACTGGATGTCTACATGTAAAAGACTGAAACTGGACCCACACCTTTCCCCACTCAAAAAATTGATTCAAGATGGATAAAGGACTTAAATTTAAGGCATGAAACAATAAAAATCCTCCAAGAAAGCATAGGAAAAACACTGGAAGATATTGGCCTGGGGAAAGACTTCATGAAAAAGACTGCCATGGCAATTGCAACAACAACAAAAATAAACAAATGGGACTTCATTAAACTGAAAAGCTTCGGTACAGCTAAGGAGACAATAACCAAAGCAAAGAGACAACCTACACAATGGGAAAGTATATTTGCATATTTTCAATCAGACAAAAGCTTGATAACTAGGATCTATAGAGAACTCAAATTAATCCACATGAAAAAAGCCAACAATCCCATATATCAATGGGCAAGAGACATGAATAGAACTTTCTCTACAGATGACAGACAAATGGCTAACAAACACATGAAAAAATGTTCATCATCTCTATATAGTAGAGAAATGCAAATGAAAACAACCCTGGGATATCATCTAACCCCAGTGAGAATGGCCCACATCTCAAAATCTCAAAACTGCAGATGCTGGCGTGGATGTGGAGTGAAGGGAACACTTTTACACTGCTGGTGGGCCTGCAAACTAGTACAACCTTTTTGGAAGGAAGTATGGAGAAACCTCAAAGCACTCAACCTAGACCTCCCATTTGATCCTGAAATCCCATTACTGGGCATCTACCCAGAAGAAAAGAAATCCTTTTATCATAAGGACACTTGTACTAGACTGTTTATTGCAGCTCAATTTACAATCGCCAAAATGTGGAAACAGCCTAAATGCCCACCAACCCAGGAATGGATTAACAAGCTGTGGTATATGTATACCATGAAATACTATTCAGCCATTAAAATAAATGGAGACTTTAAATCCTTCGTATTAACCTGGATGAAGTGGAAGTCATTATTCTTAGTAAAGCATCACAAGAATGGAGAAGCATGAATCCTATGTACTCAATTGTGATATGAGGACAATTAATGACAATTAAGGTTATGGGGGTGGGAAGCAGAAAGAGGGACAGAGGGAGGGAGGGCCTTGGTGTGTGTCACACTTTATGGGGGCAAGACATGATTGCAAGAGGGACTTTCCCTAACAATTGCAATCAGTGTAACCTGGGTTATTGTACCCTCAATGAATCCCCAACAATAAAAAATAAATAAATAAATAAATATAAAAAATAGCTATAAAAAAACAAAAAATTAAAACATAAAATGATTACACAAGTTTATGTGTATGATAACTCTGTTATTATTGACAAAAGAGCTTTTAAAATGATCCTGCATGTGTTCGAGGACTGATTTTTCCCTGTTACCCTTGAGTTTAATCACACAACTTACAGAAGGACTCATGTAATAATAGCTCATCGAATCCTGTCTGTCAATGAACATGTTTGTTTTGGGTCCATTACCAGTAAACTGCCTGGACCAGCCAGAGGCACTATAAAAATTAAGGTGAAGAGCAGCAGCATTCTGGTCCTTTTCCTGATTTCATGTTGTTATAGTTGTATGTTTTTATCCAAGTTATTCATTTAGCAAAATAAATTTTAAATTATTCCCTGAATTACAGGTAACACAAGAAAGTTCTCCTAATTTTGACAAAATTTCATTACAGGTGATTATGTTGTCATGACCATATATTTTGAATTGAGTAGAAGAATGGGATACTTCACTATTCAAACGTACATTCCTTGCATACTGACTGTGGTCTTATCCTGGGTGTCATTTTGGATCAAAAAAGACGCTACCCCAGCAAGAACAGCGTTAGGTAAGTCTCAAAAAAGTTCTCCCACGATTGTGTGTAATTTTCATATAGAAGCATTCATAAAAATATCTTCAATGAGAAAGATTTTGTTTAAATCTGAATGACCTTAATTTGAGGATAACTTAATCTGTGCTTGGAATTTTCAAGTAGCTGAGTTAGTGAGGTTGTTCTTTCTGATAATGGAATTTTACATTGTGCTACTTAAATTAAGTTGGGGTGAGATTCCTAATAATCAATTGTGTCATCTGATACTGTACTCTAAGGCTGATAGCATCACAAAAAATATAGGCATATCTTGGAATCTGTCAACTCAAAATTCTCACAACATTAGTAGCAAGAAAACGAACTGGCTTGAGGACTGGTGACCTGATAGCTTCCCAGTAAAAGAAGCTCTGCTTGAACATAGCAAATTTACCAGCAAACAAGAAAATGGTCATTCTTGTCGATTGTGGTCCAGACACTAAAACTCAACCTTTTTATGAATTTTTCTGTTTCCCAAACTTCTCTTCAAGTTCAGTCATTTTAGAACTGTGTGGCACATTTTGTCAGTTTTTTCTGTATGATAATTTTGCCTAATTTTCAATGTTTTGATATTTTGAAGACAGGTAATATATAAGACTGAATATAGAAGTGGTTTTCCTCCCCAAATTTCCTCCACACAAGAGAGAGCTGCCTCAGTTTCAAATTTATATTGTACTGCTTCTTGTTTTTTTTCTTCATTTGATTGTTCAAAAAAAGCACTGTTTGACTCAGATAAATTAGCCTGTCATATTCTCCACCTATAATAGTTTTGCATGCTTATAGAAAATACATAATAGAATTGCTAAATCATTAAGCAAAGGTATTAACATAAATTTAATAACCACTCTTGGAGTCTCTTACAGTTACAAATGTTAGGTGCTTTTGTATGTAAGACATTTAAAGATCAGCATCAAATCAGTATCATGTGTAGTTATGTTTATACAACTTGAGACTATGAAAGTCCCATGGAGGATGCTCGGGGTGGGATAAAGATCACAGAGATCTACAAGGTGCTGCTGGATAACAGATGAAGGCCTAGAGGCTGGGGAAACATCATTAATATGAAGATGTTTAGTTGATACCCCAGAAAGTCAATGCCTAGAAATTAAGGGGTACCCTAGTTCTCCTTTAATAAAGCTTAAATCAAGCAAAGACGAGATCAGGGGCAGCCACTGGTAAATTAACTGTCATAATGAGAACGAATTTAACAGGCTTTAAGAAAAGAGTAACATAACCCAGACTCCTTATAATGTATCACTTGCAATACTGAGTATACAATAAATAAATCTTAGACATTCAAAGAAGGAAAAAGAATTGTGGCCTGTGATCAAGGGAAAAAAAGAGTTGCTAGAAAAAGGCAACTCTAATGTTGAATCAGCAGACAATGGTTTTTAAAAACGGCTATTAGGCTTAGCACCCATAGGTCAGTGGTTAGGGCGCCGGACATATACACCGGGGCTGGCAGGTTCGAACCCGGCCCGGGCCTGCTAAACAACAATGACAACTACAACAAAAAATATAGCCGGGCATTATTAAGTTGTAGTCCATCTACTTAGGAGGCTGAGGCAAGAGAATCGCTTAAGCCCAAGAGTTTGAGGTTGCTGTGAGCTGTGATGCCATAACACTCTACTGAGGGTGACAAAGTGAGACTCTGTCTCAAAATAAATAAATAAATAAAAAATAAAAACATAAACAGCTATTATAACAATGTCCAAGGACTCAAAAATAAAATATTAATATGATTTTTATGAATGAATACATGGGTTATCATATGATAATAGTAAATAAAAAAGAAATTCTAGAATTAAATGTGTATCTTAACTGAAAAATGTATTAGATGTACTTAAGAAAGTGAAAGTGAATACCACCAAATAAAATTTATTTAATGTGAAGATTAGAAAAAATGAATAAACTCTTAAAGCTCTGTGGTATGAATATGTAGAACATTACAATAACTGAGGTTCCAGAATAAGAAGAGAAAAAGAATAAGGCCAAAAATTTTTGAAGAAATGTGGTTAAGATATTCCCAAATTTGGTGGAAACACTAATCTATAAATTCAAACATCTAGGTGAGATACAAGCAGGAGAATTATGAAGAAAAACAATATAGTCCAAACCCTGAAAACCAAAAGTAAATTCTTGAAAGTAGATAAGTAAAAGGTATACTGTTATACTATGTGGGAGAGGAAAAATACAACTAATGGCTCCCCCTTCATGAGCAATAATTGAGGATAGATGATATTCATGGCCATCTTTAAAGTACTGAAATTAAGGAGAGAACTTACCTACTCATTATAAATAGATATACTTATTTAGGCTTAGTGCCTGTCGGTCAGTGGTTAGGGCGCTATTCAGCCAGATAAAACATACTTCAAAAGCCATGTTGGAATGAAGACATTTGTAGATGAACAAAAGCTGTGAGAATTGTCACAGAAAATCTAAAACCATGATGAAAATACTAACGCAAGCTAATTGGGCTAATTGAAGTAATAAAAAGTTGGACTTATAAGATGTAATGAAAAAGATCAGAAATGGTAAATATGTGATAAATATTTTCTTATCTTTATCCCGTCAATTAAAGTCAGAATAATAATATCATAAGTTGGGGTTTCCAATATAAGAAAAGATAAAGTATTGCAAAGAGGGCAGGAAATATTTAAAATATATTCATGTGAGTTTAAGTGTTACAAAAATGAATGATGTGCTACAAAAATAATTATAAGTAGACTGTGATATGTTAAGAATTCTTGTAAGTTGTTGAAAATTATGAAAATATAATAAAAATTATATCTAAGAATTCAATGTGAGAATTAAATGTCATATGAAAAAAATTATTTAACCAAGGAAAAAAGGAAAGAAAAAGGAAATATAGAAATGATCGAAAAGCAAAGAAGGAGAAGAAAAACAAAACTGAACCATATAGAACAATAGCAAGACGGCATACTACTAAAAATCTCATTACATGGAGACAGACTGCCATATAGTCAATGAAAAGTTGGGTGCTGTCAGCATGATTTAAAAAGTTAAGACCTAACTGTATATTGACCAAAAAACAAGGACTTCATAATCCCTGGTTTGAAAGACAAGGAATCAAAAAAAATCTAACATATGAACATCAGAGGAGCTGGTATGCTGTGTTAAATGAGACAAAGTCAATTAGCAAAAGGATACAGATAAATAGGAACATATAATAATGATAAATAAGTCAATTCAACAGACAGACAAAACATTCAGAAATGTGTCCATGCCTAGTACCAGAGCTCCATGTTTAAAAGAAGAGAAACTGAGAATAAAAACGTAGGTTTAAAAATGTCCACTCAGAGTTGGAGAATTAAATATACTTCTATGAGTAGTAGAAGGCACACTTGTCTACTAACTTAAATGATTAAACAAGTCTAGAAAAAAATCAGTACAGGAACTACACTCTCTGTGTCTTTGAGCTATTCTACATCACAGAACTCCATACCTAATAGTTGAATCATGCAGTAAGCTTTAATCTCGACCTCCCATCATACAAAAAATTAATTTTTTTTTTTCAGACAGAGTCTTGCTATGTTCTCCTCTCTAGAATGTGGTGGCATCACAGCAATCGCAAATTTTTGGGCTTAAGTGATTCTCTTTATCTCAGCCTCACAAGTAGCTGGGAATGCAGGTGCCCACCACAACATCTGGCTATTTTTGTGGTTGTTGCAGTTGTCATTGTTGTTTTAGCTGGACCAGGTTGGGTTCGAACCTGCCAGCCTCAGTGTATGCAGCCGGTGCCCTACCCACTGAGCTACAGGCATTGCCCACAAAAATTAATTTGAAATGGACTATAATTTAAATAGTAAAGCTAAAGATGCAAAATTTCTAAAAAATAAAACTTAGAGATTGAACATTAGCTTAGATAAAAATTTCTAAGATCAGAAACAAAAAGGACCAGTGAACCACCCATAGGGAAAACTAAAATATTCCTGACATGAAAACACACTTGATATTTCATGTTATTGGATAATATGCAATATCATGAAGATTTGTTGGTTATATGTGTATACAATAAACTTATCTTTTCCAGTGTGTAATTCTCTTCTCTTCTTTTTCTTTTCTATGCATTTGGTATACAGAAATTTTATTTATTAATCTTTATACTAATTTTTTTTGTTCTGCATACATTATAAGTATGGCTCCTTTAAAATTTTATATTATAATATTAAATATATATTTGTATATTATGTGTATTTGTATATTTGTATATTAAATATATATATTTGTATATATATACAAATATATATGTATATTATAATATTTACTTCCATAAAATAATACCTGAAATATTCAAGATAAAATCAAATTTTAGCCATCATACCAAGACCAGAAAACAACAATATCAAAATTACATAGGCTGCACACAGTGGCTCACACCTGTAACTCCAAGACTCCAGGAGGTGAGGTGAGAAGGTCACTTGTGCTCAGAAGTTTGAGACCAGCTTAAGATGAGTGAGTCCCCATCTCTACAAAAAATAGAAAAATTAGCTGCATGCAATTGGTGCATGCCTCTGTCCCAACTACTCCAGAGACTAAGCCAAGAAGATTGCTTGAGCCCAGAAGTTTGAGATTGCCCCCAAAAAGAAAAGAAAAGAAAAGAAAAAAAGAGACAAAGAAGAAGATAACACAGATGTTAGAAACCTGACAAGTATTTTAAAGTAGTAATTGTAAACATGCTTCAATAAGCAATTATAAACATGCTTGAAATAAATGAAAAAAAAAGAAAAAGAAAAGCTCACACCCTACCCCCCCCAAAAAAAAAGAAAGAAAGAAAGACAGGAGGTCCGGATTGAATTTTTAGAACTTAAAAATACAATGTCAAGGGCGGTGCCTGTGGCTCAGTGAGTAGGGCGCCGGCCCCATATGCCAGGGTGGCTGGTTCAAACCTGGCCCCGGCCAAACTGCAACAACAAAAAAATAGCCTGGCGTTGTGGCGGGCGCCTGTAGTCCCAGCTGCTCGAGAGGCTGAGGCAAGAGAATCGCGTAAGCCCAAGAGTTAGAGGTTGCTGTGAGCCGTGTGACGCCACGGCACTCTACACGAGGGCAGTACAGTGAGACTCTGTCTCTACAAAAAAAAAAAAATACAATGTCAAAAGGAAAAGTGAACTAAAGGTGATTAACAAAAGAACACTGGACAGAGAAAGAGTGAGTGAACTTTAAGACAAACAATAAGGGCAGCTCCTGTGGCTCAGTGAGTAGGGCACCGGCCCATATACTGAGGGTATCGGATTTGAACCTGACCCTGGCCAAACTGCAACAACAAAAAAAATAGTGGGGCATCTGTAGTCCCAGGTACTTGGGAGGCTGAGGCAAGTGAATCGCCTAAGCCCAAGAGCTGGAGGTTGCTGTGAGCTATGATACCATGGCATTCTACCAAGGGCAACAAACTAAGTCTCTTACAAAAAAAAAAAGCACAACAATAAAAATACCCAGCAGGCGGAACAAGATGGCGGCCGAGTAACAGCTTCCTTGCATCTGGGCACCCTGAGTCTGGGGAAATAGGACTCCAGGCATCTCTGGCTGGTGGGATCTGCCTATCATCACCCCTGCGAGGATACAGGGAGTCAGCGAGAGACTTCTGGACCCCAAGAGGAGGACTAAAACAGTGGAAAACCGGCAAGTGGTCACGTGTGTTCAACCGTCTAAACCCACCCGCAACTGTAACTTCAGTAGCAGCGAGACCGCAAACCAGAAAGGCCTTACCTGTGAACTGTTTTGGTGTCTTTGGACTTGGCACTCAGTTGAACTGCCTTGGGGAGAGCCTGAGCAGGAGTGCGGAGAACTTTGGCCGTTGTCTAGGGCCCCAGTCTGAGCCGCTGAGCCAGACAGAGCTAATAGTGTTTGGCTGTGGGTCACAGGGAGCCATTATGAGCCATCTGCCCCAGCAAGCTCCGCCCTCAGGGTCGCAGAGCTAGAATTGGGTGGGAGCTGGTAACCCAGCGACCAAGTAGCCTAAGGGCCGGGTCTGAGCTGCCTTGCAGCCTTAACCCTCAGAGGCAGAGTGAGACCGGTTTTGGCACACTGACAAGCACATTCCTGGGAAAGCTTCTTCGCAGCAAGTGAACAAGTTCAAAGTGCCTTTTAAGTGAGCTGAAGAGAGATTTAGGGTGTCTACCTGCTGGGGTTTGAGAAATCAGCAGCCTCCAGTCGTATCAGAACTGTGATATCATAACCCAGAAGACCACGTGTTGCCCAGACAATATTCAATAACATACATACTGCTTTGTTTTTGGTTGTGTTTTTTTTTTGGTTTGGTTGGTTTTTTTTGTTTATTTGGATGTTCTTGATGTTGTTTCGTTTTTTAAGTTCAACCTTTTCCATACAGATCCTTTTTCTTTCTCAATTTTTCTACTTTAATTATAATTTCCCATTGCTGCCTTTTTCAATAACTAGAACTTCATTTTTGCTAGTGTTTCTACCGCTACTATTTGGTTTTCCACCCAATTTTATCCCGTAAAGTTTTCTGTTTGCTTGCTTTGGTTTGATTTATAGCATTTTTGTCTTTCTTCTCTACTTGGTGGAGGTGGGGTACTGTGTTGGATCAGGTTAGCAAACAGCTGCTGACCTCAAGGGAACCACCCAACTGGGCACCCCCAGAAGGTGGTGTTTTTTTAAGGTTGTGTGAAAGTAACCTACTGTACACCTATATTGCTCTGTCTCCCTCTTTCTGTGCCTCTCTTCTTTTTGTCAATATTCCTTTTACCCACCCCCTCTCCTTTCTCTATTTTTCTTTGTTTTTCTTATCACTCGGTCCTCCTTTCTTTCATCCCTTTTTTGCTCTTCAACCTTCTCCCCCTTCTGGTCCTGTAACCCTCAGTCCACAGGCATGAGAACTTAAAGAGCAAGAGGAAGTGAAAGGAAAATTAGGGCAAGGAAACAGATAAAAGAAATCACTCATGAGGAGGAATCAGCAGAAAACTCCAGGCAACGTGAAGAACCAGTCCAGAACAACCCCGCCAAGGGACCATGAGGTAACTACTGCAGAGGATTCCACCTATAAAGAAATGTTAGCAATGACAAAAAGGGAATTTAGAATACACATGTTGAAAACAATGAAAGAAATGATGGAAACAATGAAGGAAATTGCTAATAAAGTGGAAAATAACCAAAAGGAAATGCAAAAACAGAATCAAATAAGAGATGAACAATATGAAGAATATAAAAAGGATATAGCAGAGCTGAAGGAACTGAAACAATAAATCAGGGAACTGAAAGATGCAATGGAAAGTAACAGCAACAGGTTAGACCATGCAGAAGAAAGAATTTCAGAGGTAGAAGACAAAGTTCTTGAGATAACTCAGATAGTAAAAGAGGCAGAAAAGAAGAGAGAGAAAGCAGAACGTTCACTGTCAGAATTATGGGACTTTATGAAGCGTTCCAACATACGAGTTATAGGAATTCCAGAAGGGGAAGAAGAATGCCCCAGAGGAATGGAAGCCATACTAGAGATTATTATAAAAGAAAATTTCCCAAATATCGCCAAAGATTCTGACACACTGCTTTCAGAGGGCTATCGGACCCCAGGTCGCCTCAACTCTAACCGAGCTTCTCCAAGACACATTGTGATGAACCTGTCCAAAGTCAAGACAAAAGAAAAGATTCTGCAAGCTGCCAGGAGTAAGCGCCAGTTGACCTACAGGGGCAAATCCATCAGAGTGACCACAGACTTCTCTAATGAAACTTTCCAAGGAAGAAGACAATGGTCATCTACCTTTAATCTACTTAAACAGAACAATTTCCAGCCCAGAATTCTGTACTCTGCTAAGCTAAGCTTCAAAATTGACGGAGAAATCAAATCATTTACGGATATACAAACACGGAGGAAATTCGCCACAACAAGACCAGCTCTACAGGAAATACTTCAACCTGTTCTGCACACTGACCACCACAATGGATCAGCAGCAAAGTAAGAACTCAGAAATTAAAGGACAGAACCTAACCTCCACACTGATGCAAAAGATAAAACTAAGCAATGGACTCTCACCAAATAAGATGAATAGAATACTACCACACTTATCAATTATCTCAATAAATGTTAATGGCTTGAATTCCCCACTGAAGAGACATAGAATGGTTGACTGGATTAAAAAACACAAGCCATCCATTTGCTGTCTGCAAGAAACACACCTGGCTTCAAAAGACAAATTAAAGCTCCGAGTCAAGGGTTGGAAGACAATTTTTCAGGCAAATGGAATTCAGAAGAAAAGAGGAGTTGCAATCTTATTTTCAGATACATGTGGATTTAAAGCAACTAAAGTCAAAAAAGACAAAGATGGTCACGTTATATTGGTCAAGGGAAAAATACAACAAGAAGACATTTCAATTCTAAATATTTATGCACCCAATTTAAATGCTCCCAGATTCTTGAAACAGACCTTACTCAGTCTGAGCAATATGATATCTGATAATACCATCATAACAGGGGACTTTAACACTCCTCTTACACAGCTGGACACATCCTCTAAACAGAAATTAAACAAAGATATAAGAGGTTTAAATGAGACCCTAGAACAACTGTGCTTGATAGACGCATATAGAACACTCCATCCCAAAGATAAAGAATATACATTCTTCTCATCACCCCATGGAACATTCTCCAAAATTGATCATATCCTGAGACACAAAACAAATATCAACAGAATCAAAAGAATTGAAATTTTACCTTGTATCTTCTCAGACCATAAGGCACTAAAGGTGGAACTCAACTCTAACAAAAATGCTCAACCCCACCCAAAGGCCTGGAAATTAAACAATCTTCTCTTGACTAACAGATGGGTGAAGGAAGAAATAAAACAGGAAATTGAGCATAACAACAATGAAGACACAAGCTACCAAAAGCTGTGGGATACTGCAAAAGCAGTTTTGAGAGGAAAATTCATCGCTTTAGATGCCTACATTCCAAAAACAAAAAGAGAGCGCATCAACAATCTCACAAGAGATCTTATGGAATTGGAAAAAGAAGAACAATCTAAGCCTAAACTCAGTAGAAGAAAAGAAATCTCCAAAATCAAATCAGCGATCAATGAAATTGAAAATGAAAGAATCATTCAGAAAATTAATGAAACAAGGAGTTGGTTTTTTGAAAAAATAAATAAAATAGATAAACCATTGGCCAGACTAACGAGGAATAGAAAAGTAAAATCTCTATTAACCTCAATCAGAAATGATGAAGGAGATATAACAACTGATCCCACAGAGACACAAGGGATCATCTCTGAATACTACCAGAAACTCTATGCCCAGAAATTTGACAATGTGAAGGAAATGCATCAATATTTGGAATCACACCCTCTCCCTAGACTCAGCCAGGAAGAAATAGAGCTCCTGAACAGACCAATTTCAAGCACTGAGATCAAAGAAACAATACAATATCTTCCAACCAAAAAATGCCCTGGTCCAGAAGGCTTCACTCTAGAATTCTATCAAACCTTCAAGGAAGAGCTTATTCCTGTACTGCAGAAATTATTCTAAAAAATTGAGGAAGAAGGAATCTTCCCCAACACATTCTATGAAGCAAACATCACCCTGATACCAAAACCAGGAAGAGACCCAAACAAAAAGGAGAATTTCAGACCAATCTCACTCATGAATATAGCTGCAAAAATTCTCAACAAAATCGTAGCCAATAGTTTTTACAGCTTATCATCAAAAAAGTCATTCATCATGATCAAGTAGGCTTCATCCCAGGGATGCAAGGCTGGTTTAACATACGCAAGTCCATAAACGTTATCCACCATATTAACAGAGGCAAAAATAAAGATCACATGATCCTCTCAATAGATGCAGAAAAAGCATTTGATAAAATCCAGCATCCTTTTCTAATTAGAACACTGAAGAGTATAGGCATAGGTGGCACATTTCTAAAACTGATTGAAGCTATCTATGACAAACCCACAGCCGTTATTTTACTGAATGGAGTAAAACTGAAAGCTTTTCCTCTTAGAACTGGAACCAGACAAGGTTGTCCTCTGTCACCTTTACTATTCAACATAGTGCTGGAAGTTCTAGCCAATACAATTAGGCAAGACAAGGAAATAAAGGGAATCCAAATGGGAGCAGAGGAGGTCAAACTCTCCCTCTTTGCTGGCGACATGATCTTATACTTAGAGAACCCCAAAGACTCAACCACAAGACTCCTTGAAGTCATCAAAAAATACAGTAATGTTTCAGGATATAAAATCAATGTCCACAAGTCAGTAGCCTTTGTTTACACCAATAACAGTCAAGATGAGAAGCTAATTAAGGACACAACTCCCTTCACCATAGTTTCAAAGAAAATGAAATACCTAGGAATATACCTAACGAAGGAGGTGAAGGACCTCTATAAAGAAAACTATGAAATCCTCAGAAAGGAAATAGCAGAGGATATTAACAAATGGAAGAACATACCATGCTCATGGACGGGAAGAATCAACATTGTTAAAATGTCTATACTTCCCAAAGCAATCTACCTATTCAATGCCATTCCTATCAAAATACCAACATCGTACTTTCAAGATTTGGAGGAAATGATTCTGCGTTTTGTATGGAACCTGAAAAAACCCCGTATAGCTAAGGAAGTTCTTAGTTACAAAAATAAAGCTGGGGGCATCAGCATACCAGATTTTAGTCTGTACTACAAAGCCATAGTGCTCAAGACAGCATGGTACTGGCACAAAAGCAGAGACATAGACACTTGGAATCAAATTGAAAACCAAGAAATGAAACTAACATCTTACAACCACCTAATCTTTGATAAACCAAACAAAAACATACCTTGGGGGAAAGACTCCCTATTCAATAAATGGTGTTGGGAGAACTGGATGTCTACATGTAAAAGACTGAAACTGGACCCACACCTTTCCCCACTCAAAAAATTGATTCAAGATGGATAAAGGACTTAAATTTAAGGCATGAAACAATAAAAATCCTCCAAGAAAGCATAGGAAAAACACTGGAAGATATTGGCCTGGGGAAAGACTTCATGAAAAAGACTGCCATGGCAATTGCAACAACAACAAAAATAAACAAATGGGACTTCATTAAACTGAAAAGCTTCGGTACAGCTAAGGAGACAATAACCAAAGCAAAGAGACAACCTACACAATGGGAAAGTATATTTGCATATTTTCAATCAGACAAAAGCTTGATAACTAGGATCTATAGAGAACTCAAATTAATCCACATGAAAAAAGCCAACAATCCCATATATCAATGGGCAAGAGACATGAATAGAACTTTCTCTACAGATGACAGACAAATGGCTAACAAACACATGAAAAAATGTTCATCATCTCTATATAGTAGAGAAATGCAAATGAAAACAACCCTGGGATATCATCTAACCCCAGTGAGAATGGCCCACATCTCAAAATCTCAAAACTGCAGATGCTGGCGTGGATGTGGAGTGAAGGGAACACTTTTACACTGCTGGTGGGCCTGCAAACTAGTACAACCTTTTTGGAAGGAAGTATGGAGAAACCTCAAAGCACTCAACCTAGACCTCCCATTTGATCCTGAAATCCCATTACTGGGCATCTACCCAGAAGAAAAGAAATCCTTTTATCATAAGGACACTTGTACTAGACTGTTTATTGCAGCTCAATTTACAATCGCCAAAATGTGGAAACAGCCTAAATGCCCACCAACCCAGGAATGGATTAACAAGCTGTGGTATATGTATACCATGAAATACTATTCAGCCATTAAAAAAAATGGAGACTTTAAATCCTTCGTATTAACCTGGATGAAGTGGAAGTCATTATTCTTAGTAAAGCATCACAAGAATGGAGAAGCATGAATCCTATGTACTCAATTGTGATATGAGGACAATTAATGACAATTAAGGTTATGGGGGGGGAGCAGAAAGAGGGACAGAGGCAGGGCGGGCCTTGGTGTGTGTCACACTTTATGGGGGCAAGACATGATTGCAAGAGGGACTTTACCTAACAATTGCAATCAGTGTAACCTGGCTTATTGTACCCTCAGTGAATCCCCAACAATAAAAAAAAAAAGGGGGAAAGAAAGAAAAATAAATAAAAATACCCAATCTAAGCAACAGAAAGAAAACAGACTGAAAAATAATAAACTAGCTTAGGGACCTATGAGATGATAAGAAAATATTTAACATTCATGTCATTGAAGTCCCAGAAGGAAAAGAGAAAGAGAATGATATTTCTGAAAAGCAAGTCTAAAAAAACAGATCAAAATTTCTAAAATTTGCTCAAAGGCATAAATTTACAAATTCAAGAAGTTGAGTGGATCCCAAACAAGTTAAATCCAATGAATTCCGTGCTAAAATGAATTATAATCAAACTCTTAAGCACTGAAGAAAGTGCCTTGAAAGCAGCGGGGGAAAATGTCACCTATAAAGGAAAATTGACTTTAAAAATATTGGGTTAATTAAGAAGGAAGGACATTTTTTAAGTGCTGAGTGGAAGGGATTGTCAACTCAGAATTCTATACCTATACCTATGGAGAATATCCTTCAGGAATGAGGAAGAACTCCAGATAGTCTCAGACAAAAACTAAAAAAAATTGTCACCAGATGTGCTCTAAAATTATGAGTACATAATTGAAATAAAATGAAAATAAGAGAATAAATTTTTGAACAACATAAAAGGAAGAAAAAGTTATAAACAAAGTGAAAATATAGGTAAGTTCATTTTCTTTCTTTTTTTTTAATTAAATCATAGCTGTGTACATTAGTATGATCATGGGGCACCATACACTTGGTTCATAGACCGTTTGACACTAGTAAATGTGGAATGTAAAGGTCTTAGCAAAATAACTAAGAAAATGCCTGGAAGGCTATGTTAACTAGTGTGATGAAAATGTTAAGTTCCTTTTCTATTGAGCATTTTTTTTTTTTTTTAGAGAGTCTTACTTTGTCACCCTTGGTAGAGTACTGTGGCATCACAGCTCACAGCAACCTCCAGCTCTTGGGTTTGGCAATTCTCTTGCCTCAGCCTCCCAAGTAGCTGGGACTACAGGCACCTGCCACAATACTCATCTATTTTTATGTTGCATTTTGGCTGGGGTGGGTCCGAACCTGCCACCCTTGGTACATGGGGCTGGCGCCCTACCCACTAAGCCACAGGCACTGCCCCCTCTATTGAGCTTTCTAAGTTATGCATAATGGTTGCAGCAAAAAAAATCATAATGTTGCTTGATGTAATTCTTAATTAAAGGAAACTTTTAAGACAATTTTAATCAGGAAAGAATAAAGGACATCAAATAAATTTACATTTCACTCAAATTGGTAAGATGTCAATGTGGCATAAATTTTGTATATATACTGTTATTCTGGAGAACCCATTTGAAAGGCTATACAAAGTGACATACTGAAATACACTAGAAAAATCATGATCAAATTCTAAAATATGTCTACATAACCCAGAGGTAAAGTACAGAATTTGTTTTAGCATGGAATTCATTGGATTTAACTTGTTTGGGATCCACTCAACTTCTTGAATTTGTAAATTTATGCCTTTGAGCAAATTTTAGAAATTTTTATCTATTTTTTTAAGACTTGATTTTTAGAAACATCATTCTCTTTCTCTTTTCCTTCTGGGACTTCAATGACATGAATGTTAGATATTTTCTTATAAACATATCATAAACAGATATGAAAAATTAGAACAAATAAAAAGAAAACACAGAATAAAGTGTTACATCTGAAATATTAATAATTATAGTCAATGTAAATCACCACAATATCCCAATTAAAAAAATAAAAGTTGTCAGAGTGGATAAAAATAAAATATGATCCCGCTATTATCAAAAAAGTCACTTGAAATATATTTGTACATTGACAGGAATGTTCACAGAAGCTTTATTTGCAATAGCAAAAAACCAAAAGCAACTGGAATATCCTCAAGTGGAAGGCTGAAGACATGTGGTGAACCCACCACAGGGAATAGTGTTCTGCTCAAGAAAACCAGCAAACTGGTGATGCGGCTGAGAAGGAAAGAGCTGATTTCATAAAGCGTTTTAGTTTGTAATTAAATGAAAAGGTTTATGTTTGACTTAAGGAAGGTGTGAGGATTTATATTCATTCATTCCTCCAAGGTCAAGAAGAAAGTTGTTCAGGGATTCTGAAAGGCTAGGATTAAACCAAAAAGAATCTCATATATATGAATCATATATACAGAGAGAGAGAGTGAGAAAGAAAGACAGAGAGAGAGAAGCAGAGCCAGCTGAGACAACACTCCTGAATTCGCTCCTGCTTTCTCTATAGAAGGGGGTCACGGCCACAGTGCTGACAGGGCTCTTTGAGGAGTACCCTTCTTCACTGTGTCATCTATATCTCTGTGCTGAGTAGGAATGCCTTGTTTTCATCAGCACTTTATAGTTTCAGGGTGGGGGTTGGGGTGAGGCCCCTGGCCATGAGTACAGGCCAGTGGTGGGATCTCATGAACAAAGTCTATGGCAGTCACAGACACAAGCAATGAAACAGAAACTGAGATTTTGAACTTCTTAGACATGATGTTGTCATCAAGTTTTTTATTTTATTTGTATCTTTAAATTTTTTTAACTTAATTTTTATCAAATCTTTATTAAATCTTAACCCATCACATTTATGGGTACAATGTGATGATTTGATATACAATGCAGAATGCTTAAATCAAACTAATTAACATAACTATCACCTGATTACTTATTTTTTGTGGTAAAACATTTGTAATACCCTTGCATTGTGCACATTAGATGACCATGATTTTTTAAAAGTTCGATTGGATGTTTATTGCAAGAGCTTTCTCCATAAAAATACACCTGACACCAATGTAGGTTTTTCCCTCAGTTTCTAAAGCATTTTTACATGAAGTATCACAGACTTCCCCACTCAAGCAAACAATGTCTGGCATTCTGTTTTCACTGATTCATAGAAGGCAAGTGAGTGCTGAGAAGGCCTGGAGCTGGGTGGAGGGCTTGAGCTCCCAGGTCAGGTCCATTACATGTGGCCATGCCGTCCACCCCTGGGCTTCTGGATTCATTCACCAACAGATCCTGGCAGAAGTGCCCTGAGTGGGTGTGAGTAGTGACTACAGGGGGCTTGATGCCACAGCACAGTGGACAGTGATGTTTATTCATGTGCCTGGCTCCCCTCATCCCTGGTTAGTACTGCAAGCCACATGTTCTATTGTATTCCCCTTCAACCACAGAGGAGTTCAGTGTTAGAATCCAGATACCTGTGACTCTGGGGCCCTTGTAGCTAACCTGCCCTGTCTGGTATCTATGACATCTATGGGAGAGTCAGCCTTAACCTGTTTCCCTTGGTATTAATAGTCACCTTCTTCATTTCAGTCATCTCTGTTTTCAGTAGTCACCATTCCCCTTTTTGCTGGTTTCCCTTACAAACCATCCAGCCCATGTTTATCTCTCTTCTAAATCTCTCCTACACTCTCTGATCAAACTGCTATTAACCACATATATGAAACTGACCATTTTATTGTCAAACCAACCTTGAGTATTGCAAGCTAATCAATTCCTTAGATGCAAAGTATTCATGTAAATGCCCCAAACATGCCAGCCACTGTGCTGGTGACAAGCACACACAGATAAGTAAGGTAAGCATATTTCTCTTAAAGTCCACACAGACTATTCGGGGACTCAGACATGTGAAGACATGTAGTTTACTGTGAAATGCAAAGACACAGGGGACGTGGAAGGTCTGGGGACAGTACAGATGCAAGCTTTGTCAGGCCTGCCTGGGATGTTGTGAGGGAAGGGCAGAGAGGTGCTGCAGCAGGTCTTCAAATATGAAACTCAGAGATAACAGCCCACATGAGAAAAACACAATTAAATTCAAATATGGGAAGGAGGGAAAGGGGAGGAGGGGAGGATTGGTGAGCTCTCACCTAATGTGCACAATATGAGGGTGTACAGCATGCTTCCTGGGTGAAGGGCTCAACTACAACTTGAACTTTACTTAAGAAACAAACAATGTAACCTAATTGTTTAAACCCCCATAGTAATCTGAAATTGTTTTAAATTTCATAATTTAATAGTAGCTCATGCCTATAATCCTAGCACTCTAGGAGGCCACAGCTGGTGGATTGCCTAAGCTCAGGATATCAAGACCAGCCTGAACAAGAGTGAGACCCCCATCTCTACTAAAAATAGAAAAACTGAGGCAAGAGGATCTCTTGAGCCCAAGATTTTGAGGTTGCTGTGAGCTACAACCATAGCACTCTACCCAGGGTGACAGCTTAAGACTCTATCTCAAAAAAAAAATAAATAATAAGAGGGAAGGGGGAAGATGGCTGACCAGAGCCAGCTTTCAACAGAAGCTCCCATCCAGAGGAAGAGATAATGGCCAGAAAGAGCCCAATAAAGCTGAAGATTGGGAGCTGAACTGAGAGAGAAGATTAATAACTGCACGTCATCCCTGCTGAGGCCAGCTGTGACTCTAAGGAAGCAAATTTCAGGTACAAAACCCATCCCAAAGAGGATGAGTGTCCATCCCCTCCCCCAAGAGAGTGGCTTGCCATGGGCTCTCTACAAGTGAACAGTGAACTGAAGACCTTTTGTCTCACCCCACAGGAGAGAGTCTCTGGAGGCAGAGAATCTTTCTCCAGAGAGACCCTGCTGTGAGCCTGGGCATTCTCCTGCCTGGCATGAAAGTTGAACAAATATTTTCCCTCCCAGTTTGAACTCCCAGTCCCCCCTTTCCCCCTCACCTGGCAGTCTAGAAACCCAACCCCTGCAGAGACTGGAATGTCCACAGTTCTTTGCTTGGACTGAGCATTGCATGGACTGTGGCAGTGCAGCTATGTTGAAACAGTGAATCCAGTAGCAGTGCAGAAAGGCTCAGTGGGGAAGGTGTCTGGTCTGGCTTTGCAAAAGTGTAAATCAGCAGCAGGCAGAGGCTCGGGAACCCACACAGAGGCGCAGGAACACACACAGAGACACCACTCATGTAGCATCAGCAATAGTAAAACAATCCTGCTGGGATCAAATTTCGGAGAGACACCTCCCCAATTCTGTGGACTGCCAGAAGGAGCCAGACCTCGCCCTGCAGTGGTACCAGAGGAGCAGTGCAGCTGGGGCAGAGGCACAGTCTCTGAGGTAGAAAAACATTTGCTACTTTGCTAACCTCTGGTCAACTTGGGAGGAACACTCCCCAGTTTCCATTGAGCACCAGACGTAGTCAAGCTTCAACTCCCCCTGCCAGCTGGTGCAGAGTGTGGTGGACTGCCCGAGGAGGTATTGACTCAACTTTGACTCTGGCAGGTGCAAATTCCTGGTGCATTTGCTCATTGGGGAGAACTATGCTACAGCACCACAGGGTTACCAGTGTCTGGGTGAGATGAAGGTGCAAGGTGGGGAAGGAAGCACCAGCCCCCCGGACTAACTCCTTTGCTGGTGGGCCTTTCTGACTCCATGGAGCACCAGACCGAGTCACACTTGACTGCCAGTAGACCCCTGCAATCTAGTTGTTGGAGACCTTTTGAACTCTCCCACTTGATCTGCATTTATGCTGACCGGGAAAATTGATTTGGAACTCTTGACCTGGGCCGATCACCCAAGGACTCTCCAAGGTTGTACCCTGGTTGTGTTTTATTGGGAGGGTCTGATTCTCCTCTTCCAGTTGTTGCCCATGGTGGGGCGGGATATCTTAGTTGCTTATACTTCTCCCTAGCTGAGATTTCAGCCAAACCCCTGATTCACTAGGACTGGACAGAGTCTAGCTGAATACAAGACAGAGCCACCTAGCCCCATCACACAAAGCAGGTCTCCAGAGTCTCAGGCTGCAGTACTGAATGGGACCTTTGTAAAGCTGTAGGGGAAAAGCCCCAGTCACCAGTCCCAGCTGTTTGGTAAAGGCCTGGTTAATTTGTAACTCCAGGAGCCCTCAATCCAATTTCTCCTTATCAGCTTCTCAAGCCAAACATTGGAAAGCAACACTGGGGCGAACCAGTGGAAAAACTCTGGCAACATAAATAATCAGAGTGGATCAGCTCCCCCAAGGAAGCACAAAGGAGACACAACAGAAGATCCCATTCATAAACAAATGGCTGAGATGTCAGAAATTGAGTTCAGAATTTGGATGGCAAAAAGATTAACAGAATGGAAGTAAAGTTGGAATTAGAAATTCAAGGAGTAATTCAAAAATTGTCTCAAGAATTCAAAGACAAAATTTCCAAAGATTTTGACACATTGAGGCAAGAATTTGCGCCCTTAAACATCTGAGAAATATAGTATAATCCCTCAGTAACAGAATGGAGCAGGCAGAAGAAAGGATCTCTGACATTGAAGACAAAGCTCTTGAATGCTCAAAGATGCAGAGAAATGGAGAACAAAAATGGATCATTCCTTGAGAGAGTTGTGGGACCACTCCAAAAGAGCAAATATTCGCCTTATAGGAATCCCTGAAGGAGAAGATGTTCCTAAAGGAACAAATGCCCTACTCCAAGATATATTAGAGAACTTCCCAAGCATGGCAAGAGATACTGAAATTCAGATAGCAGACAGTTTCAGAACCCCATCAAGACTCAATCCAAATAAAGCATCTCCTGGACACATTGTAATTAATTTTGCCAACGTTAACTTGAAGGAGAAAATTCTGCAAGTAGCCAGATGTAAGAAAATAATAACCTACAAGGGAAAGAATATTAGAATGATTGCAGATCTCTCAGTTGAAACTTTTTAAGCCTAAAGAGGATGGTCAGCAACCTTTAATCTCCTAAAACAAAACAACTTTCAGCCCAGGATCCTGTACCCAGCTAAACTGAGTTTCATTTGTCATGGAGAAATCAAATACTTTAATGACATAGGCATGTTGAAGAAATTTGCCATAACTAAACAAGCTCTCCAGGATATTCTTAGACCCATCCTCCACAATGACCAGCACAATGCTCTACTACTGAAGTAAGCTCACTCAGAAATTTTTGATCAAAACCCAAATTCCACAATGGGGAAGAGATTAAAAACGTCCACTGGACTTTCGAAAAATTTGACACGTAAGACACCACGAGGCTTATCAGTTCTCTCAATTAATGTGAATGGTTTAAATTGTCCTCTAAAGAGGCACAGGTTGGCTGACTGGATACATAAACTCAGACCAGATATTTGCTGCATAAAAGAATCTCATCTTACCTTAAAGGATAAAAATAGACTCAGGGTGAAGGGATGGTCATCTATAATTCAGGCAAATGGAAATTAGAAAAAAGTGGGGGTTGCAATTTTATTCGCAGATACAATAGTCTTTAAACCAACAAAGGTAATGAAAGATAAGGATGGTCACTACATATTTGTCAAGGGAAACACTCAAAATGAAGACATTTCAATTTTTAATGTGTATGCGCCCAACCAGAATGCTCCTCAATTTATAAAGGAGACCCCAAGAGACATGAATGACTTGATATCTTCCAGCACCATAATAGTCAGAGATTTTAACACCCCTTTGGCAGTATTGGACAGATCCTCCAAGAACAAACTAAGCAAAGAAATTTTAGACTTAAATATGACCCTAGAGCTAATGGACTTAGCAGACATCTACAGAACATTTCATCACAAAAAAATTGAACACACATTTTTCTCATCAGCCCATGGAACTTCCTCCAAAATTGAACACATCTTAGGTCACAAGTCTAACCTCAGCAAATTTAAAAAAATAGAAATTATTCCTTGAATAATTCCTCAGACCATCACAGAATAAAAGTTGAACTTAAGAACTACCAGAATCTTCATATTCCTACAAAGACATGGAAGCTACATAATTTTATGCTGAATGATAGCTGGGTCATTCATCATAAAAGTATTAAGATTAAGAAGGAAATTACCAAATTTTTGGAACAAAACGATAATGAAGACACGACTTACTAGAACCTGTGGGATACTGCAAAGGCAGTCCTAAGAGGGAAATTTATAGCATTGCATGCCTTCCTCAAGAGAATGGAAAGAGAGGAAGTCAACAACTTAATGGGGCATCTTAAACAACTGGAAAAGGAAGAACATTCCAACCCCAAACCCAGCAGAAGAAAATAAATAACCAAAATTAGAGCAGAATTAAATAAAATTGAAAACAAAAGAATCATTCAACAGATCAACAAATCAAAAGTTGGTTTTTTGAAAAGATTAATAAAATTGATAAACCTTTGGCTAACCTAACCAGAAACAGAAAAGTAAAATTCCTAATATCTTCAATCAGAAATGACAAAGGCAAAATAACAACAGACACCTCAGAAATTTTCAAAATCCTTAATAAATACTATAAAAAACTCTATTCTCAGAAATATGAAAATTTGAAGGAAATAGACCAATACCTGGAAGCCAGAAAGAATTGGAAATGTTGAATAGACTTATATCAAATATGGAAATAGTATCAACTATACAAAATCTCCCAAAAAAGAAAAATCTGGGACCAGATGGCTTCACATCAGAATTCTACCAAACCTTTAAAGAGGAACTAATACCTATATTACATATCCTTTTCCAAAAAATAGAAAAAGAAGTACTACTTCTCAACTCATTCTTTGAAGCAAGTATTTCACTGATTCCCAAACCAGGAAAAGACCCAACAAGGACAGAAAATTATAGACCAATTTCATAGTGAATATAGATGCAAACATGTTCAATAAGATCCTAGCAAACAGAATCCAGCAACACATCAAACAAATTATACACCATGACCAAGTTGGTTTTATCCCAGGGTCTCAAGGTTGGTTCAATATATGTAAATCTATAAATATAATACATAACATAAACAAAATAAAAAATAAAGACCATATGATTCTCTCAATTGATGCAAAAAGAGCATTTGATAATATCTAGCTCCTTTCATGATCAGAACACTTAAGAAAATAGGTATAGAAGGGACATTTCTTAAACTGGTAAAGGCCATCTACAGCAAACCCACAGCCAATATCATATTGAATGGAGTAAAATTGAAAACATTTCCACTCAGATTAGGAAACAGGCAAGGTTGCCCATTGTCTCTACTGCTCTTTAAGATTGTAATGGAAGTCTTAGCCATCACAATTAGGGAAGAAAAGGTGATCGAGGGTATCCATATAGGGTCAGAGAGATCAAATTTTCACTCTTCGCAGATGATATGATTGTATACCTGGAAAACCCCGGGGACTCAACTACAATTGATCAACTACAATTGATCACTCTTAGAAGTGATCAAGGAATACAGCAGCATCTCAGGATACAAAATCAATACTCACAAATTGGTAGTTTGTATATACCAATAATAGTCAAGCCAAAAAACAGTCATGGACTCTATTTTACAGTAGTGCCAAAGAAGATGAAATATTTGGGAGTATACCTAACAAAGGACATGAAAGATCTCTATAAAGAAAACTATGAAACTCTGAGAAAAGAAATAACTGAAGATGTTAACAAATGGAAAAATATACCATGCTCATGGCCGAGAAAAATCAACATTGTTAAAATGTCCACATTACCCAAAGCAATATACAAATTTAATGCAATCCCTATCAAAGCACCACTGTCATACTTTAAAGATCTGGTTATTTTTAACCAGAAGAAAACCTCGAATAGTCAATACATTACTCAGAAATAAAAGCAAATCAGGAGGAATCATGCTACCAGACTTCAGACTATACTATTAATCTATAGTGATCAAAACAGCATGCTGGGCGGCGCCTGTGGCTCAGTCGGTAGGGCGCCAGCCCCATATACCAAGGGTGGTGGGTTCAAACCCGGCCCCAGCCAAACTGCAACCAAAAAATAGCCGGGCATTGTGGCGGGCACCTGTAGTCCCAGCTACTCGGGAGGCTGAGGCAAGAGAATCACTTAAGTCCAGGAGTTGGAGGTTGCTGTGAGCTGTGTGAGGCCACAGCACTCTACCGAGGGCCATAAAGTGAGACTCTGTCTCTACAAAAAAACAAACAAATGAACAAAAAAAAAAAACCAGCATGCTACTGGCACAAAAATAGAGAGGTAGATGTATGTAACAGAATAGAGAACCAAGATGAACTGAGACACTTACCATCATTTGATCTTTGATACCTCTATTAAGGTATTTATAACAAAAACATAAATTGAGGGAAAGATTCCCTATTTAACAAATGATGCTGGGTGAATTGGTTGGTGACTTGTAGAAGACTGAAACTGGACCCACAACTTTCACCATTAACAAAAATTGACTCTCAGTGGATAAAAGATTGAAACTTTAGATATGAAACTATAAAGATTCTTGGAGAGAGTGCAGGGGAAACACTTAAAGAAATTGGCCTTGGAGAATACTTTATGTGGAAGACCTCCCAGGCAATTGAAGCAACACCAAATATACATTGCTGGGATCTGATCAAACTAAAAAGCTTCTGCACAGCCAAGAACACAGTAAGAAAGGCAAGCAGATAGCCCTCAGAATGGGGGAGGATATTTGGAGTTGATGTTTCTGACAAAGGTTTGATAACCAGAATCCACAGAGAACTCAAACTTATTCATGAGAAAAGAACAAGTGATCCCATTTCATTGTGGGCAAGGGACTTGAACAGAAGCTTCTCTGCAGAAGATAGGCGCATGGTCTACAGACACATGAAAAAGTGATCCTCATCTTTAATCATCAGAGAAATGCAAATCAAAACCACTTTGAGATATCAGCTTACTCTAGTAAGAGTAGCCCACATAACAAAATCCCAAAACTATAGATGTTGGTGTGGATGTGGAGACAAGGGAACACTTGTGCACTGCTGGTGGGAATGCAAACTAATACATCCCTTCTGGAAAGAAGTTTGGAGAACACTTAGGGAACTAAAAGTACACCTGCTGTTCAATCCTGCAATTCCTCTACTAGGTATATATTCAGATGACCAAAAATCCCTTTACAACAAAGACATTTGGAATTGCATTCATAATTGCCAAGTCATGGAAGCAGCCCAAGTGCCCATCGACTCATGAATGGATTAACAAACTGTGGTGTATGTATACAATGGAATATTATGCAGCCATCAAAAAAGATGGAGACTTTACCTCTTTTATGTTTACATGGATGGAGCTGGATCATATTCTTCTTAGTAAAGTATCTCAAGAATGGAAAAAAATACCCAATGTAGCCAATACAATTATGAAATCAATATATAATCACCCACACTTTCATATGAAATATATACCACAATTATAGCCCAGAAAGAAGAGAAGAGGAGGGCAAGGGGAGAGGAGCTGGTTGAACGGGTGATGTGAGGGTAATCAGTGGGACCTCACCTACTGTGCATATTGCAAGGGTACATGTCAAATATATTAATGGTAGAGTATAAATGTCTAAAGACAACAATTAAATAAGTGAGGTGAACACCATATTAACCAGTTTTATGTAAACATTCCAAATGGTATATAAAATCAGCACATTGTACCCCATAAATGCAGTAATGTACGCAGTTGTAATCTAATAAAAAAAAAACTTTAAAAAATAGTGGATGTTTACAATGAGGATAGGAGAAGTAAGAACAGAAAGGGTTTATTGGGCAGAAGAAAAGTGTGAGATGTGGAACAGCAGGTGATTCATAGGACTGCAGACTATCTTCGGTTAAAAAAAATGTTTATAGGGTAGAATGACCAACAGCAATAAAGGATTACTGAATAAGTTGAAAGGTGTCCACTTGATTCAGGCATTTTAATACTACTATGCAGACTGTGATAAGAAATGTTATTGAAATGTTGCTTACAACAAAGTTCAGACATTAAGGGATTATGGTGTGTGCACTGGGTTTAAATGCAGCTTGTGAAGGGCCCACATAAAAGAAGAGCCATGTTGGGGGGCCCGGGGGGCCCGTTATTCACCTTCCCTGTGGTGGTCTTTCACAACCCAACGCCCATGCCCCATGCAGGCATCACCACGGTGCTGACCATGACCACGCTGAGCACCATCGCCAGGACGTCCCTGCCGCGCGTGTCCTACGTGACTGCCATGGACCTCTTCGTGACAGTGTGTTTCCTCTTCGTGTTCGCCGCTCTGATGGAGTACGCCACCCTCAACTACTACTCCAGCTGCAGAAAGCCCACCACCACCAAGAAGAAGACAGCCTCGGTGAGCCACTGCAGTGGGGGAGCAGTGGGGAGGCTGCTTAGATTCCGTTGTGTTCCATAGAACCTTATAAAACAGGACATAAACACCTAATTCAGCAAGATTCTTAAGAAGCCAGACAGGGATTCTGAAGATGTGAATGTGGCCCTCCAGCATCCTTTCAGGGTCACCTACCCGTGACGTGGATTGGTTTAGTCACACTTTAAAGCTCTACACTTCAAAGATTGCTCTTAACTAGGGAGCCCTGGACTGCAGATTTGCGTGGCAATTTTCTAACTACTTTTTTCTTTTCTTTTCTTTTCTTTTCTTTTTTTCTTGTAGTTATTACATCCAGATTCCTCAAGATGGATTCATGAGCGAATAAGCCTTCAAGCCCCCTCCGTATGTATAGCATTATAGATGGCCATATTTCTGAGAACTTTTGCTAGACCAGGAATGCATTTGAAAGATACCTGGCCACTTATCCGTGTATTTAAAGATCCATGAGTGATGCGTGCACACCCTTAAAATATGTGCTTACTATACTTAAGAAAATCCAACTTTGAGAATTTGGAAAATAGGGCAGAAAATTAATCATAGTCTTTGTAATTGGAGGTTAGTATATGGCGTACATATATATTCAAATATTTTTGTCCAGGCATTCGTATAATAGATACTCGGGCATTTAGAAAAACTGAATTAGGATCTATATATTGTTGCATAGCCCTTTGCAACTCAAAAATATGTACTTTTTTTTCTGTGCTATAAATATTATTTCATACGATTGGTTTAATGATTGCATGACAGGCTCATGATTGATTTGCAGGCAATATTGGCAGGACACTGAGTTTATCTACACTTTTTCGCTTGTATTCAATTTCTTATCACTGCCCTTTTGTATACAGCTGTGACTATTTCCTTGGTTATAAATTCCTAGAAGCAGAAGAACCAGCAAAGGGGCTGCAGAGTGTTTCATAAGTGGCTTTCCACCTGCTCTGTCAGCAGCACCTGCCCCCCCGCCACCGAACTACACTCACTTCGATACCCAAATCCTTGCAAATTTTCCCATTAGCATTTTTCTTTGATTATTGGTAAAGTTTAATATTTTCACTTGTTTATTTTTGATTTGCATTTCTACTTTTGCAAATTGCTTATGAATGCATTTTAACTTTCATTAGTGTTTTAAAGTAGTAATCTGCCAGTTATGGCTATGTTATATATTACATACGAGGCCTGACAATTAAGGTTGTCACCAAATGGCCAAGGGGAGCTGTTCAAAGGTGACTGTAGTGATGTTCACAATCAGGTGTGCAGCACTTTTTCTAGGATGAGTTCTTTGAACTTAATCGTCCAACTTTGTATAGTATTCCATAGAATGTGTAATTTATAGTCACGTACAGAATATATTCACTTGTCTGTCAGGTGGTCAGTCTTCCAGCTTCCACGGGCAACATTGTCACTGCCCTTTCTTGGACCTTTTTCTGCCTTTATTATTTTAAGTTTGCTGGTGTCAGATCTGTCAGCCTTTTCTTTTGTGGTCTCTGTTTCTTGTTTGCTGCTTCTGAAGGTCCCCTCCACCCTCAAAATACTCCACCTCCCCTCCCTTTCCCCTGATCACTCTGCTTGACAGCACATTCTAAGTGCTTTCAGAGGCTCACTGCGATGCTTACAAAAAACCTGTTCTACAGATGAGAGAACTAAAGTATGAAGAAACTGAGCCTGTGACACTGACCAGTGTTTGACAATTTTAAAAATTGTGTTGCATTTAATTATTATGCATCTGAATTTTAGCATATAGCTTGAGGTAAGAATCTAGCTCTATTGAAAAAAATTGAGAACTGTGTGTTGAAATCACTGATGTGACCTACCACATTCATCAATAACTATTTATATACCACACATAATCATGACCTTTATTTCTTTATACATATCAGCTCATTGATTATACCCATGCGTACAGGAGGTTTCCTCACTATCAGTCAGTTTATATTTGGTGCATTTCCAGCCCACGTTGCTGTGATTACTCCATAGTTATCTGAATTCACAAGGGTGGATCACGGTAGTTCCCACAGGTGGTCAGTGGACAGACCACTTTTACAGGTGTGGGAAGCCACAATGAACATACTTGTCCCAGCTGCTGTGTGCCTCAGTTTGCTGCCCTGTCAAACAGTATTTGCCAGCAAATGCTCCAGATAGCATCAGACTGAAACAGAAGGAGAGACAGCATTTTATCATACACAGCCAGGGGATTGGATGTTGATGGAAAGACATATTGACACCATTGGTCTAAAAATAATACTACCAAAAGAAAGAAAAAAAAAATCGTTTAAGGGAAAGTTGAATGACCTTGAAGAAAGTACAAAGACAATTAATTCACAGGCAGAAAGGGGGCCAGGAAGAGTTTGACTATAACCAAAGGAAATGGCCATTTCTCAGGTATTGTGTGAGAGCTGTTGACACCGCAGTTCTGTCGTGGAAGGCACCCACAGCCCTGAGCTGGGTGAGGGGTCACTGCTGCCAACAACGAAAGGCAGGAATGAGCAGCCTCCGAGGGGAACAAAAGTGTGGTCTGGGGCAACTTGGCTCAGCTGCTGTGTGCCTCAGTTTGCTGCCCTGTCAAACAGCAGGCTGATGAACTCTGCATGCTCCCGGGAAGTGCAGGGCACAGGGCAGTGTGGGCTCCTCACACATGGGCAAAGGAGGCGTGAGCCAGGGACCAGCTCGCCAAAGGGGGCTTTGGGGAATCACTAATTAAAGTCTCCACCTTGGGCACAGTTTATAATTTTCATAACTAATAAGAGGGGTACAGGGAAAGATGGACTTAAGCAATATAAAATATAGCTATTCTCATTTCAAAACAATGAGCTGTAAAGACATAAACAGAACTCTGTTAAATACTGTATCAAGTCTCCACATGTCTCAGTGGCCACGGGGCTTTAGTTCCCTAAATAAAGACATGAAGTGTCTTCTTGCCCAGAAACGTTGCTGCTTCTTGGCCTATGCCCACCCTGTAGTCACCCGTTAGACCTCCAGGGAGCCACCCCACTCCTGCGGAGCCTTCTGCTGCTCAGTCTGAGGCTTCACCTTCCTTTGAGCCTGCCCACTTTGTAATGGCTAGGTGTCTCCTCTGTCTTCTGTCACCTCCAGGTCACCCTACATCACAAGAGGCCACAGAGGTGCATGGGCTGGAGAAGCAGGAGAATGTGTCTGACTGGACATGGTCAAAACACATGTAGGGACACATTTAATGCAACTGTTTAATTAGTAAAGGCAGAGTCTCCCAACTGTCCCTTGTCAAAAAGAGTCAGATTCTGCAAATGCAGAGGTAGGGATCTGCCATGTTTCAGGAACCCACCCCTGCTACCTCCCTGGCTGACAATTACACCCACTCAGAATGTTAACCCGGAGAAGCAGCATCCACATTAGAGCCGCAGGGACGGTGCACGGCGACGTCGCACCAGCCGCAGGGAGCGGAGCTGGGGGGCCCCGCCTGTGAGCAGTGTTCCATGAACCCCGGGGCTAGACCTGTTGTCTGTGCTCACACAGAGTCGCACCATTTACAAGGGTGCACTGGAAGCCTGGGAGTAATTAACGACTCTGAGAGCTCCACAAGTCACCTCCTCTCCCTAGGTTATGACTCCAGACACCTGTGAACATACCCCGTCAAGCCGAGACCCAGATTGGATGCATGTATCCTTGTTTTAATATTTTTTGGTAAAAATATAGTAAGAGATTCTCATGATGCTTTCTAATGAATTCCAAGGGCCTCTTTCCCAGCATGTGCCACCGGTGTGCAGAAGGCCAACTGGCCAGCTAAGAGATGGGTTTCTATGTCCATTTCTCTCTTGACACCAGATCCAGGGCTCCCACTACCAGGCCTGTCTCAGTTCACTCAGCACAAACAAAACCAAAGCAGACAGGCAAGCTAGCCTTAGCACTTTTGCATTATTCAAACTTGGAAATGCATCCTCCTAGCAGTATTCAGTGCAGCACATGGCACAGCTATTTGGCAGAGCTGAGCCACTGTCTAAAGAATTGACAAGTCTATTTGCAGCCACTTCTCAAGGTCAGGAACGCATCCTCTCATCCATGAGCGATAGCAAGTTATTCTTTCTCCTCTGTCTGTCCCACTCTGGCTATTCTGTGTCGAAAGGAGAGTGAGGGAAGTAGAGACATTTCAGTTGCACACAGTCTTCATTATCCTTAGGATGACAGGCAAGGTCCAAGCTCCCACACTGAAAGCTCGCTTTTTACCTGAATTGCACGGTGCAAGAAGATTCTCTCACCATTCCTGTACACCACATCGTTCACTGTTTACTATTTAGAAAAAAATACCATACTTATCTCTCCACACGTCCATATGTGTGCTGTTTACCATTTAAGGACCTATGTGTTACCAATCAAGAGAAAAGTAATTGGTGAGCTCCCACTTACTGGGCACATTATAAGGGCACATGACACACGTCCTTTGGGCAAGACACAGCTGCAACTGGGACTCTACCTAACAAATGCAAACAGTGTAACCTAGTTGTACCCTCACAGTAATCTGAAAAAAAAAAAAAGAAGAAGAAAGAAAAGAGAAAGAGAGAGAAAGGTCCTCAGAATAGGGACCTGAAATGGCTAACACACATTTGAAAATACGCTCTACCTCCCTCACCAAGAATCTGGGAAACAAGTTTTGAAACCACGGTGCCATTTCCCTTGCATTAGAAGCGCGGTGATTAAAAAGACAGTCTCCAGTGCTGGGGAGGATTGGGGGGTGGGCATGCCCATCCATCCGTTATCTGGGAGACACCCATCACTCGATGGGCCATGGCTGTTTTCACAGCCTCCCATAACGACACTGTATCCTTCTTTTTGTCTGCAGAACTATTCTCTCCTGGAAATGCGGCCGCCGCCACCTGCAATGATCACTTTAAACAATTCCGTGTACTGGCAGGAACTTGAAGACACCTGCGTCTATGAATGTCTGGATGGCAAAGACTGTCAGAGCTTCTTCTGCTGCTACGAGGAGTGTAAATCAGGGTCTTGGAGGAAAGGGCGCGTCCACATAGACATCCTGGAGCTGGACTCGTACTCCCGAGTCTTCTTCCCCACGTCCTTCCTGCTCTTCAACCTGGTCTATTGGGTCGGATACCTGTATCTCTAAAAGCTGCTTCTCATGTCGCCTGAAGGGCATTTGGTTCACACCCTTGACCTTCTGTCACCCCAGTCTAGTAGTGACCCCTCGGGAGTAGCAAGGAGGGACACTGCTCAGTCTATCTTCAGTTATGACTTACCTTCCAGCCGCACAGGAAGTACCTGCCAAATATTTCTATTATATATCTCACACACACACACATACACGTTGAGTTTTAAACTGGAATTCTTGTTAGTCCCTTACTGAATCTGTAGCTTGGTGATGTTTATTAATGGTTTTTGGATTTGGGGAGTAGCTGTTGATTTTCCTGCAAAGAAAAAGAAATCTGTAAAAGTTGCAAGCAATAGCTGAGACATGCTCAGGCCCCTGTTGTTGCCCTCAGCACAGCTCCCCTGAGTCTGAGCCAGGTGCCTGCTGGTCCGCCCTGCTGGCCTCAGCCCCATGCCCACACGGCACTCAGCCCAGTGTGATCTTCAGTGAGTCTCCATCCCAGTTTCTTCTCTCCATGGCCTCTTTTGCTCCAGCACCACCACTGTTAGCTAGGACCCCATCACCCACTAACCTCACCCCAGGCCTAGAAAGGGGCCCCATGCTTTGCCCATAAGTTTCCTTTTGAGGAAAACATACGATTTTCAAAATGTTTGCATCATGGAGATCAAAGATGTTGATTATCTTTGTACATTACTACCTTAACCCAAACTACTGAGAGTCAACAGTATTAGAACATCAGGTTCTCAGAGTAGTTCAACAACATTCCACCTGAAGAGCTGTGTTTCACTAGACCAAGCTCTAGCTTACGTTATACTATTAGGGGTTCAATAATTGTCTTCATCTTGCAAAGTCTTGTGTATATTACAGTATGCACAAGACTTTGTCCAGAGTAGTCCAGACATAGTCCAGAGAGTGAAAGAAATGTAGATAAAATTTTAAAATTTTTAAAATTTTAAAATTCCTTAGTAAGTATTCATTTTCCACTCAAACCAATTTCAGATGCAAAAAAAAAAAAAAGGGGTAATGGCTATCATCAATTATATATTTTGATGAATAAGAATTATTTTATACTTTGAAATATGGATACATAGCAAAATTCCAAAGGAAAAAATCCCCCTTAATCAATACTCTTTTGATATTTTTATAACACAAAACCAATTTGCTTCTTGATATTATTTCATTGTTATAACCAGATACTAATACATACTTCATGATGCTTTTGAATATTCTCCTTACCAATAGGGTAAAAAAGGACCTACCAGCTAGTTAATAATGCTTTGGTATTATTTGGTACCAGAATCTCTATGCTTCTTGTCTTTCTTACACAGAAAACTGAATTAATTTTATTGGAAACTATGTTTTTTAATTATCTATTGTGTATACTATTATTATCCAGAAAGAAGTACTGATTTCATGAGGTTACTGGCTATACACCAGACACACAAGAGGACAGGAGTGGACAGGGCCAGAAAAATTGCTGTTAGATCCATCTGTTTACTCTTATAAATATAGTTACATACTGAGTGCGAATGCAAAATTGGAGCTGTCTGGCTACCCAGTTTTCAAGGACCCCGTCTGTACACCGTGAGAGATCGAAACCCATTGTTTCTCTTCCTTTCCTCTCTCTGCCTTTGGTTCAAGAGTTGCTACATATGCCACAAGCCAATTGACTTCAATTCAGCAAATTCAATTTAAAAATAAAATAATATTTGTGGGGAAATAGGTTGAAAATATTGGTTTAAATTAAATTTCTCCTTTACTGGAGAGTGCCCCGTGCCAGTACCCTAGCTGTGTCTCTCCTGCATTAATAAGCCCTCCCAGCCTTGGCAGGGGTCCTCTGGAGGCGTAGAGCTGAGGGGCACCTGACCACCACAGCACTGAGCATGGAGGGAGGGCCCAGGGGCAGTCGCAGCTTCTAACTTTATGAATTTATACATACTTTCTCCTAATACAAAGAATTTCAACCTGCTACACTTTAGAAGAAGTTCTAGAAATAAGTGGATTTTCTAGCAAAATTCTCTTGGGAGGAAAACAACCTAAAAGAATTATTATAACACAGATTTGGTCCAATTTTACCTTATAAACAATTTTATTGATTCCCCTCGTTTCAAAACCACTCAATATGCACGCGGGTGTTGTTAGAGGCTCTCATGAAACCACATGAAGGGTCTGTGTGCCCATAACCTCTGTTTTCTGAATCCAGCCATTCTCTTCTCCCAAGCTCAGCAGGCCTCCTGATCAAAGCACAGTAGGCCATCATTCCTTTTCCATGAACCAGATAATCTAACAGATGTTCACTAATAGAGCATAAGCTAGATTGTTGCATATATAATAATCCACCCATTACGGGATCTGAGGAAAAAGCATTCAGACATCTGCAGCAAGCATGCCAATGCCTGTCTCTCTCTCTCTCTCTCTCTCTCTGTAGGCTGATATGGTTCAAATTTTCCATATCAGTCTCAACTCCCGAGAGGAGCCTTTTCAGCCCACAGTGCCAGAGAGACGTATGTGTGCACCTCTGAGGTGCAGAGCTTGGGAGCTTTTAAAGACTGTGCAAGTATTTACTCGTATGTGCTTGCTTTTTGGAGTAAGGAAGAGGAATGGCCTGGGGAGAGAGAGGAAAATTCACCCTTTTTAATCAAATGGCATTCCTTTGCCATCGTGCTTGATTATGAAGGACGCGGGCACGTGGGTGTGCTAAGCCCTGGCTCACGTGCATGTAGGTCTGGGAAATGCTTTTGGTGCAGGATTGTCTGAGTGACCTGCCTTCCAAAGGTGCTACTGTGTTCCTCACTCTCAAACGTAATTCTAAATTGAGGAGATGACAGTTGCTGGATTTTGACAAGGATGCCAAATTTCTGACCACTGTGGATCATACTAAAGCTGTGACTGTCTCTGTTTTAAGATGCATCCTGGGTGAGGGAAAGAGAAGAAAAGGCATTTTCTATCAATGGACTTAGAGCAAAATGCCTCCTCAGAGCCTAGAAAGTTTCAGCTTCTGCAAAGTCTCAACACCACCTACCAGAACAGACTACTCGATGCTGGACAAAGGAGGACAGTGTTAACATTAATGTAATTGACTCTGGGCCCAGCCAACACTGCCCCCAGTTTACCCAAAATATGCCTTAAAATGAAACACAAAACTCAATCCACATCTCGTAAGATTTTCCATTTCCTGCAGTCGGCTCTATTTCATGCCAAGTTTTATCCTTTATGAAAAGATGGAAATAGGATCTCATTTCTTTCTACACCAAAGGTCTTATCCTTAACTTTGCATCGTATCAGTTAAGAAGAATGTTTTTGCACATTCTGCAACTGAGGAAATGATTTTCCTGAATAGCGAGGCATTTTCACACTCCGTAGGGAAAGTCAGGCCAGTCCAAAGTCTCCACATAGAACCGTCACAGCAAACCTCTCTGCTTGGCAGTGTCTAGCTGCAGGGAAAGCAAAGTTTTCAGCTGCCTTGTTCTGCTGCTCTGCAAATCACTAGGATCTAGGAGCAACAGCACAGGGGCCAGTAACCCGGTTTTCACTGAGGAGTGCTGGCCTCTGCGAGGAAGCCAGGGGCCACCCTTTCCCTAAAGGGCTAGATACAAAGCAAACAAAACCTCTTCTTCCATGACTATTGTTATCCCAGCTGCTAGACTGGAAATTTTCTGTGATTTCCTTTGAGACTTAAAAGAATCATAACTTGTCTCCAACCATGACACTGTATCAATTCGATGCTCTCAAGGTACAAAGCACTTTGAAGTCCTCTATGATTTTGCAACTATTTCTGAGTGCTTGTTTATGAAAGTTTTTAAAACTGTGTACATATTAAATTTCACCTTCAATTTCTGTGAAAAAAAAAAAAGTAGTAAACGATTGCCAACAAACTAAACACAATCCCTTGTTAACATGGTGTTAAGCTCCACTTGTGCTAAAACTTTCTCCATCCTGGGCTTTAGGACACTATCATTTAAAAAATATTCAGAAAAATGTCTGGAAGTAAGGGGAAAAGAACCGGATTGTGAATACATTCTAAAAGTTAAATTTGCCTTTTTCTGCTGAGCCTCCTTCATATTGCCCAAAGTTGAGAAAGTGTGTAATCTGTACATATTTTTTCTCTAATTGAACCGGAGAAAACATTGAAGTTCAAACAGTTTAGCAATGTCTCTGCTTGTATGTTCTCCATATAATCACATTCAAAGGGCAGAAAAGCAACAGCCCCCACCTCCAATCCCTTATTGACTTTTTAAAATTATATATTTATAAAAATAAGTCTTCACCAGTGTAAGAAGAAAACGTGTATGTCTGGAGATGACAGGATAACAACTCAGCCATTCATTATTTCCGGAGGAATAAAAACTTGGCTTAGTTTTCTTTTTAATGCCTAACAGTTTTAAAGACTAGACATCAGGCTACATCCATTCCTTTTAAAATTTCTTCGGATTAAAAGCTAGCAATTCCAGGACATAACCCTGGGCTGGTTCTCTCAAGGTAAAAAGGGAGACTGTTTCCTTTTATTTATTTATTCTCCAGATATACTATGGATTAAGGATGCTATGGTTTTTAACACTGTCAGCAAACCCCCCTAAACCTCTTATATACTCTGGTTGCAGAAAAGCCAATTTTTAGACGAATTTCTAGAAATCAGTGCTAAAAAATTAGTTGAATGATCAGTCACTAGCAAGTTTTCCATGTTTTGAGTTAACCAAGTGGCTTTTCAGATGATGTGATACAGAAACATGGGCCAAAAACTAATTAGGCAGAAAAAACACATGGTCAAACAAACACACAGCACAGGCAACAGAAAGGCTAGGTGGAGTGTTCAGGTCACTTAGGCAAACACAGATGGCTCTGCCTGGAACATTCAGAGGATCACCTACTTACCCCACTCCACTCTTCACATCTGTAAACGTGAGCTGGGTTTTTCCAGCCCAGTGAGCAGCTGCACAATGAGAGGGAGGTAACGCTCCTTTGGGGTAGAAAGGTCCTCTAGCTCAGCTGAACAGTTTACGCTGAACTGGCTGGAAAGAACCCCAATTGCCAATAATGAAATCCCCCAGATGGAACGGATAGCAACCATCTTTTCCTCTTTTCATTTCTAGTTATTCAAGGTTCCTTATTTTCTCCCCACAAAGTGACATTTACATTTACAATTCCACTACCCAATGGTGATGCCTCACACATTGAAGTCCCATCCCAGTGAATGGGATAACACAGCCAAGGTATATTTTCTTGAATATGCATTTCTTATAAGAATACCTCGCCAAGACTGCAGCATGGGTATTACAGTCCTCAAGACCTCAATCTTCTCAAAATGACAGCATTGCCACTAACCAGTTTTTCACGAAAGGATTAAAGTTCCCATTTTCCATCAAACACATCTCTATCTGTAAAGTGGCAGATCACCTGTGGGGGCCAGGCTGTCACTTTATGGACATTTTGATAAACTGAGTTTTCTACTGGGAAGTCTGCTGCCTTTGGGGGGGCAGGCAGTCTCCCAGCAAGGGTGGGTCGTGCGGGCTGCATGGTCTGTATTTGAGTAATTAGTACTCAAGAGTGGGAAGTCGAGCCTGTGTTAGCCCACGTCACTTTCTTGAGAAGGAAAGCTTGCCCCCTAATCTAAGAAGACCTATTTAAGAGGACCCTGGATTTATAAAAGATGCATTGGAGACATCTTAAGTAGAAGTAGAAGTCATAATCCACTGAAAATCAGGTTTTTAGGACCAAATAATGAGGGGCTTTGATTTGGTTAATATTTATTACAATAGATTTTTATCAAATATTATTCATACTTCTAACAGGAAGGATTATTTTTTGGTCAATTTTCTCCATGAGTCATCAGTCACTTGGATGGGAGATCCGAACCCCCAACCCTCCTGTGTCCAGCCTTGTCAGTCCCTGGCAGCCCTCAGTTTACCTGACACATCCACTCATCCTGGGACTTCCTGGAAGCTACAGAGATGGGAAACAGTAAAAAAAAAAAAAAAAAATGCATTCTTAAGTGGCTTTTGGTGTAATTAAAAATAATGTGGTAGAAAATGCACATAACTTGCTAAGTACAATTTCAAATTGTTGGTCAGATATGATGAAAGGGTTTTGATAAACCATCATCTTCACCGTCACCAACATCTTCCATGTTCCACACCAGCCCTCAGCAACAGATTCCACATAAAGGTTAAATGTCTTTTCTAAATTATAATAAAATCAGAACTTATATTGAGGTTAAAAAGGAAAAAGTTTTGTTTAAGTTTAAATATTAAACACACAGATCATAATCCAAAATTTCTGCTGGCTTAAATCATTTCCCAAACTGCTGGTTTCCCCAAGCAGCCCTGTTTGTTCACCCCACCTCCATCAAAAGTTTGAATTGCTACCTAGGAGAACATTCCACCCAATTTTTATCTCTAGGTTGCTTTCTTTTCTTTTTTCCATTTTTACCTGAGTTGGCTATTTTTTTTTTCCTTTTCTTAAAGATGCCATTTGAATGCTCTAAGAACTATCTCTTTTCCCTAAGATGGATGCATCTACGGAAACTGCAAATTCTGTGAGCCCCAAAGGACAATCTCCATGCTGCTTATACATTCTGGATCTAGGCCTTGGTTCCCCCTCATTTATCTCTGCATTTTACTTTGAATAGAGACAGACAGACATAATGTATTAGTGAAATCCACAGTGTTTGCTATTATCTTGGTTTAGAATAGTTATTAAAACAGTCTATAGACACTTTCAACCCTTCTTGACACTGAAGTGGCTACTTCTGTGCTAGTGAACAATGTTTACACACTAGTGTGTTTGTACAACTACATGATGTGTTTTTCTTTACGAGCAGCTCCTGGAGTGAGAGAAAGGTTCGTTTCTTCAGGGCCGCTCTTTCCATGAAAGATTCCGGGAGAGGAGCAGTTGAAGGGATTGGACATGTATCTTGCTGGGGGTAAGGGGCCGTCTTCTGTTTACACGCTGTGCCGTGTGCATTTGTGTCTGTGTGTACAGTGGTAAAACTGGAACAACTTACTCTTGTGTGTATTACTCTACCCATCATCTCAAATTTAGTTGAATCCAGTAGAAGGAGCTTTCTATGGATTTCATGGTAGCTTACTAAGCCTTGGAGGGGGGGTGGTAGCGAGAGAGAGAGGAAGAAAACTGATGATCTTTGTATTTCCTGAAAACGTTGAGATCTCATACTTAAAAAAAAAAAAAAGAAAATCAAGCTTAAACACCTGATCTTCTAAAGAAGCCTGCCTCCTCTTGAAAGCGCCTGGGCATCACAGATTTACTCCGGCGTGGTCCTGGTCAAGTTCCTGGCCAATTGTCTCTGATAAGCTAAAAGTCATTCTCAAGATTTCGATGGCACACGGCCATCATCACACTAGTTTAGGAAGCCACACTCAACAGGTAATACAGAAAAGCAACAAGCAGGCTTGGCTTGACCCGTGGGACCCATGGAAATCAGCCAGAGTGCACGGACGGTCCCCTCTTTGGGACGCGTGTGTAGAAAGTAAAAACTTCAGGGATCCAACAAGGTGCAGAAAGGCGGGGGGCAGAAGTGCGGGGTGCCGCATGTCCGAGGACCGTTCCCGCTGTGAAGCAGGACATCCCAGAGGAAGGCTGAGGCCTCCAGAACTGAGAGCACTGTGTGGTTGTCCCCGAGCACTCCGCTCCCACATGTGCGCCCCGCACCAGGGTCCCACCTCACCGAGTGGCCTCCATCTGCCCCTGTCCCTCAGGCCCTAGCTCCTGGTGGTCCAGCCGAGTCAGGCTGCTCTGACGTCCCGCTGTCCTCCTCCTTCCACAGAGGCCATGACCCCCACTCCCACTGAAGCTCGTGGTGTCCTAGTGAAATGAGGGTGCACCTGCGCCCCACGTGCCTTGGCGACACGGGCGGCGCCGCTCCCCACTTCGTGCGTCCGTCCCTGCCGCACCCTTAGCTGGGCCTCGTGGCTGGGCCGCCCTCTGTATTTGTATTTGGATTCCTATGTTTGTACTTCTAACACAAATAAACTCACATGTTGTCAGAAATACTTGCACTGGAAGTGGACATCTTTCTGGTTTGAGTGGCCCAGCAGGAGGGCACCAGCCAGGGTCAAGGGTGCTGGTTTGCACAGAGCCCCTCCTGCCTGGAGGGGTTGGACACCACTGCCCTCGCAGGGGCTCACCTTCAGGGGACCCAGGGACAGAATCTGTAAATGAGGTGTGGGCTGGGTGTGCCTTTTCTCTGCCTGGAAGTTGATAAGCGGCCAGTTTTCAGGGAAAGCTCCCTCCACTCCCGCAAAGGCCTGTGATCAGTAACCCCTAACCCACCTATGGGGCGCAGAAAACTCTGCTCCAGCCAAGCTGCGGTGGCACCCAGAGCATCACGTGAAGCTCGGAAGAGGGTTAAACAGTGCAGGAAGGGCCCCACCACCCGCGGTCCGGAATGACCAGGCTGCCACCAAGAGAAGGCGCTGCAGCCTCTTCGCAAACGCATCCGGAACATTAGGCCCAGCCCGGGCCACCGCAGATCTTGGACATTGCAGGAAATTTTGTCCTATACCGAGGTCCATTCCACCTGGACACATTTTACTGCTAATAAACAATTCCAGGTCCCCTTGCTCAACACAACAGTCCTGCCCCTGCTGGATGGGAGCTACACTTAGGCAGCAGGGTTGGGGTGACAGGTTTCAAGATTTTTTTTTTTTTTTGCCACTTTTGCCTACTTCTGTGGGAGCCCTAATGCAATAAGAGGCCTTTTCCAAGGTGGGTTTTCAGAGATGAGTTGGAACACTCAGAGTGTCTGGTTTGGTGTTCTCAGCAGTTATTTCTTGGATCACTTCAATCTGTGCTTAAACAGTGGTGAATACTCAAACTCTTTAATCCCTTCCTCTTACTAGTCTGCACACTTCCCCTGGTTTATAATCAAAGCTATAGGCCTCCACGGAGATTTATTGTTGTTGTTTTTGTTGTTATTATTGGGCAGAGTTTCCCTCTGTTGGCCCAGAACAGAGTACCATGGTGTCTTGGCTCACAGCTACCTCAAATTCTTGGACTCCAGCGCACCTGTTGCCTCAGCCTCCTGAGCAGATGGAACTACAATGTGGGCTAGTTTTGTTTTGTTTTTTCCTATTTTTAGTAGAGACCAGGTCTTACTTTTGCTCTGGCTGGTCTCCAACTCCTGTGCTCAAGCAATCCAAGGCAATACCTTGGCTTCCCAGACTTCTAAGATTACTGTGATGAGCCACCCTGCCCAGCTAATTATTATTATTAATATATAACAACTGGCATTAAATAAGAA
Organism: Nycticebus coucang; assembly: GCF_027406575.1. Taxonomy (NCBI): domain Eukaryota; kingdom Metazoa; phylum Chordata; class Mammalia; order Primates; family Lorisidae; genus Nycticebus; species Nycticebus coucang. The sequence continues at coordinate 143,133,548 of NC_069781.1, forward strand.
CTTTGTGCTAAGGACTTTGCACACACTAAAGCATTTGATCCTGCATGCTCCTTATAAAGGAGGCACTAGTTTTGTCACCATTTTATTTTATTTTAAAGTTGAGGCTTACCCAATATTACAAACATAGCAAAATGCAGAAAAAATGTTTGACATGCCAGAAATATGACTTTGAACACCATAAGACCTCTGTGCTTATCTGTTACGCTCTTCCAGTCAGCATCTTAAAAACCCTGATACTGTGGAGTATACTTTGGAGAACACTCTTTCAATATGGTAGATATTCACTTTTTTTTTTTTTGCATTTTCTTTTTTTTGCCTGGGGCTGGGCTTGAACCCACCACCTCCAGCATATGGGGTCAGTGCCCTGCTCCTTCACTTTTTAATTAACTTAAACATACTTTTGTTTGGAAAAAAATTTTTACTTTCAGAGGGATACCTTGAAAATGTGCTCAAATGGCACAGTAAAGTTGCCTGTGTTTTGTAGGGATCCACATAAGTCATTAAGAGCTGCATTCAACTGAAAGAGTAGCATAAAGAATGTTCTCTTTCTCAGTTATTTGTAAATTAGGAACAGAGACCGTGTCTTGCGCAGTAGAGACCTTGGACTGTGCAAGGGCCTGATTGTACTCATTGCCAGGGTAGAACTACAGAAGAGGAGAGACTTCACACAGTGGCAACAAGTGCAGCCCTGAGACTTAGTTTGGTGCATTTGAGCCTCCTGCCCCATAATAAACTAATCTTTCTTTTTTGAAAAATCCTTCAGTAGCATTCTCTGGCTGCAGTGGCCTCCCAAGGGATGCTAGTCTCAAAACTGACACCATTCCATCATTACACAAGGCAATCACATCCAATTGCCTTCGTCACATCCAATCCAATCCCATCCCTGAAAAACATTTCAAGCCAGAAGACAATGGTCATCTACCCTTAATCTACTTAAACAGAACAATTTCCAGCCCAGAATTCTATATCCTCCTAAGTTAAGCTTTAAAATTGATGGAGAAATCAAATCTTTTACTAATATGAAAACATTGAGGAAATTTGCCACAAGACCAGCTCTACAGGAAATACCTCAATCTATTCTACACACTGACCATTATAACGGACCACCAGAAAGTAAGCACCCAGAAATTAAAGCACCAAACCTAGCTTTCACAATGATGCAAAAAATAAAACTGAGCAATGGACTTTCACAAAATAAGATGAATAGAATGCTACCACACTTATTAATTATCTCAGTAAATGTTAATGGCTTCTATTCCCCACTGAAGATTTATAAACTGGCTGATTCCATTAAAGAACACAAGCTATCCATCTGCTGTCTGCAGTAAACACACCTAGCTTCAAAAAACAACTTAAAATTCAGAGTTAAGGGTTGGAAGACAAATTTTCAGGCAAATGGAATTCAGAAGAAAAGAGGGGTTGCAATCTTATTTTCAGATACAAGTGGATTTAAAGGAACTAAAGTCAAAAAAGGCAAAGATGGTCATATCATGTTGGTCAAGGGAAATATACACCAAGAAAGATGTTTCCATTCTAAGTATTTATATACCCAACTTAAATGCTCTCAGATTTTTGAAACAGACCTTAATTAGTCTGAGCAGTATACCCTATAACACCATAAAAACAGGGGACTTTAACATTCCTCTTAAGGAGCTGGCCAGATCCTCTAAACCAGTGGTTCTCAACCTTTCTAATGACACAAACCTTTAATAGAGTCCAAAGGGGTTGCAACCTATAGGTTGTGAACCACTGCTGAAACAGATAGGAGGGACTTAAATGAGATCCTAAAAAAACTGTGCTTGATAGAGGTATATAGAACACTTCATCCCAAAGATATGAATATACATTCTTCTTGTTGGCCCATGGAACATTCTCCAAAATTGATCATATCCTAGGACATAAAACAAACCTCAACAGAATCAAAAGAATTGAAATTTTACCTTGTATCTTCTCAGACCACAAGGCATTAAAGGTGGAACTCAACTCCAACAAAAACGTCCAACTCCACACAAAGGCATGGAAATTAAACAACCTTATGCTGAATGACAGTTGAGTGCAGGAAGAAATAAGAGAGGACTCATCAACTTCCTTGAGCATAACAACAATGATGATACAAGCTACCAAAACCTGTGGGATACTGCAAAAGCAGACCTAAGAGGAAAATTTATTGCTTTAGATGCCTACATCTGAAAAACAAAAAAGGGAGCACATCAACAAACTCACAAGCCATCATATGGAATTAGAAAAAGAAGAATAATCTAAGCCTAAACCCAGCAGAATAAAGAAATATCCAAAATTAAATCAGATATTAATGAAATTGAAAATAAAAGAATCATTCCGAAAATTAATGAAACAGGGAGTTGGTTTTTTGAAAAAATAAATGAAATAGATAAACCTTTGGCCAGACTAACCAGAAATAGAAAACTAAAATCTCTAGTAACCTCAATGAGAAAAGAAAAAGGGGAAATAACAACTGATGCCACAGAGATACAAGAGATCATCTCTGAATACTACCAGAAACTCTATGCCCAGAAATTTGACAATGTAAAGGAAATGGATCAATAATTGGAATCCCACCCTCTCCCTAGGTGTAGCCAGAAAGAAATAGATATCCTGAACAGACCAATTTCAAGCACTGAGATCAAAGAAACAAAAAATATTCCAACAAAAAAAATGCCCTGGTCCAGGTGGCTTCACACCAGAATTCTATCGAACCTTCAAAGAATAGCTTATTCCCTTACTGCAGAAATTATTACAAAAAATTGAGGAGGAAGGAATCTTTCCCAACATGGTCTATGAAGCAAACATCACCCTGATACCAAAACCAGGAAAAGACCCAACTAAAAAGGAGAACTTTAGACCAATTTCACTCATGAATATAGATGCAAAACATTCTCAACAAAATCCTAGCCAATAGATTACAGCTTAACATCAAAAAAGTCATACATCATGGTCAAGTTGGTTTCATCCCAGGGATGCAAGGCTGGTTTAACATACACGATTCCATAAACATTATTCACCCTATCAACAGAAGCAAAAACAAAGCCCACATGATCCTCTCAATAGATGCAGAAAAAGCATTTGATACAATCCACATCCTTTTCTAATTAGCACACTAAAGAGTACAGGTATACATAGCACATTTCTTAAACTGACCGAAGCTATCTATGACAAACCCACAGCTAATATATTACTGAATGGAGTAAAACTGAAAGCTTTTCAACTTAGAACTGGAACCAGACAAGGTTGTCCTCTGTCACCATTACTATTGAACATAGTGCTAGAAGTTCTAGTCAATACAATCAGGCAAAAGAAGGAAATAAAGGGCATCCAAATGGGAGGCAAAACTCTGCCTCTTTGCTGACAACATGATCTTATACTTAAAGAACCCCAAAGACTCAACCACAAGACCCCTGGAAATCATCAAAAAATACAGTATTGTCTCAGGATATAAAATCAATGTCCACAAGTCAGTAGCCTTTGTGTACACCAACAACAGACAAGATGAGAGGCTAAATAAGGACATAACTCCCTTCACCACAGCTTCAAAGAAAATAAAATACCTAGAAATATATATAACAAAGGAGGTGAAAGACCTATATAAAGAAAATTATGAAACCCTAAGAAAAGAAATTGCAGAGGATATTAACAAATGGAAGAATATATCATGCTCACAGCTGGGAAGAATCAACATTGCTAAAATGTCTATACTTCCCAAAGCAATCTACCAATTCAATGCCATCCCTATTAAAGTACCAGTATCGTATTTTCACGACTTGGAAAAAATAATTATTCATTTTCTATGGAACCAGAAAAAAAATCCATATAGCTAAGGCACTTCTTAGTAATAAAAACAAAGCTGGGGGCATCGACCTACCAGACTTTAGGCTGTACTATAAGGCCATAATTGTCAAAACAGCATGGTATTGGCACAAAAAGAGACATAGATATTTGGAATTAAATAGAAAACCAGGAAATGAAACTATCATCTTACGGCTGTAAGACCCAGTCTTTGATAAACCAAACAAGAACTTACACTGGGGGAATGAATCCCTATTCAATAAATGATGCTGGGAGAACTGGATATCTACATGTAGAAGACTGAAACTGGACCCATAACTTTCTCCACTCACAAAAATTGATTCAAGATGGATAAAAGACTTAAATTTATGGCATGAAATGATAAAAATCCTCAAAGAAAGTACAGGAAAAATGCTGAAAGATATCAGCCTGGGGAAAGACTTTAGGAAGAAGACTTCCAAGGCAATTGCAACAACAACAAAAATAAACAAACGGGATTTAATTAAACTGAAAAGCTTCTGTACGGCTAAGGAGACAACAACCAAAGCAAATAGACAACTTACACACTGGAAAAGGATATTTGCATATTTTGAATCAGACAAAAGCTTGATAACTAGGATCTATAGAGAACTCAAATTAATCCACAAGAAAAACGCTAACAATCCTATATATCAACGGGCAAGAGAGATGAATAGAACCTTCTCTAAAGAAGACAGATGAATGGCTAGCAAACATGAAAAAATGTGCATTGTCTATAATTATTTGAGAAATGCAAATCAAAACCACCCTGAGATACCAGCTAACCCCAGTAGAATGGCCCACATCACAAAACCTCAAAACTGCAGATGCTGGCATGGATGTGGAGAGAAAGGAACACTTTTACACTGCTGGTGGGACTGCAAACTAGTAAAACTTTTTTGGAAGGAAGTATGGAGAAACCTCAAAGCACTCAACCTAGACCTCCCATTTGATCCTGCAATCCTATTACCGGGCATCTACCCAGAAAGAAAAAAATCCTTTTATCATAAGGACACTTGCACTAGACTGTTTATTGCAACTCAATTTACAATTGCCAAAATGTGGAAACAGCCTAAATGCCCACCAACCCAGGAATGGATTAACAGGCTGTGGTATATGTACACCATGAAATACTATTCAGCCATTTTTAAAAAATGGAGACTTTACAGCCTTTTATTAACGTGGATGGAAGTGCAACACATTATTCTTAATAAAGCATCACAAGAATGGAGAAGCATGAATCCTATGTACTCAATTTTGATATGAGGACAATTAACAACCTAGCACATGGTGTGGGGGTGAGGGAAGGGGAGAGAAAAGAGAGGGAAGGAGCAAGGGGTTGGGGTCCTGGTGTGTGACACACCTTTTGGGGGCAAGACACACTTATAAAAGGGACTTTACCTAACAAATGCAATCAGTGTAACCTAGCATCTTGTACCCTCAATGAATCTCCAACAATAAAAAAAAAAAATTAGTTTAAAGATCATAACTGATAACTATCTCACCATGGGCCTGTTTCTATTGTCTGTTTTGTTATCTTGTCATATTTCCGGCTCGCATACTAAATGCCAGATTAAATGACAGAATTTCTTCATGGAGGATTATGGAAGTTCTGGACATCTTTCCAAAGAAGGATTCAACCTATCTTTTGCAAATAGTTGGTGTAGGACATACTTCTTCAAATTAAACAGAAATGACCTGACCTCAGGCCCTGTATCAGATATTTTGGTCTTTGGTCTACATTCATTGTATTCTCAGTTCTCAAGCAAAGCCTTCAAGGGGTCTCCAGTTAGCCTGGGATGTTTTCTAGGGCCCTTCTCCATAGAGAATCCTAAAGTCCATTTTTTTCTCTCCTTACCACCATGAGACTATTGGAAGCTCCACTCAGATTTTAATCTGATTCTTCCTTTGTTTTCCCTTTTTATTTTGGCCCCTCATCCCATGAAGCTGAAGAACTAATAAATCCTTTTAAGAAAATTTTAGAGCTTATTTCTCTGAAATGTCCTTCCCTATGAGACCTTTGCTACTCATATTCTGGCTGTCCAGGGAAACCCGAACTATAAAGTTTTTAGCTCCAGCTAGGTGCCTGTAGCCCAGTGGCTAGGATGGCAGCCACATACATGAGAACTGGCGGATATGAATCCAGCCTGGGCCCGGCAAATAACAATGACAACTACATCCAAACAATAGCTGGGTGTGGGGTGGGTGCCCATAGTCCCAACTACTTGGGAGTCTGAGGCAAGAGAATCTCTTAAGCCCAAGAGTTGGAGGTTGCTAAGATGCCATGACACTCTACTGAGGGTGACAGAGTGAGACTCTGTCTCAAAAAAATAATACTCATCAAAATAAAGTTTTAGCTCCATAATCCCACACAGCTACCAAAAGGTATGTCAGCTTCCTGCTTTCTAGAAGTGATCTTTTACCCTCTACTCAGATTTTTTTCTGTGTACATGTTCCAAAGGGTGAAATAGTGTGTATAATGTTCATTCATTTCAATACACTTTTTTCCTCCAGAATTTTGGGACCTCAATTCCACCTACCTCAGCAGCTTTCTGATGTCTCCAAGTAGATTTTTTCTTTTTACACATTGTTGCACATAATTGGCTAATATTTTGTTGAAGACTTTTTGCATCTGTATTTATAACAAATATTACTCCTTTCTTATACTGACTTTATCTTGTTTTGGTATATTCATCAGGACTGAATTGCAAGGCTAGAACCAAGATCACTCAACATTAATATTTTTTTTTGCAGTTTTTAGCCAGGGCTGGGTTTGAACCTGCCACCTCTGGCATGTGGGGCCGGCGCCCTACTCACTGAGCCACAGGCACTGCCCTCAACATCAATTTTTACGACAGAAAGTTAACAGCTTAGGGTTCTCTTTAATAAGAGACCTGGTACCCAGGGCAGGGTGGGTCTGACATGGGGCATCCAGTGGTCCCAGCTTTACAGGGAAGAACCCAGGTGTCAGGCCAGAATTGACACTGGAATTGTATTTAACTCAAAGATGGTATCTGTTGTGCAGGTGGTTTTTGTTTGTTTTAGCACACACACATAGTTGTATAATTGAATCAATTTAACAGCTACTTACCGGGCTTTCATTGAATATTCCAATGCAAGTCCACCATCACAAAAATTAACTTTTAAAAACATCCTTCTGTTGTTACCAGTGCTCTGTTTGCATTAATTCTCTTTAACTAAAGGGTAACACCTATTTTCTTACTTGGAATTTAAGGTTTCCCATAATCTGACACCAATCTAATTTCAAAAAAGTCTAATTCCCATGTGATCTCTTTGTATGAGGTCTAAATTCCAACCAAACTTAGCATTAGCTGTTTTTTTTTAATGGCTTTCATTTCCCAACATAAAATGTCTCTACTTAGATTCTTTTCCTAACTTGAAAGGGTTTCCTCACTGTCAATTAGGGCATGTTCGATTCTCATCCATACTTCAAGGCTCATGACCAGTATGGAATTGTTTCAGCATGAATAATCTCATCAGCCAAATTCTCAAGAAAAATGAGGAGTATCTGTTCTATGAGAGTTGACAGTTTCTGCTTTACATTAGAGTTAATTAGTCATTCCCTATAAGGACACCTCCCAAATTTGGAGCCTGGGGAGCTAAAGACCTTCCCACCACAAACTTTTTAAAGTTCATTACTAGCACACCTGCTTCCACCAACCAGATATTTTGAAGATAAATCAAAGATTGAACCCAGTCTGACTTTCTGAGGTAAGAACGCATTTGGGGCATAGAGTCCAAAGTCCCACTTTGGGGTTATCCACAGCAGTTCCAGCCCACCTGGGTCTCTCTCTCCTATCCCTCCCCCAGGCCAGAGGTGGATCAGGCCAGTGGTCTGTTACCCATGGGCAATAATTGGTACCCTGAAAGCCACTTCCCACGCTTGTTTCCTCACCTCATTGGTGAAGTTTGAACAGAAGCAGAGAGGCCTGCAGAGCTTGGAGTTTGCACAGGAGAGTCGGTCTCTGTGACTGGGAGGCGAGCAACCTAGGACTCAGCAGACGTCCTTTGCAGGGCTGGCCATTCCAGGAATGCAGCACCTGTGTTGATTCATCTTTGCATGTCCAAAATCAGCTGGCCCGGTGCTAGCTATGCACAATAAACATGCAAAAAGTGATTGCTATACCCGTTCACAATATAAGCAAACATTGAAAATAGTAATTTCTGCTCATGTGTGCTTGAAAGCCACAACGTGCTAAACATTATAGAAAACAAAGTGCTTGCTGCTTGGTGTGGACAGTAAACCTCTTCTTCCCACAGCTTTTGTGCATCTGTCTTAGGTTAGTTCCCCACTGTCAAGTCCCTTCTGCAGAGCCTCCCAGTCCGTAGCCTGCTGTGGAGGTGACATTTTTGTCTGCAGCTGCCTTGGCAGAGGCAGGAAACATCTTATTCCTTGGATCATTGGATCATTTTGGCAGCCAGGAGATGCTGGGGTTCAAAGCCCTGCCTAGCAGCACTGGACTCCTTTTCTACCCCTCATTCCTTTCATTAAAGTTCTGAGAGCAGGAGAGGAAAAAATGATGAGAATCGCACCCAAGGAGACAATGTCTGAAAATCATAATAAAGACTCATTTTGTGCCTCAGCTTTCACATTATTTGTAGAAATATCTTTTGATCTCTTATTTTCTCTTAATTTCTCATGGGAAGACCAGACTGGCTGTTCAGGGTTACAGACAAAATTGAGAATTTTTGCAGTAAATTGCTGGCTTACAAAACTGATTTTTACTAGCATCTAAAAATATAGAGACGACTGGATCTGATTCACCCAGAGCGCAGCCAGAAAACCCATGCCAAAGACTGCACCACCTGTGGCAGGAGAGCAAGAAGGGGCTGCTGCCACCTGGTTGTACAGAGGGGTCCTAGGTTTGTGCCTCACTGTTGCTCATAGGCAAATAATCTTGGATTCTTGCTTAATCCTCCAAGCTTGGTTTCTGCCTGGGAAACTGGAGAGATATGATTCAAAGGAGTTTAAAGGATCTAATTAGATTGTGCATGGGTAAGCATGAAACTCCATTCTCCAGGCCATGTTAAGTTATTAGCGGTGCCCTAATCTCTTCTGTCTGTATCAGCTACAGGCCACTATCCCTTTGTCTCAGAGACGCCCGACCCAGAACGCCAAGGATGGGACAAGTGGAATCAGGAGGATAGGGGAGGAAGAACCTTCCATTTGGCTCCCACAAGGACCCACAGTGTTTTGATCCAGCCATAGCAGCAGGTGGAGCTGCTCTCCAGAGGGTGTGGCTGCTGCAGTGTTGAGAGGACCCCCGATGTCCCCTGATGTGCACAGAGAGAGGCCAGTGACACTCAGAGAACGATGCTGAGTGCTACTGGGTCCACATTGAACTTCTGAGGTGGAAAGCAAAGAACTCCGAAACCCCCAAACTGAGACCACTCCCTTGTCAGTGTGGTATTAGCTAAACCACTCCCCCTGAAACTCAGCAGTTGCCAAGGTCAGGAGGGGAATCTGTAGAGAAGGACTCAAACTGTCGCCACTTTCAATTCACTGGGCCTTGGGCAAGCAGCAGTCTTCTGAACTCAACACTGAGAAAAGTACCAAACTGAAGAGCACACACGTTACTTTGAAAAGAAGACTACATTTTTAGGAAGAAAAATTTAAGAGTTGATCCACAGTTTCTGATGTTTGTTAGAACTCAGTAAATATCCCTTAAATAACTAACACCTTGTGCCCAGCACCAGGAATACAAAAAGCGTGAGAAAGCAGGGATAACTGAACCTAGTGTGAGGAAAAGCTGGATGGACTGCTGCCTGGACTTGGGCTGCTCAGCCTTGGAATGCTGACCTGTCGCTCATGGGGAGCCACACTGGGCGCTGTGGTGGTTAGCAGCAGCCCCTCCCAGTGACGAAAGCCACAGTTGCCAGCTGTCTCTTGAGAAGGGAGGGTGGGCAAAACCACTCCTGGGTGAACCACCACCCTTGTTCCATGGTTGAGGACTGAGACAAAAACTCAGGCCAAGGAGGATCCATGTTTCACACACCCTAAACTCAGACACACCCTATTCGTATTAATAATCTTGGCTGAGGCAGGAGTATCACCTTAGGCCATGAGTTTAAGACCCGCCTCAGCAACATGGCAAGAACTCATCTCTATAAAAACTTAAAAAACAAAAATTATCTGGGCCTGGCTGTGGACAACTATAGTTACCAGGTACTCAGGAGGCTGAGGGAGGATTTCTTGAGCCCAGGAATTCCAGGTTCCTGCCTGGAGGACAGAGCAAGACCCTGTCTCAACTAAATAAATAAACAAACAAATAAATGGAACAAAGAAATAATCTCCTGATTTGGCCCTGTGGCTCTTGGCGTGGTCCTTACGCCTTGCCCCCCCCCCCCAGAATATTTAAAAGAAGGGAGAAAGGAGAGAGGGAAAAAAGGGAAGATCCTTGTGCCAGTGGGGCAAAGCTGAAACCCACGCGGATCGTCTTGGAGGACTAGCCTCCGAGGATGGCAGTGAGGACCATGGCAGCCTCTGCCAGGTCAGAAAGAAAGCACCCAGTCTCCTCCTTTTCTCTGATTCAACAAATAAAAGGCGGGGGAACACAGAAACAGAAGCCTGAAAGGTAGAGAGGTCCTCTTCCCCTTTGAGTCTGTAGACTTGTGCCAGTTTGGGAAGAAGATTTGGATTTTAAGCCATCATTAGAGGAACTTCTGCTCCAGACTGTGATGGAGTAACAGGAACAAAACTTCCTGCCTGACACAACAAACACCAGACAGAACATTGAAAGAAGAAACTCCAAGACACTGGGCATCAGAGAGTGAAGGAGAGTGATTCTCTGAAAGATGGGGAACAGCTGAGGGGGCCCTATAAGTGCCCTGTGCCCTGAGGGTTTCCTGCAGTGGTGCAGGAGGGAGGATCCCAACAGAGCCACACAGGTCAGGCTTGTCCAAGAAACACATTTTAAATGTTAAGGCACAAATAGGACAAAAGCAAAAAAATCAGAAATGATTTCCCATTTGAGGGTCACACACTTAGCTCAGACAGGCTGGAGGCAGGTGAAGCTCTATTTCCACACCCCTGGTTCCAAGACCATGGGGTTGTGGCGACTTCAAGCTCTTCTGCCACCCTAGCTTCTGGGAATGCGTGTGGATTCCTCTGCGTGGCTGGTCCATCCCACGGGCTGGGCAGAGTCTGTTCTCTCCCACAGTGATGCCCTATTCAAGTCCTGAGATTTGAAGTTCTGCCATTCATCTCTGAGAATAATTGTCATTTGGGGACCAAGAGCAAAGACATCATATTCTGTGTGTTTCTGGGATCAAGACACAATTTTAAAACTGATGAATTCTGGGAGAACCAGGCTTGTTGCCACCTTCCACTCACCTCATCTACAGACTAGTGAGGTCCCCAAGCTGTAGAGGAAAGACAGGGCTAGAGAGATGTCAGCGGTGGTCTCTCTTCGAACCACATCCTGGTGAGCAGAGTATAATGCTGGCCTGGCTTAGGCAGTGCTAATGGCCCTGAAGGTACAGCTCTAGGCCTCTGTGGCCTGACACATAGAGGCCTGTTTCTCACTTAAATGCTGCATTCAGTGGGTGGCTTATCGCCCAGTGGTTTGTTACGCATCCTCCTGGTGGGGGGGGGGGTCTCTGTCCTCTCCTGGTGCTTGTAGTCCTCTGCCTGGGGATGGGGAATGAAATAGGCACATGGGAAGTGTCTGTGGGCTTGGATGAACAGCATTTCTATTCATGTGCCACCGGCCACACTGTCACCTCCTCTTGCAAGCTCTGTGCCCAGGACAAGGAGGAGAGAGCCTGGGGAACTCCAGTGAATCTCTGCCAGACATCATTCCAGTCTGGGAATCTGACACAGTGGGGTCACAGCTCGGGTCCTGGCAAGGAGACTTTCCCATGCCACCCAGGTGGCACAATACTCATGAGGGCTGCCGCCGAATTCCATATAATAATTTCTCAATCTCAGTGCTATATTTTTGATAAGTAAAACACACCCTCTTTGCTGTTTTTTAAACACACTTAATATTAGATTGCTGTGGTTTGAAAGATTGTGTCCCTTACAAACTGCAGGTATTTCATCTTAATCCCTTAGGCAACAGTGTTGGGAGGCGGGGCCCTCCGGGACGCTTAATGGCCTATAGCTGGGGGAAGGCTGGAGGGAAGGGGGAGCCCTCCAGTTCCCATGAGAACATGGCTGTCCTCCCCTCTGGAGGATGCAGGGCTGAGGGTGCTGTCTTCAGAGCAGAGACAGTAGGTCTTAATCTGCCCATGTCTTGTTCCTGTCTAAAAAACTGGGAGAAATAAATGTCTGCTCTTTATAAATTACCCAATCTGTGGTATTCTGTCACAAAAACACAAACATGACTAAGGCCTAGATAGATTGTATTTCACTACATTCTCGGCTGAAAAGCTAGAGTGTGTTGTACTTACCTAGGAATTACAATCTAAATAATCCTGAAAAAATTAATTTCAGACCATTTTTTTCCTTGAGAATCCTTTATAGGATCATTGAATTCCCAAAATGCAAATTGTAGATGCTTCAATGCGAATATATTTTTACAGCTAAGATTGGTAACAGTAATATTAAGCACAGGATAATAAGCCATGAATTTTCTCCTTGGCTTCACTTCATATGAAATTTGCATGGCTACACTAGATGTTGGACTAAGAATCGTAATCCAACTTTAACTGGATCTTGCAGGCTCCCAATGATTGGGAGGCATCATGTGATTCATTAGCTTGAAACAGACCCGCAGACACATGGAACAAACACACATCTAACACTTGTGCACATCCACACGCCGACATGCGTTCCTATGCTAAGGTCTGTAACCAGTACAGGGCTCACAACGACCAAATCGTTAATCAAATCACTGATCAAAACCTTCAGTCTAATATCCCGTTTGATTTTTCTTGTTGCGGGATCTCTAGCATGTCAAAAAGATGTCATAATCATAGTTTGACTTGGAGGAAGATAAGCACAGCAGTCATGTTCTATTTTGTTAGTTTGTCAACAACCATCGAGAGTTTGTAAGATAAACAGAGATTAGTTTGAGAGGAGGCGTCCCCTTAGTGCAACTTGTCCATTTGCTGACCACAGACAGACAAGATCTTTCAGGGTCCCATTGTTGAGTGAGATGCCAGGGAAAAGCAGCCACCACCCTGAGCGGCTATTTGGTGCCCCAGCAAAGTCTACGGGCCTCATGGCAGGGCTTTTCTCACCTCTCTGGGGACCCCTCTCACCAGCTTCCACCAGTCACGTGTGTCTCTGCCCCACTCAATACCTTCTCCGTGAGACCCTTCCTCTTCACAGAGAAGGAGGCACTGGAGACGTCAGCAACTTTAATCTGGGTGAGAGGCATTAGATGTTAATGAATTAGGCCTGGAATATGATGGCAACCACCAAACAATTGTGTTAGACCACCTGCAGAAATGTTCTGTGGACGGCAAGAAAAGGCAGAGAGCTTGAGTCAGGCCTGCCAAACACACAACGGATGGTCTGTGCTGGGGCAGCCCCACATCTGCCCTCCTGCTCATACGTCCTGCACACAGCCCCTGCCACCAAACTCTTCCTAAGACAATGCTGGGGAAGCTTCTCCCTGCTGATGATAAATGGACAGAAAGACTTTTAAACTTTACCTCTATTGCTCCAGGCCAGGGTCAAAGTTCTGTGGGAATCTCTGGTCACTGAAGTCCGATGATAATATTGGAAATTAATATGTTACTGGTCTGGTATTTGTTCTGAAAATTGGCCCATTTCTCAGCTCAGTTAGGTTTGCTCTGGTCTGTTGGGACCAGGTGTGGGAGACTAGTCCAAGGCAATGGCCTCCCATAAACATTGTTTAACACTTGTTACCTCATTTACCCTGATTCCTAAATACGCTATTTCTTCTGATTTCAAATGTGTGCTGATGATTCCTGCAAAGTGATCAAATAATCTTTAGAAAGAGTAGTTTTGCATCATTCTATACATGTGAAGAACTGAAAATAGCTCTCGTTTTTTCAAAGCTGGGAGTGGTGACTCCTTTCCCAGAGTTGGTACTTTCTTTCATACACAGTCAAGATATTTTGGATGTGATTTCTAGCAAACAAAACCCAATCTGTGAAGTTACTGAAATAATGTAAGGTCTAGAAAAGCACTAGGATTTACAATCAGATAAAGCAAACATATCAGGAGGCAGAGATTTTCAGGGTAAGCAACAGACCTGTTTCTGAATCCCAAACAGTGTAGAATCGACCTCAGGGAGAATGTGGATGGGAAAACTTTCTTAGGATCACTTTGAGGCTGTGCTTGAACCTGAGTTAAACAGTACATTCTCGCATCCTTACTGAGTTCACCCGGCAGATGTGAGGGGTGTTACACACTCGGCTCAGACAGGCTGGAGGCAGGTGAAGCTCTATTTCCACTCTAAAATGGAGTATATCCAAGTGCAAAAATGCAAAAGCATAATACTTTTTTTTTTTTTGAGACAGAGTCTCACTATGTCGTCTTGGTAGGCTGCTGTGGCGTCACAGTTTACAGTAACCTGGAACTCTTGGGCTTAAGCGATTCTCTTGCCTGAGCCTCCCTAGTAGTTGGGACTATAGGCACCCGCTACAATGCTCCGCTATTTTTTTGTTGCAGTTGTCACTGTTGTTTAGCAGGCCTGGGTTGGGTTTGAACCTGCCTGCCTCGGTGTATGTGGCCAGTGCCCTAAGCACTGAGGTATAGGCACTGAGCCATAGAACACTTTTTAAGGAAAACAGGTGAACATTCGCTTTACTTGGGTTAGGTAAAGAGCTCTCAGATACAGTGCCAAAAGCACAATTCTACAAGTAAAACTGTGAATATATGGAACTTCATAAAAATAAAAAAAAATTGTTTTTCAAAATATAGTTAAAAAAATAAATTGTAGTTTGGAGAAGATAATTGCTAAGCATAAATATGTGTATAAGAAAGGAGTTGCATCCAGAATATTTAAAGATCTGTCAAAACTCAATTATAAGAAAACAAATACTAAATAAAAATGGGCAAAAAGATTTGAACATATACTTAACCAGAAGATAGTAACCTAATTGGATGGTTAAAGAAACACATGAAACAATGTTCAACATCATTAGTCATTAGAAAAATGCTAATTAAAACCCAAATGAGGGCTGGGCATGGTGGCTCACACCTATAATCCTAGCACTCTGGGAGGCTGAGATTGCCTGAGCTCAGGAGTGCCAGACCAGCCCAAGCAAGAACAAGATCCCATCTCTAAAAATGTCTGGGTGTTGTGGTGGGCGTCTGTATTCACAGCTACTTCAGAGGCTAAGGCAAGAGAACTGCTTGAGCCTAAGAGTTTGAGGTTGCTGTGAGCTATGACACTAGGGCACTCTACTGAGGGTGAAAAAGTAAGACTCTGTCTCAAACAAACAAACAACAACAACAACAAAAAACCGAGATACCGTTATGAAATTAATAGAATGGATAACCTTAAAATGATGGACCATACCTAATATTTTCAAGGATGTGTAGGGAATGAAACTGTCATATACTTTTGGTAGGAATGTAAAAAATGGTTTAATTTTTTAAACCAGTTTGGCAGTCTCTTAAAAATTTAAACATTTATATACCATATGATCCATTTCACTCCTGCGTATTTATCTCCCTAAGAGAATAGAAATCATATATTCACTTAAAGACTTGCATGCGAATGTTCTTAGCAGCTATATTTGTAATCTCCTCTAACTGCAAACAATCTAAATAACCATCAGCAGGAAAATGGATGTGCGGAGTATGGTCTAGTCATTCATTAAAAGAGAAGAGCTTGTTGATACAACAGCAAGGCTGAATCTTTCACTCACCTGAGTGTAAGAAGTTAAACAAAAACTAGTACATTCTGTATGATTCCATTTGCATCAAACTCTACAAAATAAAAATTAATCTACTATGAGAAAAAGCAATATTAGTGGTTGCCTGGTGATGGGTGGTTTAGGGATGAAAGGAGGAAGCTCCGGGAATGATGGATTCATTCTGTCTTGGACATGGTGACGGTGCATTTACATATGAGAAAACATTATGGTTTACGCTTTAAACATGTGCCTGTTTCTGCATATCAATTATACTGCACTATAGCTGTCATTTTAAAAAACTGTTGTGGATTTTTAGAGGAAGATCAAAATTTCTGGATCTGCCTAGATTATCTTCAAGCGACAAAAAAAGTAAGCCCAAAAAGTGTGAGTGTAATAAGTGTTTGGGGAAAATAGAAAAGCAAGTTACGTTTGTGCCTTACCAAGTTCAGACTGTTCGGTGAACAGATCACAGAGAAAATCAATGATGAGATGGTTTATGTTTCTTTGGTGATAGGTGCAAAGGACTGAGGCAACACAGGGAATAATTGATTCCCCAAAGAGGACAGGGTTTGAGCAGGGTCAGTAGGGGAAGGTGTGCTGTCCCCACACCTGTCTTGCCCTTTACCCACAGTGCTCAGGACCTGAGCAGCCTGCTCACGCCAGCCTCAGATGCCAGGGCCTGTGGTCAGCTCTGTGTCTGGCTCCCCTGCACCCCAGGGCATGGCACTGTATTTGCTATGAACACAGATGCTCCACAGAGCTTGCTAGATAAATGATTGTCTAATCAGGAGCCACAGTCAGGAGTTATAACATTTCCCGTTGCTGTCCAATGGAGTACCACAGACATGGTGACTTAAGCACCAACAGTTCTTTATCTCAGAGTCCCATGGGTCAGAAGTCTGGCACTGGGCTAAAACAGAGGTGTCCTCTGGCCGAGTTCCTTTCCAGAGGCCCTTTCCAAGTTTATTTCCATTCTAGAACATTGTTCCTAAAGTATCAGCTTTCTCCCCTTTTCTGGCTTCCCTCTTCTGACTCCCTCCCTCACCCTTCACAGCTGAGGGACAGTCTTTCTCCCTGCCCTCTCCTGGGTCTCTACTCTCAGGCATTAGATGGACTCCAGGGACGTAAGGATGGCTTCCCTGGCTGAGCGCACAGCTTGGTTATGTCTGTGAGGTCCTTTTCCCAAGCAAGATCACATATTGACAGGTTCCGGGGCTGAGGGAGAGTATCCCTTTGGGAACCGCTGTTTTGCCCACCACACCAGAGGTCAGCATTCTTGTTTTCCAATGAGTCACATGACGAATATTTTAGGTTTAGCTATGTCATGGCTACTCAACTCTGCTACCGTGGGGCGGAAGCAACCATTGATGTGATGACAAAAAAAATGTGTTGCATTAAATTTTTACAGAAGCAGGGATTGGTTGGGTTTGGTGTGAGGGCATGTCGTCTGTTGGCTCCTGATCAAACTGCTGTGTTTCCTCTTCCTCCTTCAGAAGCAAGTGGTGTGTCAACATCGGCCTTTTAAGGGGCTGCGTGCAGCCATCCGTCCTGTGTTCTTCTTTCCCACCATTCCCCCGACACCTCCCTTGTCCCTGTGCATTCTGGCTGGTGCTGCTGGACACATGGAGTTTCTCAGGCAGCAGCCGGGGCAGCCCTGTGCATTGTGCCCTCTGTGAGGTAAGGAGGCAGAGGTTCCAACTGGGTTCTAACAAAACTATGCTGTTCCTCACTCGGGAAGCGATTAGCTCATGCCATGCAAATGGCCACATCAGAGCCAGCAGTGTCCCTATCACAGACTCTGGTTGAATGAGTGAGGCGGCTTGAGAACACAACAAAATGGGGTGCAGCAGCCTCTGCAGAAACCCAGGTCTCCCTGCATCCCTTGTGGGCACATTCCTGTCTCCATCGAAACCTCTTGACTGTGGCTATCTGTGCCAACCAGGACAGGCAGTGGCCCTTAAGGGCTGCAGGCCACCTCAGGACCATCTCTTCTGGCTCCCTGGGCCACTGTATCACATGCCCTCCCCACCTTCATATGTCAGCCTCCTTACTCATCCCCCCAAAAAGGCACAGCTGCCCTCCTTCCCTGCCCTCCTGCTGCACAGGACCCTGGCCCACAGCCCCTCTGTGGGGCCTGAAGTCCTGCTGTGGCCCCTGATCCACATGCAGGGGGCACCTGCCTTCCTCCCTGTGATGTCACGAGGTAAGTGCAGTGAGGGCACTTGGTTGGCCTCAGACCCTCAGCACCAGCTGTGTACTGTGAACCAGGCTGATCTCTGTTGAAGACAACAGACTGGCCCAGGCCAGCCAGAGAAATCTATTCTTGGTCTTAAATGATTTGTCTCTACATTAAGCTCAACTGCTGCCAGCTCTTGAGAAGATGCTTGAAATAGATTTAAGAACAGGAAGTTTTAGATTTATTTAAACATAATGACCTAATATTTAAAAACTCAGTCTGTTAATCAGAGAATCTGTCTGACTGTTTTAATTCTGGTCATATTTCACAAAGCACTTGCAAACCCAGGTAGATAGGGGAGTGCAAGGTATGGGTTGGACCAGTGTCAGGCCCAGACTGTGGCAGGGTCTTCTCTGGATTGGGGGTCTGTCTTGGCTGTCCTTTCTCTCCAAATTGCCTTTACCTTTGTAAAAAACTCATTATCTGGCTCTGTGTGGGTCTATTCTTTAACTTTTTATTTGTCTAATCTATTTGTCTCTCTTGATGCCAGTCCCTCAAAGTCTTAAATTGCTTAATAGTCCTGCCATTAGGGAATGTGAGTCCTCCAACATCATTCTTCTTTTTCAGCAGTGTCCTGCCTGTTTCTGCCCATAGTTCTATCATCTTTGACTTTATATATTTTGAAACCCTGTTAGTAAGTGTATAAGCATTTAAGACTGTTTTGTCCTCTTGATTTAACTCCTTTATCAAGACAAAATGACTTTAGATATTCATAGTACTATTCCTTGCTCTAAAATCTACTTCATCTGAGAGTAACAGCAGCTCCAACTTCCTTTTTAGCACTTTTCTTTTTCTTTCTTTGAGACGGTGTCTCACTCTGTCACCCTGGTATTGAGTGTCATTGTGTGACAGTTCAAAGCAACCTCAAACTCTTGGTCTCTAGCAATCCTCTTCTCCCGGCCTTCTGAGTAACTGGGACTACAGGTGCCTGCCACTATGCCTGGCTGGTTGTTCTATTTTTAGTAGAGATGGGGTCTCGCTCTTGCTCAGGCTGGTCTTGAACTCCTGACCTCAGGTGACCACTGCCTCAGCCTCCCAGAGTGCTGGGATTACAGGTGTGAGCCAGACAATGTGGGGCTCTGTCCAGCACAGCACCAGAGCAGTGCACAAGTATCACCTCCATCACTCTCCTCACCCTCTAGTGGGGATGTTCCACCCATGGTCCTCCTACCAAGGGCCTTCACTGTGCACCCAGTCTCTTTTCTCTGTCCCACCGAAGTACAGACCTTGCCTGGGGCCCCTCTAGGCTGTATACACCAAAGGGAGCAGAGGTCAGGACCTATTACACAGCCATCTCCATCCAGTTAGGACACAAAAGTCTCCAGTGTCTTGTGAAAGTGAAGTTGGAAAAGGTGAACATCCAACCTTCCCTTAGATTCCAAAGTTCCCCTCTCCTATATTCATCAGGTTTCTCTAGGGAACAGAACTGATAGGGCACATATACACACATATAAAAGAAGACTTATTCTGGAAATTATGGAAGCTGAGAAGTCCTGTGATCTGCTGTGTAAGCTGAAGAACTTGTGAAGCTGGTGGCGCAATTTGGTCTGAGTCCAAAGGCCTAAGAACCAGGAGTGGTGATGTCCAAGGGCAGAAAGAGATGGATGTCACAGCTCAAGAAAAGAGAGGGAGCACATTGGCCCTTCCTCTGTCTTTCTGTTCTATTCAAGCCCTTGGAAGGTTGGATGATGCCCATGCATACTGGGGAGGGCAATATTCTTTACCCAGCTCATCAACTCAAACCTCATCTCTGCCAGAAACACCCACAAAGACACACCCTGAAATAATGTTTTACTGGCTATCTGGGCATCCTATAGCTCAGTGAAGTTGACACATAAAAATAACCATCACACCCTTCAAGACGCTTCCTTCTTTAAAAAAAAATACTTTTCCCCATAAAGGGGGGTTGTTTTTCTAATTGGTGTAAATATAAATTATGCTAGATTGTACCTGTTTCCAAATATATGCATATATTTTTAATTAATCAATTGGTACAAATATAGGTTATATTAGATTATACTTATTTCCAAATACATGAATTCATTTTTTAAAGTAATTAATTGGTTAATTCTTGCTTTCACCCAAATCACGTGTTCTTGAGCCTAAGCTCTGAGGGTTCTTCTACACTGATTTCCTCTGGAATTCATAGCAACTCCATGAGCTCAGGCTCAAATTAGGGCAGTTTATTGGCTAAAAGTGAAGAAAAGGGGGATGATGTGGGTCCATCCACATGTCAAGGACATGGGACCAGTGAATGGAGTTTCAATTATGTCAGCAACTTGCTTTTGCTGATTATATGCAAAAATTGACATTTTAGGGTTATTTTCATCTAGAGAAATGATAACCTATCTTCTAAGTTTTCCTTTTTCTTATCTGCACGGACAAAAATCACAACCAAACTGCTGGCACACGTTTCTAGAGGTTCACTAAGGAAAAATAATATATTGCTTTGAGAACAGGGAGAAATAAATACCTGTACAAAGTATGATTTGTGCATATGGGAAGGAAAAAAAGTATATCATGTACAAAGTATGATTTGTGCATATGGGAAGGAAAGCACTGCCCGAGACATAGTCCTCACTTACAGAAGGTCCGGGCATCACGGGTTTCACAGTTCTGCAGGCAGCACCAGCAGCTGCTCTGTGGTGTCCTCGCTGGGAATGTTTCGTGTGGGTGGAGGCTCCTAACCACGCTCCAATACCAGGATGCCTCTCCAGTGCTTTCTAGCATTTGATTCAGTGTAGGATTGAAATTAACTCAAGAAATGTGCTAACAAAAACAAACAAACAGAATAAAAAGGGAGGATAGCTTTAAAAATGAAGTATACTTGGATCTCAGTAGAAGATATTTTTTAAAGAAGAATTGGGAGGGCAGCTACATCAATTTTGAGCGCTCACCAGGTCATGGAAGGCTCACTTTCCATGGATAAAAATTTCAGTGTAGAAAACAATAAAACACACCCACCTGTAAAGGAGTAAAGAGCCTAAAATAACCCTTCTGCCAAGAAAAAGGTTAGAAACCAGCAGGGAACAGAGCATTTCAGCCACCTGCCATCCGCAATATCCCTTCCTCCCTTCTTCCACAGCCCTCTGGCTGTGAGGCCTATTTTATTCTCAAATAACTAAAGCTGTGCCTTTATTCTGCACAAAGTTGCCCTGCACCCCACTATGGTCAGACCTACCCTCACGTTTCACTGACCTGTAGCAACCCCACCCAGACTTTAGTCAGTCCTGGTGCATTTGTCATCTTAAAGAGAAAAATTTTGCTTCCCTAAGTCACAAGGAGGTGGTGAAACATGAAATAAATTATAAAACAAAATTGTTAATGTCAACATGTGTACAAGCTGATCTTTAAAAGGTGGACCTACAACTGTTATTTAAAGCAACCACTGGAGGTCTTTAAATCCCATCCAGCACACTACAATTGACAGATTTTGTTGTTTGTTTGTTTTACATCTAAGGATGACAGTTTGTATGCTAATAGGAAGAATTAGAGAATTCATTTTCTGTCTTTGATGTTTTCCTCTGTTGAATGTTGGAGGTTATACTTCCAGCCCATTGATGTATCACCCATTCCACTCCTACAGAATAGCCCTCTCATTTGATTCACTGAAGTCACACATGACTTCATTGGGAATCTGTCTCAAATGTGTTGCTGATGGCAAGTGGGTTTAGTTAGGAATACTCTAGATTTTATTTAGTCAGTCGAAACCAATTATGTTTTAAAATCTAGTATGTATAAAGCAATGTTAACTGTTGTAACAGAAATTTTAAAAGTAAAGGAAGTTATGAATGTAATTAAAATGTAAGACATGTTAATATACATAACATATATGGTGCATGTACAATACATTGCAATTTTACATATTCCATAAAGAACACCTGCTAGCACATGGCCTTTGTGTTACTGCATTTCTGAGAACCGAGTCTTATTGCGGCTTGCTGGAATCTGCACCATTTCTTCCCTGAGGAGCAAGCGATGTTACCACTAGACTTTTATACTCAATCAAATGAAAAAGTAAAGCAAAATTATGATTTTTCAAATTAAAGGAGCATAAAATTTTCACGTTTAAAAGGACATTAGTAACCACCAGATCCAAAGCCCTTATTTCTTACATGAGGAAATATGTGTAAAAACTGAAAAATCGGCATGCAGAAATCAGTTGGATTTCTATATGCTAGCAGTGAAAAAGAAATTAAGAAAACAGTTCCACTTACAATAGCATCAAAAAGGAACAAAATACTTAGAAACAAATTTAATCAAGAAAGTGCACACTGAAAACTACAAAATATAGCTGGAAGAAATTAAAGACAACATACATAAATGGAAAGAGATTCTTGTTCATGGACTGAAAGATTTAACATTATCAAAATGATCATGCTACCCCACAAAGATCTATATATTCAATGAAATTTCTATCAAAAACCCAGCTGCTCAGGAGGCTGAGGCAAGAGAATGGCTTGAGTCCAATAGTTTGTTTAAGGTTGACACCACGTACTCTATCCAGGGTGACAAAGTGAGACTCTGTCTCAAAAAAAAAAATAGAAAAGAAAAGAAATAGCTAGTGGTGATGGTTACACTACACTGTGAATGTACTTAATGCCACTAAATGGCAAACTTAAATATGGTTAACTTGTTAATCTTCACATTATATTTTACCACCCAAAATATCATTTCTTTAGCAAACAGAGGCAATTTTCTCCTTCCTGCCCAAGCTATTTCAAAGGCAAGGGCTCCAGCACAGCCTTGATTAGAAGCACTGGTAGGAGTTAACCTTTCTTTCATTTCCATCCTTAAGGGGTGAAAGTGCCGATATTTCAACATGAAGTGTGATATCACATGTAGAATTTTTGTAGATGCCCCGTATCTTCTTTGTGAAGTCCCCATCTATCTGCGAGGTGATTTTGTCATGAATGTGAGTTGGATTCTATACTAATGCTTTCACTGCACCTCTAAACTTGGTCACAGAGGTTTTTCCTCCCCTTATTCTCTAAGACACTCAGGGATTTAAGAATGTTAAGCAGACATTCCTGGGTCATTCCTCTCGGTCAGGACGCATTTTCATTTTACATGTCATCAGCTTCAAAGAGCTTTTACTTAGGTAAGTATTTTGTGTGTCCATGTTCATGAAGGGTATTTTCCCCAAAGTTTTAATTTTTATGTCTTTCTCAGTTCTTGGTGATAGGGGTATTTATTCTGGCTTCATTAAATGAGTTGGAAAATGTTTCCCTACTTATATTTTCTGAAAGTATTTATGTAAAATTGGTATCACTTTTTTTTTTTTTAATGTTTGGCAGAATTTACATTTGGGGCATGAATTGTGCTTGTGGGGAGAATTTTGATAATGATTCCAAAATCTTTTGTAAGTAACAGGTATTCATATTTCTCTAATATCTTACCAGTTTTATATATACACACACACACACACACACATATATATATGAATTTGTTTATTTCATCTCTATTTTTCAATATCTTGCCATAAAGTTCTCTATGAAATTTACCTACAGCTCCCTTTTATTCCTGACAGGTAGCTTGTGTTTCTCTTTTTCTTTGTCAGCTTAGGAAATGGTTAGTTGTCTTTGTTCCTATTTTAAATAAATTAGCTTTTAGCTTTGTTTATTTTCTATTTTGTTTGTCTGTTTTCTAACTCACAGATTTATGCATTAACACAAATGCTTACTACTGTACATTTCTTGATGAATAATGATTTAGCCTGTCAACACATTCTGACATGCTGTATTTTCATTATCATTCAGTACAAAATATGGACGGTGATTGGCCAGGGTTGGGTTTGAACCTGCCACCTCCGGCATATGGGGTTGGTGCCCTGCTCCTTTGAGCCATAGGTGCTGCCTCTGGACTGTGATTTCTTTAGTGCCTTCCTAGATATCTTACTGTTACTAATTTCTTTCCTTCTTCTTTTTTTTTTTTTTTGAGACAGAGTCTCACTGTGTCACCCTGGATAGAGTGCTGTGGCATCACAGCTCACGGCAACCTCAAACTTTTGGACTCAAGCGATTCTCTTGCCTCAGCCTCCCGAGTACCTGGGACTACAGGTACCCACCACAACGCCTCTTTTTAGAGATAAGGTCACACTCTGGCTCAGGCTGGTCTTGAACCTGTGAACTCAGGCAATCCACCTGCTTGGCCTCCCAGAGTGCTGGAATTACAGGTGTGAGCCACTGCACTGGCCCCACTATTACTAATTTCTAATTTAATTTCACTATGGACAGAGAATATGCCCTGTAAGATTTCAGTCCTTCCAACTTTACTACTACTATCATGGCACACCACATGTACTTGGGAAGAGCTTCACAGTGCAGTTTGGGGCATTAGTGTTTTCACAAATAGTAAATCAGTCGGGGTTGACTCTGTTCTTCCCAGCCATGTTTTTACTGATGCGTTGATCTACTGTCTTTATGAGTTGCAGAGAGACATTAGAAATCTCTACTATGAACTTGAATTCATGAGTTTTTCCTTTCGTTTTTATCAGCTTTTGCTTTATGGATTTGGGGTCTCTGTCATTAAGTGCATGCATATTTATATTTGTTATGTCTTCTTGATAAATCGCCCCTTTTGTCATTATGAAATGTCTTCATTTATCTTTGTTAATACTCTTTGTCTTTCAGTCTCTTATTTGGTTTTAATATAGTCATGCCAGCTTTCTCATGCGTTTTGTTTGCTTGGGTAAAACTCTCATCCAACTATTTAAACATAAAATATTAGTTAAGCTGGAAGCAAATCACATTCTGATAGGAATAGTTTCAGACTGAATGATGGGGGGCCTGAGCTGAGTTTACAAGGAATGAACAGGAGCCCTTGTTGCAGAAATAAAGCAGTGGGATTTCTCGGCTGAGCAGGAGGTGCAGAGTGGAGGCTCTGATGGAGGAGGGGGTTGTAGCCCAGAATTAGCAATGATGGGAACAAGGACATCTGGGACCCCACTGCCCAGGGTTCAGAGCCAGGTGTGGGGAAATCAGACAGCCCTGGATTAGTGCCACAGGGCAAGCAGAGTCCTCCTGGGAGAAGTGTTCATTCTACCAAAAGAATGAAGAGAACTTTCAGAGACGCAGCCTGGGTGAATGAAACAGACATTGACTGTCCAGGAATCCCAGAGGCATGAGAAGGCCCGGGTGGGAGGAAGGCATTTAGGATAGGGGACACCCAGAGCTCACTGGGAGCAGGGCTGCCCCAGGCTTCCATGTGGCTGTGACCAGCAAGGATGGAGGGCAGCACAGTGATGTAGGAAAGCAGACTCCAAAACTGAGGTTCTTGGCTTTGGGAAGAATGCCCTAAGTTGGAAACAAAAGCAAAGTTTATTAAACAAACAAGCAGTAGGCAGGCTGTTCTCCAGAGAGGTAGCCTGTGCATTGCTGGAGAGTGCAGTGTGGCCCTGTGCATTGCTGGGGAGTGCAACCCTGTGCATTGCTGGAGAGCTCTGTTTCTGTGCTAAATAGACAGTAGAGTATCCACGGATTTTCTAAGAAAAGGCTGGAAAGTTCCTGGGGTTCCTCCTTTTTTCAGACCATACGTGCGGGTTGCCATGGGAGCCTGCTGGCTCTGGCACCTCACCAGCAGGGTGTGATGGGCAGCAGCTGAGCAGAGTCCTTCTCATCACCATCTCAGTCTGAGCTGGTTTCTTCACTGCAGCCTGTAGTTTTCAGAGACCTTGGCTCAAGTCCTGTGACTCCTATAGGAACTGGGCTGGCCCGTTCCCTCTTTCACTGGGACAGGCCCCTCTGCACCAAGAGCTCCTGCAGGCAGGCAGGACTGCTGCGACCATGTGGATTTTAGGGGCCCTCCTGACCGCTGCTGAGAAAGATGTGCAGGTTAGCAGAAGCAGGAAGCCACTCTGATATCTGCAGCACTCATTTTGTACCATTTGTGCAAACGGTACCTGAAACAATAGGCTGTCTGTTGGAGCACCCTTCCAGTTGTCTGTATGGAGCACCCCTTCCATATCCAGAAAAAAGGGGTGCTCAGAGGGGTGCTGGGAGTGGGTCCAGTGAATGCTGCAACATGTTTGGAAGAGATGTGGCAATTTGTGTCAACTCTCATATAAACTATAATAACATGATACAACTATCCTAATCACATAAATAGTTCTTTGATTTTGAGATCCATCATCTAACTTCTCAGAATCTATTCTTTTAAAAAAGCAACATGTTTTCATATTTATTACAACACTATTTATTTAAAAATGCCAGTAACTATTGAAACTCCTCCCAAGAAGAACATGATTTAAGAAATAATAGGTGCAGAATTAGAATATGAAATATGAAAATTCTGTCTAAAATTGATGGTAATGTATTCTATCTTTTTATAATGCTTAATAACAAACCCTTTCATAATCCCAAGTTTTGAAAAAATAGATACAAAATTAGAAAAAGAATTAGAATATACATGTAAAGATAATGGAAAACAGTGTATGTATATATTTGATCTATGTATGAGTTGATGAAAGTGTGAGAATTTTCATTTTCTTCATTAAACTCTACATGTTTTATTTTGTTTAATCCTTTTACTTTATAGTAAAAAAAGGATGATGTTAGATGTGGGAAGGATGTGGAACATAACTTTTCAGGGAACATAAATTGTCACTTTCTTTTTATGTTGACAGAATTCTTTGTTAGTCAACAAACAAAAGCATTGACATGTATTCCCATGATTTTTAAAATTTTTTTCTTTTTTTAAGTAGCCATTAGAACACATGTCAGTGTGAGGGCCTCAAAGGAAGTGCTTGATGGAATGTTTAGAGAGCTGAAACCTTGTTTCCATCGTTTTCCTTTCCTTAATTTCTTTCCTCATTTTTTTCTTTAGTCCTTCAATAACTTCGGTGCCATTGATCTTTCTGGCTTCCAGGGGAGGAGGCAGGGGCCACACGGAAGCTTTTGGTGATGGTGCACCCTACCACACCCTGTGCCAACCCTGATGTTGTTAAGGCTGAGCCCACAACACGGTCCTGCTGGTGCTGCAATGTGGGAAGCTGCCCTGGACCAGTACCCTCCTTCCTGAGATGGCGGCAGCCCTGGGGGCTGTGCGGTGCCCCTGCCCTTTTGCACACAGCAGCTGGTTGAGCCTCCCCATAGGTGGCTGACCTCTGGAAACACAATACTAGGAAGAACACAGGCTTCTTTTTATCTTCCGAAGGAAAATAACATTAATTGCTTGTGACATAAGACATTACAACCATGTGTAGCTAATTCATGCTGCTAAAACAATAAAGAATTGGGAAAAACTTGTTACCATTTGGGGGATACTTTGTAATGCATCTCTGTGGGTGCAAACCCCCCACACGCTCACTCCCTCTGACACTGCATATGTTCCTCACCCCACATTGTGTCAGCTCAGCATTTCCTGCACGTGTTAATTACAGACTGAGGATATTCTCTTAAGGGATGCCTGCCTCCCATGTGAAGCACAGGTCTGCACTGCAGAGGAACATATGGGTGTGACCAGGACAGTTCTGGGTCTTAGGCAGCCAGAAGAGCCTCCCTCATCACTGGCACCATTAAACCCGCTCCACAGCAAGCCCGAGCTCGCACGTCTCACCTCCTCTGTTATAACCACCTACTCTGAGGGCAGAAGTCACACTGTCGACCCTTACCACAAAGAACAGAGTCCTGAAGAGAAGAGATGTTATACACAGGTAAGTTGTCAGATGGTGGCATTAAGTAAACAAGGACCCTTGTCCAGAATTCCAGAATTGTCATGCCTGAACCGGCAGCTCTGAGAAGGAGGTGTCTTCAGTCCTCAGGTCTTGTCTCCTAGTTTACCAAGCCCTGCAGATCAGAGGCCACAAGCTGCCTCCTGTCCCCTGCAGTGGGGAGAATCTCATGCTCATTTCCATTTCTCTAGCTTTGACACGTCACATTCCAGCTCACCTGTTGTAATAAGCAGAGAAGCTTCTGCCAATAAAGACCTTCCTGGGATATTTCAAGACTCAGAGATTTCCGTCTCTCTACCAGTTGCCCTCATCTTCAGACTAAGGTCCCCCCAACCTCCCCACTATGGCCTCTGCTTTCACAGAACAGCCTGGTTTGACCTCTCTGATGTGTGCCTGGGCCTCAAGCACACCTGCTCTGGCTGCCCAAGGTGTTCCTTTGTGACCTGCTCATAAACTGGCCCTTCATTTCGACAAGCTCTGGGGTGGCCAGCAGCAGGCACCCCCAAGACTCCAGCCCTCATTTTTGCAGTCCACAGCATGCTGCTTTCCCCCAGCACCTTCTGCAGGCTGTGGGCACTTTTACGACCCTTCCCCAGCACAGAGGTCCTGTGACCACTCCTTGGGCCTGTGGACATACTAGTTCTGGAATCCCACCTGAGGGTGTGTTTCTGGGGCTACAATGGTTCCAATTAATGTACAAAGCAGGACCCTGATAAGAAGTGTCCAAATGCAGACAGGTGGCTGGAAGAGCAGTTTGCAAAGGGGCAAAAGGGTGCGTGCCCCCCATGAGGGCTGACAAGGCTGGGGAAGCCAGCGATAGTGACACTGGGAACAACGTCCATCTTGGCTTATGGGATGAGGGGAGGGAGTGTGGAGGCTGGCCAGGGCCAAGGCCATGGAGAAGGGCTGTCTGACAGGGGTCCTTCTGACACCTCTGCCTGATGTCTCACTCTCTGACAACCCTCAGTTTCCTGCTGGTGCCATTATCTGAACCCAACCTGAATGCAGCGTGCAAGGGCAGTGATGCCATGTAAATATCAGCAGGGGACTGAAAGTGCAGAGCGGATCTAAGGGGTGAGTAAAGAAGAATCTGCACCTGTGTTAAGAGGAAGAGCAGCCAGTAGTGGGATTTTCATGGACTCTTCCTGAAACTGATGTGCGTCCCCCATCCTGTCTTCCATGGGTCAGAACTCAGCCTTGATTCTGCTCCAGGGAAGCTCTGAAATCCTGTCGAGCCTACTGGGCAGCAGAGATACTGGGAGCAGCTAGGTGGTCTCTGCCACAGATACGTTCTAATATCTTTACTCTAGAGCTTGTATGGAAAGTAACCAGGGTGGTGCTGAGGGTACAAAGAAAGGGGTGCTCTCCGGGAGTATCCACTACGCCTGAGGCCCTCCAGGCAGCCAGAAGGCAAGTGGGGCATTATCCCACCCGTCCTGGTCTGACAGGATGATGGCAACACACAGTCAAGGCTTTCAGCAGCTTTGACTGTCCACAGTAAAATACCACATGCCCAACCCAAAGGTAAGTGTGTGTTCAATGAGAGAGCTCTTAAAACTCTTAAAAAAAAAAAAAAAAAGACAGAGGCAAATCCACAGAGTATAAATAGCCAGGGAAACAAAACACATCCCTTGGAAGTCCTGCGAAGAGGCTGTTGTCAGGGCCGAGTGCGGGAAGAGGCCTCGTGGGCTGTTCCCCGCTGAATCCCAGAGCCCTGGTTCCCGCAGGCCAGCAGAGGACCTCGAGTGCTCCCTCTCACAGGCACCGGTGTCCAGCCCATTCGCAGGCTGACTTACTGCACTTGTTTTTCTCTCAGAATGTTTATAAAGCTCTGTCTGTGAAACCTGATGTCAGCCTGAGAATGTCATCTGCTTGTCAAAATGTAGGTGATTTGATGCCAGAACAGCTGGTGTCACACATAAGCACAGACATCACCTCTCACATGTGTCAGGGGAATCTGCCCAAAGGAAACTGGAACGAAGCTGGCAGCAATACTGACTGTGGTAAGAAAATGCAACCAACACAGGTGTCTTGAGGTTAAGAAAGTTGAAACTCCTGTGAGGCTCAGATGTGTCTTGGTAAACACGAGAACTATGAAGGCCCAGGACACATTGGGAAATGTCCCCAGCTTGATGCCTGGGCTCCCTGAAGGCTTCCCCAGCACTCAGCACCCTGGGAGGCCCTTCTGAACACGCAGCACATGGGCACATGAGCCCCTGGGACTCCCAAGGTGCTATTCCTGGAGACTAAGACGTAGGCTAATGCTGAGCGGAGGAAGGAGGAGAACAAGGGGCATCGCTTTGGCCAAGACCCTAGATGACCATATTCCCAGAGTCCTGTCTGTGGTGTTTCCACTGAGCATCCCAACTACTTGGAGTGATGACGCTTTGCCTCCACTGGGTGGGAACCAGACTGACCTGTGTCATGCAAAGCTCCCTGGAAACGCCTACCGTCCTCATCTGATCCTCATGAGAGGTGACAGTTGAGAGTCACCAGGCAGGGGAGACACAGGCAGGTCCAGAGGAAGCTGAGGTGTGAGCAGGAAGCCTGTCCAGAGTGAGTGAGAGGTGAGCAGGATGTGAACAGGCAGCGTGCTGCCAGCAAGTTGGAGAATAGAGTCACGGTGCAAGGAGCAGAGGGCCTCCTATGCTGGGAGCAGGGTCCCTCCCACGCGGGAACCAGAGCCCCTCCCATAGCCCCTCCCACACTAGGAGCAGAGTCCCTCCCACTCTGGGAGCAGAGCCCCTCCCACGCTAGGAACAGAGTCCCCCCCACGCGGGGAGCAGAGGAGCTGAGCATATTAGGCTCTGGGCAAGCATGGCATGGTACCTGGCTGCCAGCAGCAGTGGCTGTGACTTTCATCACAGATAGCAGTCTGGGGGTTGCAGAATGGAAAAAAGTTTTCTTACTTCCTATTCTCTTGACACTTAGCTTCTAACACCAGATGTGTGGGGTTTTCCCCACGGAGGAATTCTCTGAGTCCCTATGGATCATTCAAATGCTGCTGCAGACATGGCCCAGCAGAATGTCCCACAGCTGGACTGATTCTGACACCATCTACCTGAGACTGTTGGACGCTACCGGTTAAATGCTCGGTCCCCAAGACTGCCTCTCCCTTCAGACAACACCTGCAAGCAGGGGGACGCCAGGTGACTCACCAGTGGCTACAGAGTGGAGGTCCCCACAAGACCCACCTTGTGTTTGACTAATGGGCTATCCAGGCTCACTGAACTCGGGAAAGCAGTACCATTGTTATCAGTTTGCTATAAAGACACTACAAAGATACAAATGAACTTCTAGATGAAGAGACACATAGGGCGGGGGGTCAGAAAGATCTCAAGTTGCAGGACCCCCTCTCCCTGTGGTTTGGGGTGCACCTCCCTCCCAGCGTACAAATACTTTCAGAAAATCCCAGAACACCTCTGCTTAGGGATTTTTATGGAGATTTTACCAGGTAGGCATGATCCATCACCATTAATTCAATCTCCAGCCCCTGCCCCGCTCCCAGAGGATGGGGGATGGTAGGACTGAGCGTCCCACGCTTATAGTCATGGCTTGGTGTTTCTGGTGACCAGCCCCGTGCAGGAACCCAGGGATAGCTGCCTTATTACAACAAAATATACTCCCTCACCCAGGAAACTCCAAGGGATTTAGGAGCTCTCTGCCAGGAATTGAAGACAGATATTTCTTATTATTTTACAGGGTTAAATGTATATTTATAGTCGAGGAGAAATGTCTATGGTCAGTGGCAGAAAATAAGGTGTTTAGAATATTCTGAGATGAGAAATACAGAAGGGAAGTGATTTGTTATTTAACAATGAGGACACTGTCCATAAGGGACTCTTTTAATAGCCCATCCTGACAGGGCGCAGTGGCTCCCACATGCCATCCCAGCACTTTGGGAGACTGAGGTGGGAGCATCACTTGAGGCCAGGAGTTAGAGGCTGCAGTGAGACATTATTGTGCCACTGTGCTCCAGCCTGGGTAATAGAGTAAGACCCCTCTCCACTCTGTCTCTCAGGAGAGAAAAGCCTATGTTGTTTCATTACCAAAAGCCAAGTATCATACTACATATAGAGCAAAACACTGTACGGGACCACGTGGGTCTAAATGAGTATTAACGGCAGTTTGCCAACTTTTCCTGTCTTTTCATGAACTGGATAGGTGCACTTGTGACTAATTAACTATATTCCCGAGTCAACCACCTAGATCCCTGTATGCATTTTCTCTAAGAGTCACCTCCAAGGAGGTTCATCTCCTTTAGAGAATCCAGTTTAAGGGGGGGGCACACACAGGATCCTAGGAACTCTTAAATAGGACAGGTGCCTTGCAACCATTCTCCCAAAATGGACTGGATCTCACGAACTTAATTCAACATCTTTTCTCTAGAGGGATGTTGTTGAAAATTGGAACAACTTCTCCAGATTCAATACAACTTAAAAAAAAAAAATCCCTGTGGGGGTCAAGGAGTTTTAACTGGATTCACTCAGAAACCTCAAAATTGCCACTGCTGTGAATCACATGTGCTGACACACTTTCCGTGGCTAATGTGGAATTGATAAGCAGACTTTCGGGGATGCTGTGATGAGTCAGCTGTGTAAGTTGAGTCAGAGAGATGGGCCATTTTCATAAATGACAAGCAGAGTAAAAATAAATTAAATGAATCGCGTAATAAACATTCCTCCTGTCCAGAATTTGAAGCTTGAATTTTGTCTCCCAGAAAAGTAATTTTCAGATCAAGAAAACCTTATTTAGATGTGGCAACAACACATTCCTTGAAAAACACGAGAACTACTGGACATTCCATGTGAATTTATCCTCATCTTTGGCCACCTCAGCAAAGCTGCTAAAGAATTCAAAGGAAGAAGATGATACTAAGCCGGTGAGAATATTAAAGACTTGTATAATTTTCTCATCTAGAAAATTGCTGGAAAATGTGCCTGGATAAATAATACACATTTAGAGGCTCCAGCTGTACATATTCAACCTGTCACCAGAAAGAATCCCTATGGACAGCGTCCTCATTGCTAAATAACAAATCCCTTCCCTGCTTGCTGGTTCTCCACTGTCTGGTGACTGGACCCGTAGACTGTCCACAGTAGGTGCGGTGAGTCCTCTCTCCCCAGAACCTGCTGCAGCACCTCAAGCTGCCAGGGCCACTGCCTCCCACCCCATAGTCTAGTGTGCTGTCAGCGCATGCCCTTGGGATTAAGCCTCTTAAAATAGAACCCTCTGAGGGATGTCATGGACAGAGTGTGATACAAAAAAAATAAGCTTTACTGTTTTGTTCTGTCGTGTTTGTTTGCTGGCCTTGCACATCTGTTCACTTTCTGGGCATCACACGCCTGTCTTCCTCTGGGGAAAGAAATGCCCCATGTCTGTCAGCCTCACACCCCCAGGCATGGAGATGACCACAGCCCAACCCCTGAGGAAAGCCAAGGTGGGCGTTCTGCAGATGCAGCTCCTTCCTCCTGGTGCAAGGAAGGAATTATTAACCACACATCCACTAGCATGGCAAAAATAAGAAAGAGGGCTGACAGCAGATGCTGGAGATGGTGCAGAGGACCGGGGCTATTTCAGACCTCGCTGGTGGGAGTGTAACACAGGCACTCTGAAAGACAATTTGCAGGTTTGTCTCAAAAGCCAGTGTCATGAAGGATTGCCAACTGGTGCATCTTAGCACAAGTTAAAGGCAATCCAGAGCCTCTGTCATAGAGAAACAAAAGCCAGTCAGTGCCCATTTATTGCTTTACTCATATAAATTCTTTTAGTAAATTTCAGATCCCCTATTGGGCTAAATTAGACTTTTGTATCAATTTAATTTATTTTTGTTTTGGTATCGCTTTTGGCTTCTGTCTCCATCTGATCACTTGCAATGAGGACCTTGCAGGTGGTTATGGGAGTCTGGGAGTCCTGGGGGCCCACCTCTTCCTCTAAGAATTGCCAGTCATCCTCCCCAGAGTCAAGGTCCTCATCCAGTGAGTAGGTTCTGTCTGTGACAGGGATGGTGGGTGGCCCCAGTCCTGTGATCACAAGGTCAGCCCCTGTCACGCTGGTGAACAATGCTGAGTGAAGCCTATGGGCTAAAGGTTTGGGGCTAGGAGAACAGCTGTCCCCCTACCAGCCTTTGTTATCAGGGCCCGGGCCACAGCAGCCGTAGACGTGCACCCCAACACCTATGGGGGTGCCACAGTAGCCATCGACGTGCAGGGGGTCAGGGACTGTGCACAACAGCAGGAAGGGGTGCAGCTCTACCTCCACAACAGCCAGGGGCCATGCCGAGTCCTCCTCAGGGAGGTGGTCCCCATCTGTCCACAGACCTCACCGAGGGCCCTCCTTGGGCCTGGGCTGGGAAGACACAATCACACATGGTGTCTGTATGCTGCTCCAAGCCATCAGTGACAGTCAAGAGTCTGCATGTGGTAACCAGAGAAATGCAGTCTGACTCTTGGTAAGGTGGGCTCAGGGACTGACCAGTTAGGGGCTTAGTCTGTTCAACCTGCTATAGCAAAACACCAGAAACTGGGGACAAGAATTTATTTCTCATAGTCCTGGAGGGTGTGGTGCGGGCCCCCCTCCTGATTCCCACTGTTCTACTGAGTCTCACTGATTACTACTGTTCCCTGATTCCTTGAACAGTAGTAATATGATAGCGTATAATTCTGCATAACTACAGGAGAGGATTCAGAATGGCCTCACCATAAAAAAAGGGAAGTGTTTAAGGCAATGGATGTGGTAAATACCATGATTTGATCATTACATATTGCATGCATTTGATCAAAACACTGCATTGTACCCCATAAATATGTGCGGTTAGTACATGCCGATTGATGACAAAAAGACAAAGAAGCCAGGAGGGAGAAAGGAGGGCTGGAACACGTTTCCCCCTCACAGCTTCGGAAGCAATTAACCTTGTGGACAGCCTGAACTTGGACTTCCAACCTTCAAAACTGTAAGGCATTCAACTCCTGTTCTTCAAGCCACAGAAAGATAAAAACTAAAAATAAAAGCAAAGTAGGGTAATGTGCACATGCATTGCCATACCACAGGAAGCAAACGACAGCATGGAGGCCCCTGATGCTCTGTCCGCTGCCAGCAAAGTGGCAAATCAGCTCTGAATTTGCATAACTCCCAGCCTTCATACTATGTTGCAGGACAAAGCATTGCCTGGTTAGGCAGATGCCCAGATGTCTGCCCAGGACAGGGAGCAACCATGAGCTGACTGCCAGCCTCAGCCAGCCTCCCTTCCTCCATGCCCTTCTTTTCTCACACAGGGATTAGTTGAGCACTTACTGCAGTGAGCAGGGGGCTGCATTCCTACTCACAGGCAATTGCGGGTGTGTGCCTGTGCTCCCAGGGAGCTGGCCTGACAGGGACTGAGCTGGGCAAAGGGACCGCAGGAAGGTCTCAGGAGTCCTGAATTGTCCTGGCCTCACACAAGTGACCCCTGCGGAGACCTCACCACATTGCCAGACAGAAGTAAAATGTATTAATTAAAAATTCAGAGCAATCCCAGTGCCCACCTGTGGGTGGGATGCCTTCTACAGTGACTTATTTGCAGGAATGTGAGCACTGGGACTCCCAGGGCCATGCTATTGGCTTTGCGTTGGTGCGTGCTCAGCACTGGGGCTGGTAGCTGGCAGAGCAGCCTTCTCCAGTCTCAGACTGCCTGTTGTTTATG
Source organism: Nycticebus coucang (assembly GCF_027406575.1). NCBI lineage: Eukaryota > Metazoa > Chordata > Mammalia > Primates > Lorisidae > Nycticebus > Nycticebus coucang. The sequence goes on from NC_069781.1 coordinate 143,168,756, forward strand.
GAGGAAAATGGATTCAATAAAATGACCAACTATGTAGAAAGGTGTGTACGACCTGGAATCCCACCACAGAGAGCTGTCCCTGCTGGGCAGTCAGAAAGGTGTCACTGTCACAGCTGAGACCTCAGGATGGAGGGGAGGATGAAGCACAACCATGTGGGAGTGGCTGTGCAAATGCCCTGTGGTTGAAGGGAGAACGATACAAGGTTGAAGCCCAAGGTCCAGGTGTACGTGGCGTGGGCCCTGCATCAGCCCGTGCAAACCCAAGTGAGGTGGCTGCATGTGGAGATGTGAGCTGTAACTAGGGAAGATTGGTTCTCACAGAGGCTGGCCGAGACAGAAAAAGCAGAAAGTCACCTAAAAGCAAGAAGATGGCATGGCCATAGGCCCCAGGGTGGGACAGTGAGATGTAGACACTCAGGCTATCTTAATCCAGTGCCTGGGATATAGGGCAAATGTGCGCACAGTGGAGAGGGTGACATTTAGGGCTGTGAGGGGGAGCCAGTGAGGGCCTGCACATGTGCATGTGTGTGCATGTGTGTGGGTGTGTGTTGTGTGTGCTGTGTTTGTACATGTGCTGCGTGTGCTGTGTGTACATGTGTATGCATGTGTGTTGTGTGCACATGTATACATGTGCTGTGTGTGTACGTGTGTGCTGTGTTGCATGTGTGCTGTGTGTGCCATGTGCTGTGTGTGCAGGTGTGTTCCGTGTGTGCACGTGTACTATGTGTGCACATGTGCTGTGTGTCAGGTTTACATGTGTGTGCATGTGTGCTGTGTGTTCTGTGTGCATATGTGTGCTGTGAGTGCTGTGTGTGCATACGTTCTGTGTGTGCTGCATGTGCACATGTACTGTGTGCTGTGTATGCTATGGTTGTTGTGTGTGCATGTGTGCTGTGTGTGCTGTGTGTGCTGTGTGAGTTGTGTGTGCATGTGTGCTGTGTGTCCAGGTGTGTTCCGTATGTGCATGTGTGCTGTGTGCACGTGTACTATGTGAGCACATGTGCTGTGTGCAAGGACGTGTGGCCTGTGTTGTGTTCATGTGCACCATCCGCCAGTGTACGGTGTGAGTGTGTGCTGTGTGCCATGTGGCATCTGCCGTGCACTGCCTATGTGTGCACAGTGTGTATGAGGAGTGGTGTCCTGGCTTTGAATCCTGCGGGAAGGACGAGAGCTCCCTCTGGCCTGGGGAGTGCATCCCAGCCGAGAGCTTCTGAGGCAGGGAGAAGATATGCAAATGCTGGAAATCTCTGTAGCTTTATGTTTCCATAAGCTCTCTCGGAGTCTCCACTGAAAGAAGGGTCCACAGATTTTCTGCTGTAAATCTGCACAACTAGAGAAAGAATTTTCTGCCTCCCTGAGACAACAGGCTGGTCCACAACTTCCTCAGACACAAGGCTGCTCCAAGCCCTGAGCTTTCACTTAATGTTATAAAAAATGTTACTTCTCATCAAATTATTCTACACCTGTAATATAATATGAATAAAAACTCCTAGTTGGATTTCTTGAGAATCTGAAAACACTTTCACTGACATCATGTGGAAGAATAAATACCTGTGAAAAGCCGAGTGAACTCTGAGAAATGCAATTGCAATGTGTGTATGGGACATATGATGAAGTTGATTTCTTCAATACTGAATTTCTGTTTATGCTTTGAATTCCAGGTAGATATTAGTATCTGCACTTAAAAAAAAAAAACATTTTCTGTCTTGTGAGGCTGCCCTTTTTCTGGTTCTCTAGCTAGAGATAGTTTGGTTTTCATGTTTGTCTTCACCAGGGTTTCTGGGTTGTTGTCTCCACTGGGATAGAGGTATTTATTTGGGACTCAGAAAGAAGCGTTTGCTAAATAATGGAGCATGTTAATGGCAGGGAGCATTTCAGACCCTCCTGAAAAGCAAGTCAGCTTGTCTTCAGAGAAGGAAATTTGTAGCTTTTTCAGTAAACAAGTGGATTGAATGCACAATATTAGAATTGTAAATGTAAGCAGGGCAGCAGACCCCTCTACTTCATGGTCAGTTTTGAAATGCCACACAATTAATCTCCACAGGTGTCTTATTACACCTATTTATAAGGAAAGACATGGATGTAGAGGTGAAAGAAAATATTACCATGAGAATGTGACCACTTCTCGCTCCCTACCATAGGAATGTGACCTTTTGTAACTGTTCCAGAAGATAGCCCCAGGAGCTTCAGCAAATGTTTACTATTAAGTAAATATTTGACTATTAGTCTTGTCTTAAGACAGTTGAATAGTGAACTAGAGTTCTCCTTATCTAATTAGAATCCCAGGTGTGTTTATTCTCTCTTACTTTGTTAGAGTCCCTGGCATGTCTGCTATTCCCGCCTACTTTGTAGTTTTTGCTTTTATAAGCTTGTAAAAAACTACTGTGGGGGACTTGATTTCTCGGCTCCTAAAAGAGTTGTGAATCAAGTCCCCGTATACAGGAATAAAAATCCTCTTGCGTTTTTGCATCAAGAGACGACTCTTGCGGTTGATTGGGGTGGTCAGAGCTCCGGGCTGAGTGGGGGGTTCTGCCCCAAGTCTTTCATTTGGGGGCTCGTCCGGGATATAACGACCACCCCTCACCTGCAGAGTCGACCTTGGAGGTAAGAAAGGGGTACCCCGAAAACTGTCTAGTCTGTGTCTTCAGTCCTTTTGTTTGACTTTGTGTGCGCGCTTTCGATTTTGCAGCCGTTCGGCACCTCGTGAGAGTGGCCGGACAGTGGTCGGTAGACGTGCCCGGAGGACCACAGGCTGAAATCCTGGGGGACGCCCCAGGAACTGAGGAGAACCAGGGACGCCTGGTTGTCTCCTGCTGTAAGGGCACTGGTCGAGTCTGGTTGTTCGATCAAAAATTACGGGAAACGCGCCCGTCTGATTCTGTTATAGGCTTGTGAAGGACCAAGTGTAGTAGGTAGGTCCTTGTACCTGTAATATTTCTGTTATTTCTGTTATTTGTGTTTCTGACATATCCACTGACGATGGGACAGACTGTGACAACCCCTCTGAGTTTAACTCTAGATCATTGGACTGAAGTGAAGAGAAGAGGTCGTGATCTGTCAGTAGAGGTTAAAAAAGGCCCATGGCAGACTTTCTGCTCCTCGGAGTGGCCTACTTTTAACGTCGGCTGGCCCTCAGGAGGAACCTTTGACTTATCTCTTATTTTTGCTATTAAAGAGATTGTTTTTCAGAGAGGACCGGGAGCCCATCCGGATCAACAACCTTACATCATAGTCTGGCAGGACCTGGTGCAGAATCCGCCCCCCTGGGTTCGGCCGTGGACTGCCACATCCAGGCCCCCGTCTAATCCTCAGGTGCTCGCTGTCCAATCTTCCGGTCCCAGAAAAGGGGGCGACAGTTCGGACCCCCCTAAGAAGATCTACCCGGAAATCCAGACTGATCATCTTCTCCTCGACCCTCCACCCTCTCCTCCCCCATACCCTCCCACCTTGGCTCCTGTCGGGGGGCAGGGAGGACCAGCATCGCCGGATCCGGCGATTGCCCCCTCTGCACCCCCGGGGGAACCTTCACTGGGGCCCACACAAGGTACCAGGAGTCACCGCCGGGGAGGAGTGTCTCCCGACACTACTGTTGCCCTACCCCTGAGGGCATACGGCCCCCCGCCGGTGGCAACAGATGAGGGACCACCTCCTCTCCAGCCCCTCCAGTACTGGCCATTTTCTTCCACAGACCTGTATAACTGGAAAACTAATCACCCCCCTTTTTCAGAAGACCCCCAACGCCTGACTGGGCTGGTAGAGTCCCTGATGTTCTCTCATCAGCCCACATGGGATGACTGCCAGCAGCTCATACAGACTCTCTTCACTACTGAAGAGAGGGAGAGGATTTTATTAGAAGCTAGGAAGAATGTACTCGGGGCGGACGGGTGTCCTACCCAGCTCCCCAACATCATCGAGGCTGCCTTTCCCCTCTCCAGACCAGACTGGGATTTCAACACGGCAGAAGGTAGGGAGCAACTGTCAGTCTATCGCCAGGCTCTAGTGGCTGGCCTCCGTGGGGTGGCAAGACGCCCCACTAATTTGGCTAAGGTAAGAGAAGTAATACAGGGGGCCACGGAACCCCCCTCCATGTTTCTTGAGCGTCTAATGGAAGCTTTTAGGCGCTACACCCCATTTGACCCTGCCTCTGAAGGACAGAGGGCTTCCGTGGCTATGACTTTCATAGGGCAGTCAGCTGTAGACATTAAAAGAAAGCTGCAGGGAATTGAAGGATTGCAGGACTATACCTTGCAGGATTTAGTTAAGGAAGCTGAGAAAGTATACCATAAAAGAGAAACTGAGGAAGAAAAAGAGCAGAGAAAGGAGAAAGAGAGAGAAGAAAGGGAAAATAAGAGAGACCGAAGACAGGAGAAAAACTTAACACGGATTTTGGCCGCAGTAGTAGGGGAGAAGAGCCAGGAACAGACCCAAGGTAGAACTAAGAAGTCAGGTAGTCTGAATAACCGCATCCCGTTAGATAAGGACCAATGTGCCTACTGTAAGGAAAAGGGGCACTGGGCCAGGGAATGTCCTAAAAAAAAGAAGAAAGAACTCTCCAAGAAAGTACTGGCCTTAGAGGAAGAAGAAGATTAGCGGGGACGGGGCTCGGAACCCCTCCCCGAGCCTAGGGTAATAAGGTGGAGGGGAAGCCAGTTGAGTTCCTTGTAGACACCGGAGCTCAACACTCAGTCCTACTTGAACCATCAGGACCCGTCTCCAAGAAAAAATCCTGGGTTGTAGGGGCCACAGGGCATCAGCAGTACTCATGGACTACCCGAAGATCAGTAGATCTGGGAGTGGGACGGGTAACCCACTCATTTTTAATTATCCCTGAGTGCCCTGCGCCCCTCCTCGGGAGAGATTTACTCACCAAAATGGAAGCCCAAATCATTTTTACTCCTGATGGCCCAGAGGTAACCCAGAATAAGAGGGTAACAGCCCTGACCATGCGTTTAGAGGATGAACATAGACTCTTTGAAAAGCAGCGGGAGAAAGGGACTAGTCTCGTAAATGACTGGCTAGAAAAATATCCCGGGGCATGGGCCGAAACTGCTGGAATGGGACTGGCCGCAGAAAGGCCGCCTATAGTCATAGAACTCAAAGCTACTTCCACTCCTGTGGCAGTGCGCCAATATCCTATGACTAAGGAAGCTCGGGAAGGAATTAAGCCTCACATTCAGCATCTCCTACAGCTGGGCATACTAGTAAAATGCCAGTCACCATGGAACACGCCCTTATTACCCGTCAAGAAACCCGGCACAGGAGACTATCGCCCTGTGCAGGACTTAAGAGAAGTAAACAAGCGGGCGCAAGACATCCACCCCACCGTGCCTAACCCTTATAATCTGTTAAGCTCTCTCCCTCCAAACCATATCTGGTACACTGTCCTGGATTTAAAGGACGCCTTCTTCTGCCTCTGACTACACTCCTCTAGCCAGAACATCTTCGCATTTGAATGGAGAGACCCGGACTCTGGAACAACGGGGCAATTGACATGGACCCGACTTCCACAGGGTTTAAGAACTCCCCAACCATCTTTGATGAAGCCCTCCACCAAGACCTAGCTCACTTTCGCACCAGCCACCCTCAGGTAACGCTCCTACAATATGTAGATGACTTACTACTAGCTGGAACAACAAAAGAAGAGTGCTATCGGGGCACAGAACTATTGCTAGAAGAACTAGCCCGCTTAGGATATCGAGCCTCTGCTAAAAAAGCCCAGATCTGCCAGAAAGAGGTAACGTACCTGGGTTACACCTTAAAAGGAGGGCAGAGATGGTTAACGGAAGCCAGGAAGCATACTGTGACTCAGATTCCAGTTCCCCGCTAGCCCCGCCAGGTGCGAGAATTCTTAGGAACTGCGGGGTTCTGCCGCTTATGGATACCGGGGTTTGCTACTCTGGCAGCTCCCCTCTACCCTTTGACCAAGGAAGGCACTCCCTTCGAGTGGGGTGCCAGCCAACAGCGGGCCTTTGACAACATTAAAAAGGCCTTATTATCAGCCCCGGCCCTGGCTCTACCAGATGTAACAAAGCCCTTTGTCCTATACGTAGATGAGAAGAGAGGAGTGGCCCGAGGGGTGCTGACGCAGCCTTTAGGGCCATGGAAAAGACCGGTAGCATACCTCTCCAAGAAATTGGACCCCGTCGCTGGTGGTTGGCCAGCCTGTCTGAGGTCTGTGGCGGCAGTAGCGGTACTGGTAAAAGATGCAGACAAATTGACTATGGGGCAGAAGTTGACAGTCATTGCCCCCCATGCTTTAGAAAGCATCATCAGACAGCCCCCTGACCGGTGGCTGTCTAATGCCCGCATGACACATTACCAGAGTCTCCTATTAAACGGAGACAGAGTTCAGTTTGGCCCGCCCGTCATCCTCAACCCAGCTACCCTATTACCTGATACTTCTGTCCAGAAAGATGTATTACACACATACCAAGAAGTACTGGCTGAGGAAACTGGAACTCGGAAGGACCTCTGTGATCAGCCCCTGCTGGATGCCCAGCTGACCTTGTTCACTGATGGGAGCAGCTCCATAATAGAAGATTAAAAGCCCTTGAAACCGTGCAAAAGGAGGTGTGGAGCCGGCTGATCGAGGCCTACAAGCCCGGGGATCTGCAAATACCTCACCAGTTCCAGGTTGGAGATTCGGTGTACATCCGGCGCCACCGGACAGCCAACCTTGAACCACGGTGGAAAGGACCATACCTGGTGCTGCTCACAACCCCTACGGCAATAAAAGTCGATGGCATCGCAGCCTGGATCCACGCATCTCATGTCAAACCAGCACCGCCGCCAGACTCCGGTGGAAAGTGGAAAAGACAGACAACCCCCTCAAACTCCACATTCGCCGCAGTAGCCCTGCTCCTGCTGATACAACTCCCGGTGATAAGTAGTTCCGGTCCCAACCCCCATGCCCGCCAGAGGTTAACCTGGCAGGTTCTCTCTCAGACTGGTGATGTAGTATGGAGTACTACAAAAGAAGAACCTCCTTGGACCTGGTGGCTGTCCCTCACCCCAGATATTTGCGCCTTAATAGCAGGGCTAGATAATTGGGATATCTCCGATGAGACCTTTAAAGAGGTTCCATCAAGCCTTGATCACCATTTAACAAAGCGCTCACTTACCCAAGGCTCCACATCCCAAGGCCAGTACGTTGCAGACGCCCCTGGCTGTGGCAACTTGCCCGCCCAGAGCCGGATGCGACAAACGGAGTTCTATATCTGTCCCCGGGACGGGAGAACAAGAAGCCAAGCCAACAGATGTGGGGGGGTAGAAAATTTCTATTGTAAACAATGGGGATGTGAGACGACTGGGCAGGCCTTCTGGCACCCCTTCTCCTCTTGGGATTTAATAACCGTAAAGAGGAGCAGTACCGGAGCAGGGTCAAACCCCCTAAATATTTCCTTCACGGAGAGGGGGAAACAAGCCCGAGATTGGATAAAAGGAAGAACATGGGGATTCCGTTTCTACATGTCAGGGTGGGATAAAGGATTTACCTTCTTCATCAAATTAAAAATAGAGACCCCCGTCGCTGTCCAGATAGGACCCAACATCATACTCTCAGGACAGCAGCCACCAGCTAGGCCGCCTATTTCTCCCCGTATGCCCCAGACTCCAGGGAGCACCCAATTTACTGAGGCCAGCACAGCCCCATCGCCTGCGAAACTGTCTCCCCAGGTAACATCCCCGGAGACTCCAAGCACCGGGCAGAGACTTCTTAACTTAATACAGGGGGCTTTCAATGTCCTCAATACTTCCAACCCTAATCTTACCGAATCTTGCTGGTTGTGTCTAGCCTCAGGCCCGCCCTATTATGAAGGAATCGCCTTCTCAAGTATCTTCCAAAATACCACCTCCCATAATTCCTGTGACTGGGGATCCAAGATCACCCTTACAGCAGTCTCTGGGCGAGGCATTTGCCTAGGCACGATCCCCAAAAATCGCCAGCATCTGTGTAATCAGACCATTAAAAGCCCATCAACCACTATCAATTATTATCTAGTGCCCCCTAAAGGAGGATGGTGGGCTTGCAGCACTGGGCTAACCCCGTGCATTTCCTCATCAGTGTTCAACTCCACTGCAGACTACTGTATCCTCGTACAATTAATACCTAGAGTTATCTATCATGAGGCGAGTTCCTTCGAGGCAGAATTCGATCTCAGACCCCGTAGACAGAAGAGGGAACCAGTCTCTATTACTCTAGCTGTCCTGATGGGTATAGGGGTGGCGGCCGGAGTAGGAACAGGAACGGCTGTGCTTGTCCAGACCCCACAGTATCTCGAAGAACTGAGAGCAGCTGTAGATGAGGACCTAAAAGCCATAGAACAATCCATCACAAAATTAGAAGAGTCACTAACATCCTTATCAGAAGTAGTATTGCAGAATAGACGGGGACTCGATCTCCTGTTCCTAAAAGATGGAGGGTTATGCGCTGCACTAAGAGAAGAATGCTGTTTCTATGTAGATCACTCTGGTATGGTAAAAGACTCCATGTCTAAACTCAGGGAGAGACTAGAAAAAAGACAACGAGATCGGGAGGCCCATCAAGGATGGTTTGAAAGTTGGTACAGCCGATCACCTTGGTTCACCACTCTCGTTTCCAGTTTAATAGGCCCTCTTATTATACTGCTTCTAATTCTTACCTTTGGGCCCTACATTCTCAACCCTATAGTCACCTTCGTCCGGGAGAGAGTAAGTGCTGTACAAGTATTAATGCTCAGACAGCATTACCAGTCTCTCCACCGAGACGATAGCCATGAGAATGAATACATAGAGCCAGAAGTTCCATGATTAGAACTTCCCAAAAAAAAACAAATGGGGGAATGAAAGAAAATATTACCATGAGAATGTGACCACTTCTCGCTCCCTACCATAGGAATGTGACCTTTTGTAACTGTTCCAAAAGATAGCCCCAGGAGCTTCAGCAAATGTTTACTATTAAGTAAATATTTGACTATTAGTCTTGTCTTAAGACAGTTGAATAGTGAACTAGAGTTCTCCTTATCTAATTAGAATCCCAGGTGTGTTTATTCTCTCTTACTTTGTTAGAGTCCCTGGCATGTCTGCTATTCCCGCCTACTTTGTAGTTTTTGCCTTTATAAGCTTGTAAAAAACTGCTGTGGGGGACTTGATTTCTCGGCTCCTAAAAGAGTTGTGAATCAAGTCCCCGTATACAGGAATAAAAATCCTCTTGCGTTTTTGCATCAAGAGACGACTCTTGCGGTTGATTGGGGTGGTCAGAGCTCCGGGCTGAGTGGGGGGTTCTGCCCCAAGTCTTTCAGAGGTAAGCTGAGGACTTTACACAGACAGCTGGCAACCAGAGCTCTGAAGCCAGGCAGTGTGAACCAGTTGGGTGGTCCGAGGCCATGCCCCCTCCTCCGAGAATCAGCATGGAAACAACACAGGGACCCCAGAAGTTTTTTTTTTTTTGCTTTGCGAAGTTTTTAAAAATGCATGTCCACAATGAGTGCCACCACCGTGTGTGTGTGTAAGATGGTCCTCCTGTCACTGACCAGCCTCTACCCTTCCAACCACAGCCAAGTGGCATCAGCAGAGAGGGACGTGTTAGAAGAGGGTACAGTTTAAGTCTGTCTATACCAAACCTCATGGAACCTGATCCCCAAGGCAGCAGGGTGGGCTCCATAGGAGATGTGTGGGTCATGGGGTCCCTCATGAATGTCTCACTGCCATAACCCCAGAAGCCTGGATGAGTTCTTGCAGGAATGGGCTAGCTCCCAGGCAGCAGGTTGTGGTGAAGGGAGCTCCTCCTCAGTTCTGGACCCTCTTTGCACAAGTCTGCGTCCCCTTTGACCTTCTGAGCAATGTTATGACTTAGTGTGACAGCCCTTGCTGGAAGGCATGGCCAGGCCCTTGAACTTCCTAGCCTGCAGAGCCAGAAGCTAAAGGAATCTCTTCTCTCTATAAAGATTTCCCAGTCTCCAGCATTCTGTTATGGCAACACTCAACAAACTAAGACAGGAGCTGAAGAAAGGAGTGCCCATGGCTGATAGAGATCCAGGCGGCCAGAGGCTTTTGCTGGTGTGGCTGTGGCGGGCCCCCGTTTGCCTGTGGTGTGTGGCTAGAGCAGAGCTCATACAGTCTAAGCATTTTCTGTTTTGTGAAGCTGCCTTTTTTCTGGTTCTGTAGCTAGAGACAGATTGCTTTTCATTTGTATCTGTCCTCATTGGGGTTTCTGGGTTGTTGGGATATAGAAAACCCTGGGTGTGCACTGCTGTGTGGCTGGTCCAGCGCCCCAGCTGGGCTGTCTGCTCCCTGCTGTGCCATCTTCTTGTGTTTGCTGTGCTTAGCAGGAGGAATAGAGGGAAGGGTGTTTGCTCTACTTGGGAAGTCAAACTTAAAGCATTTTTTCTTTCCAATCTTTTATTATAAACATTCAAAATCACACACTTCCTTGGAGTTTCTGATGGACTCTGCTCTGCTGGGATTATTTTTTCTCTCTCTTCCCATGCCATAGAAGAGTCTTTACCCATGGCCTTGAACTTTTTGTGGTTTTCTATTATGTCAGAAAAAAATAATTCATTTTACCTAATTCTGAACACAAATGTATCTCATTTGGTTAATTAAAGTGAGTTGTAAATCACTCACACGTTCCCAGAAATACTGTTCTGTTCTTGAGATAGCTGGAGGTCATTCCTCTTTTCTACCCTTCGAAAATTCATGCTTATGAGTTCCCATTGTTTTCAAAATTCAAAGCTGTATTTATTGGAACAAACATGATGGCAACAACTGTCCTTCTCCTGTCATCACTAAGAGGAGAATCTTACTTCAGGAACAGGATTCTTGGGCTGCCAAGGCCAACCAGGAGAAATCACCATGTGACATTAACTTCCTTAGAGTTTAAACCAGCACTGCATTTTAGGGTGACTCCCTGCTAGTCATAAATCTTTTTCTGTCTCTCGAGTCTGACTTTGTGGTTTAACTTCTCTGTTTTTTCTTTTGTTGTTGTTGTTGGTTGTTGTTGGTGATTTGTTTTTTGAGACAGAGTCTTACTCAGTCGCCCTGGATAATGTGGTGCTGTCCTTGCTCACAGCAACCACAAATTCCTGGGCTTGAGCAATCTTTTTGCCTCAGCCTCCTGAGTAGCTGGGGCTACAGGTGCCTGCCACCATGCCTGGCTAGTTTTTTCTTTTTCTTTCTTTCTTTCTTTTTTTTTTTTTTTTTAGTAAAGACAGCATCTCACTCTTACTCAGGCTGTTCTCAATCACCTGAGCTCAAGAACTTTGGCTTCTCTGAGTTGCTGGAATTATAGGTGTGAGCCACCACCCGCCTGACTCTGGTTTGAAGGACTTCAAGTAGACCATGCCCTCATCCAGGCCGAGAATGGCATCAAAGATGGAAGTCATTTGGTCTTATAGGAGCACAGGGAAGAATGCAGACTGGAACACATTTCTCCCAACATGTCCAAGGCCTTTCAGCCACCTTCAGCTCCTTCTTACATGTGGGCCCAGGTTGAACCAACCTCCAGCCCTGGTGTCTATGCATATTGCTAGCTCTCAGCGGAGGCCTATTTTGCTCCCTAAGGCACAAAATGAACAGAGGTTAAAGGGGCCGAGGGGAAGAGGGAGAGATGTGCCTCCTAGATAAGAAAACTGAAGAGGGCCTGGAGAGAGATAAGGCATTTAGGCTGGTTGTGACCTAGTTAGCCAAATATGTTCTGTTTCCAGGAAATACACCTGGTGACACCATGTGAAGTGATGATCCCAGGCATAGAACAATGCACACTGCAACTGCCACCACCTCACAAGTCTAACAGGCTCCCCATACAGTCACCAGTAGAATAGCAGAGATTATTACTACAGAAGAAAGGGAATTGGGTTTATAGCAGCCGGGGTGATCCACCACTAGTGGGACAGGATGACACACCTGGAGGCCTGAGAGAGCCTGTGAGGATTCTTACAGATGACTGTAGGAGGAGTGAGGCTGAAACGTGTGTGCTGATGGACTGGCATTGCATCAGGGTCTCCTCTCACTCTGGAGGGACACCCTTTTCTATTCTCCCTGGAAAAGTCTAGGCTTATCTCTGCTTTGCTTTAAAACAAACTGTACTTTCTTTGCCACATTGGAATCTGGCCGTTTCATTTTCCACTTCCCTTTTATTATTCTGATGCAGTGGAACTTGGTAGCTCTGCTGAGTGACTGGCCAGGTCCACTGACCAGCCTGAGGGGCTTGGAGACCCCAGACCTCTGATTTTTGACTTTGACAGGAGACATTTTCGACCATCAAACTGGGAATATGCTTCTGGCAGCCAGTAGGTAGAGGACAGGGACATTGCTGAACAGCACCTACCACAGAGAAATCCCTGTTCTCAACATGCAGCAGGGTCAAGACTGAGCAGCTTAGATACACACGAGTCTTCAGAGACCTGTTCACGAGAATAGTTCCAAGGTCTGTGCACACATCACCCTGCAGCACTTCTCACACTGATTTTTGCTGGCATCAGTTCTCAATAGCTCCCCCAAATGGGGGTGAGCTTAAGGAGAACCCTCCAAAATATGGGTTTTGCAATGCTCATGAGCATTAAAGAGACTCATAAACACCCACTAAGTCAAGAAACATTTTTGTTTAATGCATCAGTTCCCAAAATAATGTGCCCCTGAACTCCTTCTTTCCTAGCCTTTTGTTTTGTGTAACAAAAATTAGCATCCAAATGACCTTCAGGAAATGTTTCAGCTAATGCTTTCTAAAAGGAATGGCCATTATCAATATTCAGTTACTTTAAGAAAATTCCCATTTTACCAACTTTAGGAATAATAAGTATTTGCAATAAAAGATAAAATCATCAAATATGCAAAGTCTATTAACCTTAATTCCAAAGTTCTAAAAGTGCTATTGTAAAGAAAAAAGATTAACACCTCTGACATTATTTTCCATCATAAAAGAATGCTCTGAGCCCACAGCACTGTCCTGAGGAAGCTGTTCCTCGCTCACATCACTGTGAGGAGCTAGGACCTCAGGACACCAGGGACAGGTCCTTCCTGCTTCCACTGTGAACACCAGACAGGATTAAAATATCAGAGTGTAAATCTACTCACGTATTTATTTTAAAATACTTTTAATAGACTACTGGTCCAGTACAATCCAGAGAGTTGAAATTTAAAATCACAAACTGAAGCCAGCTTTCCACAGAGGCTCCCATCCACAAGGAGAGTTAAAGGACAGAAATTTAGCAAGTAACCTGGTGGATTTGAGCTGCACCAAGAGAGAAGGTTGAAGAACGCACATCAACCATGCTGAGGTGAGCTGCGACCCCAAGGATACAAACAAAAGGTACAAAATCCATCACCAAGCAGACAGGAATCCCCTCCCCCATGAGAATGGCTTGGAGTGCTCCACAAACAAGCAGAGTTCAAAGGTCCTCCCACTACATTCCACAGGCAAGACCCTCTAAAAACTGGACCTACTGAAAGGGGAGGAGACAAGATGGCTGACTGAAGCCAGCTTTCCACAGACACTCCCATCCAGAAGGGGAATTAAAGGACAAAAATTAGCAAGTAACCTGGTGGATTTGAGCTGCACCAAGAGAGAAGGTTGAAGAACACACATCAACCCGGCTGAGGTGAGCTGCGACCACAAGGATACAAACAAAAGGTACAAAATCCATCACCAAGCAGATGGGAGTCCCTCCCCTCCCCCATGAGAATGGCTCGGAGTGCCCCATAAACAAACGGGCAGAGTTCAAAGGTCCTCCCACTACACTCCACGGGAGAGACCCTCTAAAAACTGGACCTACCTCCCCTACTAGGGTGCCATGGGCGTTCTCCTGCCAGGCATAAAACTGTATAAAACTGTAAATATTCTCTACCTGCAACTCTGAGCTCCCAGAACTCCCCTCCATTCTCACTCTGAGGTCTGGAGGCCTGTCCCTCAGGAGTTCAGATTCTTGGGTGATTCCTCGAAGGGTGTGGACAGTGCCTAAACTGCAGCTGGTCAGTGCTGACTCTGGGGCACGGGAGTGAGGAGAGGACAGTCGGCTGAGAGGGAACCACACCAGAGCAGCACTTCCCTGAGGCATGGAGCAGTAACCGTCTTTTAGCAGTAATACGGCCAGGCATAAAACTGTGTAAAACTGCATATATTCTCTACCTGCAACTCTGAGCTCCCAGCACCTCCCTCCACTTTCACTCTGAGGTCTGGAAGCCTGTGCCCCAGGAGTCCAGATTCTTGGGTGATTTCTCAAGGGTGTGGACAGTGCCTAAACTGCAGCTGGTCAGTGCTGACTCTAGGGCACGGGAGTAAAGAGAGGATGGTCAGCTGAGAGGGAACCACACCAGAGCAACAGTTCCCTGAGGCTTGAAGCAACAACCGTCTTGTCCTGGATATTCTGAAGCCACAACCCCTGTCTCCCTGGGCAACCAGAGGAGGCCGGCAACCACCCATGAATAAAGGATTTGCCTGAGGCGGTACCAACTCACAGTTCCGGGAAACTCCCAGGGCAGGGCTGACCCAGAGGACCATTTTACTGAGTCTAAGATGCACCTGGCCCTCAGGGGATCGTCAGCCTATAGACAAAGGAAGGCAGCAGGATAGAACTGACAGGTAACTGAATACAAAACTGTAGGAGCAAAGACAGGGATTTGGAACTCAATACAGCTTCTCTTCTGCAAGGGAACTTAACAGGAACAGACAAAATTACGCAAAGTTGTTCTGTTCTGTACTGTTCTGTTCTGTTCTGTTCTGTCAGTAACACCAATCAGGGGCGGGGCTGGACTTGAGTGAACACCCCCCAACCTTCATCAAGCACCAGAGGCTGTCAGGCCTCACCTCCTCCTGCTAGAGGCAGAGCACAGAGGACTGACAGATCTACAAACCTATGGGAGTAAAGACAGGACCTGAAGTACAACTTCTGGGAACTCAAAACAGTTTCTCTTCTGCAGAGGAATTTAGCAGGGACAGAAACAAACTCCGACAAATTTGTTTTGTTCTGTCAGTAACATCAATCAGGGGTGGGGCTGGAACTGAGTGAACACCCCCCAGCCTCCATCAAGTGCCCAAGGTTGTCAGGCCTCACCACCCCCTGCTGGATAAAGGCAGAGAACAGTGGTCTGGCTGAACAGATACAGATATCCTTGTGATTCAGGCAGGTACAAAACCCTGGAATATCTGCTCACTGGAGGCAACTGAGTCACAGTCCTGCAGGGGCTATCAGTGACTGGTGTGACAGAGGTGCAAGGTGGGGAAGGAGGCATCAACCTTCTCAGACTACTCTATTTGCTGGGCAGGTACTCCTGACTTCACGGAGCACTCAAACAAGTCATATCTGAGTTGTCACCAGACCCCTGCGATCCAGTTCCCATAGACCTTTGAAACTCACACCTGAGACAGGTGCTGACTGAGACAATTGATTTGGACCATTTGAACTGAGCAAACTGCCTGAGGACAATTCAAGTAGTGCTCTGGGTGTGTGGTTGTAGGAAGGTTTGATTTTCCTTTTCCAATTGTTGCCTGTGGGCGGTGGGGTGACTTAATTGCTGGGATTTCTCCACAGCTGAAACTTCAACCCAGAGTAACTCTTTCACTAGGGATGAACAGAGACCAGCTGAAAACAAGACAGAACCACTTAGCCCCACCACATCAAATAGGTCCCCAGTCTCTCAGGCCATAGCATTATATGGGTCCTCAAGTAAGCTCCAGGGGAAAAGTCAAACAGTGTAAAATAATCATGGGGCGGAATCAACAGAAAAACTCTGGTAGAAAGAATAACCAGAATAGATCAACCCCGCCCAG
Source organism: Nycticebus coucang (assembly GCF_027406575.1). Taxonomy (NCBI): domain Eukaryota; kingdom Metazoa; phylum Chordata; class Mammalia; order Primates; family Lorisidae; genus Nycticebus; species Nycticebus coucang. The sequence goes on from NC_069781.1 coordinate 143,184,498, forward strand.
GGAAAGATATGGATGATGTAACTGAAGATCTCATTCATAAACAGCTGACCAAGATGTCAGAAATCGAATTCAGAATTTGGGTTGCAAATAAGATTAATAGAATGGAGGAAAATTTGGAATTAGAAATTCGAAGAGCAATTCAAAAATTGTCTCAAGAATTTAATGAATTTAAAGACAAAACCACCAAAGATTTCGATGCACTGAAGCAAGAATTTGCAGCCATCAAAGATCTGAAAAATACAGTAGAATCCCTCAGTAACTGAGTGGATCAAGCAGAAGAAAGGATTTCTGACATTGAAGACAAAGCTTTTGAACACACAGACTTTTAAAGAGGAAGAGAAATGGAGAGCAAAAACAGATCAATCCCTCAGAGAGCTTTGGGATAATTCGAAAAAGGCTAATATCTGCCTTATTGGAATCCCTGAAAGTGATGAAGTGGCCTCGCAAGGCACAGAGACCCTTCTCCATGAAATTATCAAAGAGAATTATCCAGACATGCCAAGAGATTCTGAAATTTGGATAGCAGACAGTTTCAGAACCCCAGGACGACTCAATATGAATAAGACATCTCCCAGGCATATTATAATTAACTTCACTAGTGTAAATATTAAAGAGAAAATTCTGAAACTAGCCAGATGTAAGAAATCCATTACCTACAAAGGGAACAATATTACAATGACTGCAGATCTCTCTGTTGAAACTTTTCAAGCCAGAAGAGGATGGTCATCAAATTTTGATGTCCTAAAACAAAATAATTCTCAACCCTGGATCCTGCATCCAGTGAAACTGAGTTTCATTTATGATGGAGAAATTAAATACTTTAATGACATTCGTATGTTGAAGTAATTTGCCATAACCATACCAGCTCTTCAGGATATTCTCAGACCTATCCTCCATAACAACCAGCCCAATCCTCTGCCACAAAAAAAAAATCACTCAGAAACTTTTGATAAAACTTCAACTTCCACAGTGGTGAAAGGATTAAAAAGGTCCACTGGTCTTTCAAAAAACTCGATACCCAAAATTTCACCAGACTTATCAATAATCTCCATTAATGTGAATGGCTTAAACTGTCCTATAAAGAAGCACAGGTTAGCTGACTGGATACAAAAACTTAGGCCAGATATTTGCTGCATACAAGAGTCACATCTCACCTTAAAAGATAAATATAGACTCAGGGGGAAAGGATGGTCATTCATATTTCAGGCAAATGATAGCCAGAAAAAAAGCAGGCATTTCAAATTTATTTGCAGATACAATATGCTTTAAACCAACAAAAGTAAGGAAGGACAAAAATGGTCACTTTGTATTTGTTAAGGGTAATACTCAATACGATGAGATTAAATCATAAATATTATGCCCCCAACGAGAATGCGCCTCAATTCATAAGAGAAACTCTAACAGACATGAGCAACTTGATTTCCTCCAGCTTCATAATAGTCAGAGATTTGAACACTCCTTTGGCAGTGTTGGATACATCCTCCAATATGAAGCTGAGCAAAGAAATCTTAGATTTAAACCTAACCATCCAACATTTGGATTTGGCAGACATCTACAGCACATTTCATCCCAACAAAACTGAATATAAATACTTCTCATCAGCCCAGGGAACATACTCCAAAATTGATCACATCTTAGGTCACAAGTCTAACATCAGTAAATTTAAAGGAATAGAAATTATTCCTTGCATCCTCTCGGACCACCATGGAATGAAAGTTGAACTCAGTAACGACAGGAAGCTGCATACTCATACAAAAACATGGAAGTTAAATAACCTTATATTAATGATAGCTGGGTCAGAGATGAGATTAAGAAGGAAATTGCCAAATTTTTGGAACAAAATGACAATGAGGACACGAATTATCAGAACCTCTGGGATACCACAAAGGCAGACCTAAGAGGGAAATTTATAGCACTGCAAGCCTTCCTCAAGAGAATGGAAAGAGAGGAAGTTAACAACTTAATGGGACATCTCAAGCAACTGGAAAAGGAAGAACATTCCAACCCCAAACCCAGTAGAAGAAAAGAAATAACCAAAATTAGAGCAGAATTAAATGAAATTGAAAACAAAAGAATTATACAACTGATCAATAAATCAAAAAGTTGGTTTTTTGAAAAGGTCGATAAAATAGATAAATCAGGAAATGGAGACAAGAAGGCTGACTGAAGCCAGCTTTCCACAGAGGCTCCCATCCAGGAGAGTTAAAAGACAGAAATTTAGTAAGTAATCTGGTGGATTTGAGCTGCACCAAGAGAGAAGGTTGAAGAACGCACATCAACCCTGCTGAGGTGATTTGTGACCACAAGAATAACAAAAGGTACAAAATCCATCACCAAGCAGATGGGAGTCCCTTCCCACATGAGAACGGCTCTGAGTGCCCCACGAACAAATGGGCAGAGTTCAAAGGTCCTCCCACTACACTCCACGGGAGAGACCCTCTAAAAACTGGACCTACCTTCCCTACTAGGATGCCACGGCATTCTCCTGCCAGGCATAAAACTTTATATATTCTCTACCTGCAACTCTGAGCTCGCAGCACTCCCCTCCACTCTCACTCTGTCCCCCAGGAGTCCAGATTCTTCGGTGATTTCTCGAGGGGTGTGGACAGTGCCTAAACTGCAGCTGGTCAGTGCTAAATCTGGGGCACGCGAGTGAGGAGAGGACAGTCGGCTGACAGGGTACCACACCAGAGCAGCAGTTCCCTGGGGCACAGAGCAGCAGCTGTCTTTTAGCAAAAACACGGCCAGACATAAAACTGTATAAAACTGTATATATTCTGTACCTGCAACTCTGAGCTCTCAGCACTCCCCTCCACTCTCATTCTGAGGTCTGGAGGCCTGTCCCCCAGTAGTCCAGATTCTTGGGTGATTTCTCGAAGGGTGAGGACAGTGCCTAGACTGTAAGTGGTCAGTGCTGACTCTGGAGCATGGGAGCGAGGAGAGGATGGTTGGCTGAGAGGGAACCACACCGGAGTGGCAGTTCCCTGAGGCACAGAGCAGCAGCCATCTTTTGGCAACAGTACGGCCAGGCATAAAACTATAAAATTGTATATATTCTCTACCTGCAACTCTGAGCTCCCAGTACTCCCCTCCACTCTCATTCTGGGGTCTGGAGGCCTGTACCCCAGGAGTCCAGACTCTTGGGTGATTTCTCAAGGGGTGTAGGCAGTGCCTGAACTGCAGCTGGTCAGTGCTGACTCTGGGGCACAGGAGCAAGGAGAGGACAGTTGGCTGAGAGGGAACGATATCAGAGCAGTGGTTCCCCGAGGCACAGAGCAGCAGCCATCTTTTAGCAACAATAAGGCTCATTCCTGGATATTCTGAAGCCACACCCCCTGTCTTCCTGGGCAACCACCAAGAACAGATCTGGGATGGAAACGCAGGCCCCATAAGTAAAGGATTTGCCTGAGGCAGTACCGACCTGAGTGGAGCGCAGGGACTAGAAACACACTCGCACACCCCGGAAGATCCCAGGGTGGGGTGACCTGGAAGAGGGCTTTACTGAGCCTAAGATGTACCTGGCCCTCAGGGGATCATCAGCCTATAGACAAAGGAAGTCAGCAGGATAGAACTGACAGGGGAATTTAGCAGGAACAGAAAAAATCCCGCAAAGTTGTTCTGTTCTGTTCTGTCAGTAACATCAATCAGGGGCGGGGCTGGAACTGAGTGAAAACACCCCAGCCTTCATCAAGTGCCTGAGGTTGTCAGTCTTCACCTCCTCCTGCTAGGTACAGGCAAAGCGCAGCAGCCTGGCTGAACAGATATAGATTTCCTTGTGATTCTGGCAGGTCCAACCCCCTGGAGTGTATGTCCAATACAGGCAACTGGGTCATACAACTGCAGGGCTATCAGTGACTGGGTGTAACAGAGGTGCAAGGTGGGGAAGGAGGCATCAACCTTCCCAGACTGATCTATTTGCTGGGTAGCTCCTCCTGACTCTATGCAGCACTATTGAAAGCCATAAGAGTAGTCACAGACCCCTGTGATCCAGTTCCCAGAGTCCTCTTAAACTGTCCCACCTGAGACAGGTGCTGACTGATACAATTGATTTGGACCTTTTGAACTGAGCCTATCACCAGAGGACTATTCAGGTGGTGCCCTGGTTGTGTGGTTGTAGGAAGTTTTGATTTTCCTTTTCCAATTGTTGCCTGTGGGGGAAGGGGTGACTTAATTGCTGGTATTTCTCCACAGCTGAGACTTTAACCAAGAGTAACTGTTTCACTAGGGTCGAAAAGAAACCAGCTGAAAACAAGACAGAACCACTTAGCCCCACTACACCAAACAGGGCCCCAGTTTCTCAGGCCATAGCACTGTACAGATCCTCATCAAAGCTCCAGGGGAAAAATCAAAGAATGTAAAACAATCATGGGGCAGAATGTGGAAAAAGTCTGGTAACATGAATAATCAGAATAGATCAACCTGCCCAAGGAAAGATATGGCAGATGTAACTGAAAATCCCATTCATAAACAGGTGGCCGAGATGTCAGAAATGGAATTCAGAATTTGGATTGCAAACAAGATTAACAAAATGGAGGAAAATTTAGAAATAGAAATTCGAGCAGCAATTCAAAAGTCGGAATTAGGGATTCGAGGAGAAATTCAAAAGTCGTCTCAAGAATTTAATGACTTCAAAAACAAAATCACCAAAGATTTAGACACACTGAAGCAAGAATTTGCAGCCCTCAAAGACCTGAAAAATATAGTAGAATCCCTCAGTAACAGAGTGGAGCAAGCAAAAGAAAGGATTTCTGACATTGAAGACAAAGCCTTTGAATCCTCCCAAACTCTCAAAGAGGAAGAGAAATGGAGAGCAAAAATGGATCATTCTCTCAGAGAACTCTGGGATAATTCAAAGAAGGATAATATCCACCTCATTGGAATCCCTGAATCCCATGAAATGGCCTTGCTAGGCACAGAGGCCCTTCTCCATGAAATTATGAAAGAGAATTATCCAGACATGCCTAGAGATTCTGAAATTAAGATAGTGGACAGTTTCACAACCCCAGCACACTCAACCCCAATAAGACATCCACCAGGCATAACTTCACTAAAGTTAATATGAATGAGAAAATTCTCAAAGAGCCAGAAGTAAAAAAGACATTACCTACAAAGGGAAGAACATTAGAATGACTGCAGACCTCTCTGCTGAAACTTTTCAAGCCAGAAGAGGGTGGTCATCGACTTTTAATCTCATAAAGCAAAATAACTTTCAACCCGGATCCTGTATCGAGCTAAACTGAGTTTCATTTATGATGGAGAAATAAAATACTTTAATGACATTCATATGAAAATTCTTCATATGAAGAAATTTGCCATAACCATACAAGCTCTTCAGGATATTCTCAGACCTATCTTCCATAATGACCCACTCATTCTTCTACAACAAAAGTAAACTCACTCACAAACTTTTGATCAAACTCCAACTTCCACAGTGGTGAAAAAATTAAAAATGTCCACTGGACTTTAGAAAAACTCGATAGCCAAAATTTTACCAGACTTATCAATATTCTCCATTAATGTAAATGGCTTAAACTGTGCTCTAAAGTGGCATAGGTTAGCTGACTGGATACAAAAACTCAGGCCAGATATTTGTTGCATACAAGAGTCACATCTTAACCTAAAAGACAAATACAGACTCAGGGTGAAAGGATGGTCTTCCATATTTCAGTCAAATAGTAATCAGAAAAAGGCAGGTGTTGCAATTTTATTAGCAGATACAATAGGCTTTAAACCAACAAAAGTAAGGAAGGATAAGAATGGTCAGTTCATATTTGTTAAGGGTAATACTCAATATGATGAGATTTCAATTATTAATATCTATGCACCAGACCAGAATGCACCTCAATTTATAAGAGAAACTCTAACAGAAATGAGCAACTTGATTTCCTCCAGCTCCATAATAGTCAGAGATTTCAACACACCTTTGGCAGTGTTGGATCGATCCTCCAATAAGAAGCTGAGCAAACAAATTTAATATTTAAACCTAACCATCCAAGATTTGGATCTACCAGACATCTACAGAACATTTCATCCCAACAAAACTGAATACACATACTTCTCATCAGCCCACGGAACATTCTCCAAAATCGATCACATCTTAGGTCCCAAGTCTAACCTCAGCAAATTTAAAGGAATAGATATTATTCCTTGCATCTTCTCTGAACACCATGGGATAAAAGTTGAATTGACTAACAACAGGAATCCGCATACTTATACAAAAACATGGAAGTTAAATAACCTTATGCTGAATGATAGCTGGGTCAGAGATGAGATTAAGAAGGAAATTGCCAAATTTTTGGAACAAAACGACAATGAAGACACAAATTATCAGAACCTCTGGGATACCGCAAAGGCAGACCTAAGAGGGAAATTTATAGCACTGCAAGCCTTCCTCAAGAGAATGGAAAGAGAGGAAGTTAACAACTTAATGGGACATCTCAAGCAACTGGAAAAGGAAGAACATTCCAACCCCAAACCCAGTAGAAGAAAAGAAATAACCAAAATTAGAGCAGAATTAAATGAAATTGAAAACAAAAGAATTATACAACTGACCAATAAATCAAAAAGTTGGTTTTGTGAAAAGGTCAGTAACATAGATAAACGTTTGGCCAACCTATTCAGGAAAAAAAAGAGTAAAATCTCTAATCTCATTAATCAGAAATGACAAAGACAAAATGACCACAGACTCATCAGAAATTCAAAAAATCCTTAATGAATATGACAAGAAACTTTATTCTCAGAAATATGAAAACCTGAACGAAATAGACCAATACTTGGAAGCACATCACCTTCCAAGACTTAGCCAGAATCAAGTGGAAATGTTGAACAGGCCAACAGCAAGTTCTGAAATAGTATCAACTATACAAAAACTCCCTAAAAAGAAAATCGCGGGACCAGATGGTTTCACGTCAGAATTCTACCAAACCTTTAAAGAGGAATTAGTACCTATATTACTCAACCTGTTCCAAAACGTAGAAAAAGAAGGAAGACTACCCAACACGTCCTATAAAGCAAATATCACCCTGATCCCCAAACCAGGAAAAGACCCAACAAGAAAAGAAAATTATAGACCAATTTCACTCATGAATATAGATGCAAAAATATTCAACAATATCCTAACAAACAGAATCCAGCAACATATCAAACAAATTATACATCATAACCAAGTTGGTTTTATCCCAAGGTCTCAAGGCTGGTTCAATATACGTAAATCTATAAGTATAATTCAGCACATAAACAAATTAAAAAACAAAGACCATATGATTCTCTGAATCCATGCAGAAAACCTTTTGATAATATACAGCATCCCTTTAGGATCAGAACACTTAAGAAAATTGGTATATAAGGGACATTTCTTAAACTGATAGAGGCCATCTACAGTACACCCACAGCCAATATGATATTGAATGGAGTTAAATTGGAATCATTTCCACTCAGATCAGGAACCAGACAAGGCTGCCCATTGTCACCATAGCTCTTTAACATTGTAATGGAAGTTTTAGCCATTGCAATTAGGGAAGAAAAAGCGATCAAGGGTATACATATAGGGTCAGAAGAGATCAAATTTTCGCTCTTCACAGACGATATGATTGTATATCTGGAAAACACTAGGGATTCTAATAAAAAACTCTTAGAAGTGATCAAGGAATACAGCAGCATCTCAGCTTACAAAATCAACATACATAAATCGGTAGCTATTGTATATATCAACAATAGTCAAGTTGAAAAAACAGTTCAGGACTCTATCCCATTCACAGTAGTGCCAAAGAAGATGAAATATTTGGGAGTTTATCCAACAAAGGACGTGAAAGATCTCTATAAAGAGAACTATAAAAGTCTAAGAAAAGAAATAGCTGAAAATGTTAACAAATGGAGAAACATACCATGCTCATGGCTGGGAAGAATCAACATTATTAAAATGTCCATACTACCCAAAGCAATATATAATTTTAATGCAATCCCTATTAAAGTTCCAGTGTCATACTTTAAGATCTTGAAAAAAGCAATATACCATTTTATATGGAATCAGAAAAATTCTCAAATAGCCAAGACACTACTCAGAAATAAAAACAAAGCAGGAGGAATCACGCTATCATACCTCAGACTATACTACAAATCAATAGTGATCAAAACAGCATGGTACTGGCACAAAAACAGAGAAGTAGATGTCTGGAACAGTATAGAGAACCAAGAGATGAATCCAGCTACTTACTGTTATTTGGTCTTTGACAAGCCAATTAAAAACATCCAGTTACTTGGTCTTTGACAAGCCAATTAAAAACATCCAGTGCAGAGAAGATTCCCTATTTTACAAATGGTGCTGGGTGAACTGGCTGGCAACCTGTAGAAGACTGAAACTGGACCCACACCTTTCACCATTAACTAAGGTAGACTCTCACTGGATTAAAGATTTAAACTTAAGACACGTAAGTATAAAAATACTAGAAGAGAGTGTAGGGAAAACACTTGAAGAAATTGGCCTGGGCGAGTATTTTATGAGGAGGACCACCTGGGCAATTGAAGCAGCTTCAAAGATACACTACTGAGACCTGATCAAAATAAAAAGCTTCTGCACAGCCAAGAACACACTAAGTAAAGCAAGCAAACAGCCCTCAGAATGGGAGAAGATATTTGCAGGTTATGTCTCTGACAAAGGTTTAATAACCAGAATCCACAAAGAATTCAAACGTATAAGCAAGAAAAGAACAAGTGATCCCATCGCATAGTGAGCAAGGGACTTGAAGAGAAACTTCTCTGAAGAAGACAGGCGCATGGCCTACAGACATATGAAAAAATGCTCATCATCTTTTATCATCAGAGAAATGCAAATCAAAACTACCTTGAGATACCATCTAACTCCAGTAAGATTAGCCCATATCACAAAATTCCAAGACCAGTGATGTTGGCTGGATGTGGAGAAAAGGGAACACTTCTACACTGCTGGTGGGAACGCAAATTAATACATTCCTTTTGGAAAGATGTTTGGAGAACACTTATAGATCTAAAAATAGATCTGCCATTCAATCCTATAATTCCTCTACGAAGTATATACCCAGAAGACCAAAAATCACATTAGAACAAAGATATTTGTACCAGAATGTTTATTGCAGCCCAATTCACATTTGCTAAGTAAGTCATGGAAAAAGCCTAGGTGCCCATCGATCCACCAATGGATCAATAAATTGTGGTATATGTACACCATGGAATATTACGCATATTTAAAGAAAGATGGAGACTTTACCTCTTTCATGTTTACATGGATGGAGCTGGAACATATTCTTCTTAGTAAAGTATCTGAAAAAGGGAAGAAAATGTATTCAATATACTCAGCCCTACTATGAAACTAATTTATGGCTTTCATAGGAAAGCTATAACCCAGTTATAACCTAAGAATATGGGGAAGGGGGAAAGGGATGGAAGGGAGAGGGTAAGTTGGGGAGAATGAGGGTGATTGGTGGGATTACACCTGCGGTGCATCTTACAAGGGTACATGTGAAACTTAGTGAATGCAGAATATGATTGTCCTAACACAATAACTAAGAAAATACCAGTAATGCTATGTTAACTATTGTGATAAAAATGTGTCGAACTGTTTATAAAACCAGTGCATGGTGCCCCATGATCGCATTAATGTACACAGCTATGATCTAATACTTATTAAAAAAACAAAAGAGAAGAAAAATCTGGGGTGGCAAAATTGACATTTTGCTTTTAATCCATTCTAAGTAGGTTGGAAAATTACCAAATAGAATTTTATAGGCCTATACCCTAAATTGAATTAAATACCTATAAATGAAATAGCTTTCTTATATGCTGTAAGTGTAGCAAACTAAACATTTTTTTCAAAAATAGAATTACAATAAATATAATAATCTTAATCATTCTGCCTTGTTGTAGTCTTTAAATGTATATGAATCTTTTCTTCAAAATGATTGTAACTAGAAATCTCTATGTGGCTATGGTAATTTGGGCTGCCTAAACCAAAAAGTCTCCACACACCATTCAAAAAAAAAAAAGCACAGATCAGTAGGAGAATATGTAAGATTTTTCAAATCTCACAACTTCAGCATGCCTCAAAAAGAAACAGAAAACAGGACAGACTTTAGATTATTTGTGCATAAAAAAATGCCAATGTCTACCAGAGTTTTTTCATTCTATTCCTACAGTTATTCTTTATGTTTGAAATCATATTTAAATGAAAAATAAATAAAACATACTAAAAATGGCAAATTTATTTCAAGATAATGGAAACAAAAAGAAAGCTACAATATGAACCAAAAGCATTAGCTCTATGTAAAAGGGATATTTTAATGTAAAAAGTCACAGTTAACAGTGGCAATATAATAGTTATGCAGATTTGTACACCAAGTAACACAGCAACCACCAATGCAAAGTAGGAACTAGGATGTAAATGTAGACGGTAACAGAATAACAACAGATGTTCCCATACTACTCTCACAATAGAATAGATGAAGTGGACAGGAACAAGCAATAATATCAGACATAAACAACATAATTTAATATTAAAACTTACACCCTGATACAAGAAAAACAATTTCTTCCTAAACACACATAACATTCCCCCAACAGGTATCAGCAAACTTTTCAATAAAAGACAACATGGTAAATATTTTAATCTTCACAAGCCATACAACATTGCAACTGTGGGGTTGCCACACTACAACAGCCATGCATAGTACAAAAGTGAATATACTGTGTTCCAATAAATTTAATCTCTGAACACTTAAATTTGAATTTCATATATTTTTCACTTGTCTTGAAATACTATTCATTTAATTAAAAAAAAAAACATTTAAAATGCACAAATTATTTTTAGCTTAGAGGCCATACAAAATAGTCAGTGGACTGAATCTGGGCTGAGTGCTGTAGTTTGCTGAATCTTAACATATGAAGTGATAAAGAAGAAACATGTAAATTCTATAAAGTAACTATTTGACAAACACCACCACCCTGTGACCACAAGGCAGTCATACTAAAATTAACAATAAAATCTAAAGGGCTCTTCCCCATGAAAATTCCACACTTAAAAATGAAAGGTTTAATTAAGCAACATTTTTGGAAAGTGGAAATTTCAAAGTTCCAAAATTACAAAATTTCTTTAAAAATAATGGTAATAAGAACATTCCTATCAGAATCTGTGGTAATCTTTAAACTCTCAAAAATAAAATTCTTTATAAATATAAATACATTTTGTGCCAAGACAGGTGATATCAAAAAAGACAGTGCTTAATTCAAAGAAGACAGAAAAAGAGATGGAAAAAAGAAATGAAGAGCAAATGAAATAAACCCGAAACAGGTACAGGATATTTTAATGCAACTAAGATAACAACCATTTTGAATGCGTATGGTTTAAGACTCCAGTTAAAGGCAGAAATTGGGAAGGCAGAGACAAGATGACTCACTGAAGCCAGCTTTCCACAGAGGCTCCTGTCCAGAAGGAGAGTTAAAGGACAGAAATTTAGCAAGTAACCTGGTGGATTAGAGCTGCATCAAGAGAGAAGGTTGAAGAATGCATATCAACCCTGCTGAGGCAAGCTGCCACCCCAAGTCTACAAACAAAAGGTACAAAATCCTTCACCAAGTGGAAAGGATTCTGCTCCCCCATAAGAATGGCTCAGAGTGCCCCACAAACAAATGAGCAGAGTTCAAAGTTCCTCCCACTACACTCCACAGGAGAGGCCCTCTAAAAACTGGACCTACCTCCCCTACTAGGGTGCCACAGCGTTCTCCTACCAGGTATAAACTGTATAGAACTGTATATATTCTCTACCTGCAATGCTGAGCCCCCAGCACTCCCCTCCACTCTCACTCTGAGGTCTGGAGGCCTGTACCCCAGGAGTCCAGATTCTTGGGTGATTTCTCAAAGGGTGTGGACAGGGCCTAGACTGCAGCTGGTCAGTGCTGATTCTGCGGCATGGGAGTGAGGAGAGGACGGTTGGCTGAGAGGGAACCACACCAGAGTGGCAGTGCCCTGAGGCACAGAGCAGCAGCCGTTTTGGGCAACAATAGGGCTCACTCATGGATATTCTGAAGCCACACACCCCTGTCTCCCTGGGCAACCAGAGGAGGCCGGGCATCTTCTCAGGTGGCAACCACTGTGGAACAGATCTGGGATGGAAACGCAGGCCACATGTGTAAAGGGTTTGCCTGAAGCGGTACCGGCCTGTGTGGAGTGTGTGGACTAGAAATGAATGCACAGAGCCAGGAAGTTCCCAGGGCAGGGCTGACCAAGAGGACCGCTTTACTAAGCCTAAGATGCACCTGGCCCTCAGGGGATCATCAGCCTCTAGACAAAGGAAGACAGGAGACTAGAACTGACAGCTAACTGAAAACAAACCTGCAGGAACAAAGACAGGGCCTGAGGCACAGGCTCTGGGAACTCAAAAACCGCTTCTCTTCTGCAGGGGAACTTAGTAGGGAAAGAAACAAATTCCTGCAAAGTTGTTCTGTTCTGTTCTGTCAGTAACATCAATTAGGGGTGGGGCTTAGAAATGAGTGAAAGCCCCCCAACCTCCATCAAGCACCCGAGGTTGTCAGGCCTCACCTTCCCCTGCTGGATAGAGGCAGAGCGCAGTAGTCTGGCTGAGCAGAAATAGATTTCCTTGTGATTCAGGCAGGTCCAAACCTGTGGAGTATCTGTTCACTAGAGGCAACTGGGTCACAGCACTGCAGGGCTATCAGTGACTGGGTGTGACAGAGTTGCAAGGTGGAGAAGGAGGCATCAACCTTCCAAGACTAATCTATTTGCTTAGTGGGTGCTCCTGACTCCACAGAGCACCATAAGAAGCCATATCTGAGTTTTCACCAGACCCATGTGATCCAGTTGCCAGAGAACTTTTAAACTCTCCCACCTGAGATAGGTGCTGACTGAGACAATTCATTTGCACATTTTCAACTAAGTCAATGACCCGAGAACTATTCAAGTGGTGCCCTGGGTGTGTGGTTGTAGGAAGGTTTGATTTTCCTTTTCCAATTGATGCCTGTGGGGGGTGAGGTGACTTAATTGCTGGGATTTCTCCAGAGCTGAGACTTCAACCCAGAGTAACTGTTTCACTAGGGTCGAACAGAGACCAGCTGAAAACAACACAGAACCACTTAGCCCCGCCACACCAAACTGGTCCCCAGTTTCTCAAGCCATAGCACTGAACGGGTGCTCGATAAAACTCCAGCGGAAAAATCAAATGGTGTAAAACAATCATGTGCCGGAATCAGCAGAAAAACTCTGGTAACATGAGTAACCAGAATAGATTAACCCCCCCAAGGAAAGATATGGCAGATGTAACTGAAGATCCCATTCAAAAACAGCTGGCCAAGATGTCAGAAATTGAATTCAGAATTTGGATTGCAAACAAGATTAGTAGAATGGAGGAAAATTCAGAATTAGAAATGCAAGGAGCAATTCAAAAGTGAGAATTAGAAATTCGAGGAGAAAGTCAATAGTTGTCTCAAGAATTTAACGAATTCAAAGACAAAACCACCAAAGATTTTGATGCACTGAAGCAAGAATATGCAACTCTCAGAGATATGAAAAATACATTAGGATCCTTCAGTAACAGAGTGCAGCAAGCAGAAGAAAGGATTTCTGACATTGAGGACAAATCCTTTGAACGCTCCCAAACTCTCAAAGAGGAAGACAAATGGAGAGCAAAAAGTGATCATTCTCTCAGAGAGCTCTGGGATAATTCGAAGAAGGCTAATATCCACCTCATTGGAATCTCTGAAATTGATGAAGTGGCCTTGCAAGGCACAGAAGCCCTTTTCCATAAAATTATGAAAGAATTTTCCAGACATGCCAAGAGATTCTGAAATTCAGATAGCAGACAGTTTCAGAACCCCAGCACGACTCAATCTGAATAAGACATCCCATAGGCATATCATAATTAGCTTCACTAAAGTTAATATGAAGGAGAAAATTCTGAAAGCAGCTAGACATAAGAAAACCATTACCTTCAAAGGGAAGAATATTAGAATGACTGCAGATCTCTCTGCTGGAATGTTTCAAGCCAGAAGAGGGTGGTCATCGACTTTAATCTCCTACAGCAAAATAACCTTCCACCCAGATCCTGTATCCAGCTAAACTGAGATTCATTTATGATGGAGAAATTAAATACTTTAATGACATTCATATGTTGAAGAAATTTGCCAAAACCAAACCAGCTCTTCAGGATATTCTCAGACCTATCCTCCATAATGACCAGCCCAATCCTCTACCACAAAAGTAAACTCACTCAGAAACTTTTATTAAACTCCAACTTCCCCACTGGAGAAAGGATTAAAAATGTCCAATGGACTTTGGAAAAACTCGATACCCAAAATTTTGCCTGACTTATCAATATTCTCCATTAATGTGAAAAGCTTAAACTGTCCCCTAAGAGGCCCAGGTTAGCTGACTGGATACAAAAACTCAGGCCAGATATTTGCTGCTTACAAGAGTCACATCTTCCCTTAAAAGATAAATATAGACTCAGGGTGAAAGGATGGTCATCCATATTTCAGGCAAATGGTAATCAGAAAAAAGCAGGTGTTGCAATTCTATTTGCAGACACAATAGGCTTTAAACCAACAAAAGTAAGGAAGGATAAGAATGGTCACTTCATATTTGTTAAGGGTCAAACTTAATATAAGATTTTAATTATTAATATTTATGCACCCAACCAGACTGAGCTTCAATTTATAAGAGAGACTCTAACAGACATAAGCTATCTGATTACCTCCAGCTCCATAATAGTCGGAGATTTCAACACTCCTTTGGCAGTGTTAGATAGATCCTCCCATAAGAAGCTGAGCAAAGAAATTTTAGATTTAACCTAACCATCCAACATTTGGATTTGGCAGACATCTACAGAACATTTCATCCCAACAAAACTGAATACACATACTTCTCATCAGCCCACAGAACATACTCCAAAATCGATCACATCTTAAGTCACAAGTCTAACCTTAGTAATTTAAAGGAATAGAAATTATTCCTTGCTTCTTCTCAGACCACCATGAAATAAAAGTCGAACTCAGTAACAACAGGAATCTGCATACTCATAGAATGAGTATGCTCAATGATAGCTGGGTCAGAGATGAGATTAAGAAGGAAATTGCCAAATTTTTGGAACAAAACGACAATGAAGACAAGAATTATCAGAACATCTGGGATACCACAAAGGCAGACCTAAGAGGAAAATTTATAGCACTGCAAGCCTTCCTCAAGAGAATGGAAAGAGAGGAAGTTAGCAACTTAATGGGACATCTCAAACAACTGGAAAAGGAAGAACATTCCAACCCCAAACCCAGTAGAAGAAAAGAAATAACCAAAATTAGAGCAGAATTCAATGAAATTGAAAACAAAAGAATTATACAACAGATCAATAAATCAAAAAGTTGGTTTTTTGAAAAGGCCAATAAAATAGATAAACCTTTGGCTAACCTAACCAGGAGAAAAAGAGTAAAATATTTTATCTCATCAATCGGAAACAACGAAGGTGAAATAACAACAGACTCCTCAGAAATTCAAAAAATTCTTAATGAATATTACAAGAAACTTTATTCTCGGAAATATGAAAATATGAATGAAATTGACCAATACTTGGAAGCACGTCACCTTCCAAGACTTAGCCAGAATCAAGTGGAAATGTTGAACAGGCCAATATCAAGTTCTGAAATAGCATCAACCATACAAAATCTCCCTAAAAAGAAAATCCCGGGACCAGATGGTTTCATGTCAGAATTCTACCAAACCTTGAAAGAGGAACTAGTATCTATATTACTCAACCTGTTCCAAAATGTAGAAAAAGCAGGAAGACAACCCAACACGTTCTATGAAGAAAACATCACCCTGACTTTGTTGGAGGCGGAGCAAGATGGCAGCTGAGTAACAGCTTCCTTGCATCTGGGCACCCTGAGTCTGGGCAGATAGGACTCCAGGCATCTCTTGCTGGTGGGATCTGCCCATCATCACCCCTGAGAGGATACAGAGAGTCAGCAAGAGACTTCTGGACCCCAAGAGGAGGACTAAAACAGTGGAAAGCTGGCAAGTGGTCACGTGTGTTCAATCCGTCTAAACCCACCCGCAACTGTAAGTTCAGTAGCAGCGAGACTGCAAACCAGAAAGGCCTTACCTGTGAACTGTTTTGGTGTCTTTGGACTTGGCACTCAGCCGAACTGCCTTGGGGAGAGCCTGAGCAGGAGTGCGGAGAACGTTGGCCGTTGTCTAGGGCCCCAGTCTGAGTCGCTGAGCCAGACGGAGCTAATAGTGTTTGGCTCTGGATCACAGGCAGCCATTGTGAGCGATCTGCCCCGGCAAGCTCCGCCCTCAGGGTCGCAGAGTTAGAATTGGGTGGGAGCTGGTAACCCAGTGACCAAGTAGCCTAAGGGTGGGGTCTGAGCCACCTTGCAGCCCTAACCCTCAGAGGCAGAGGGAGACCAGTTTTGGCACACTGGGTAAGTGGATAGCCACTTCAGCAGTGATTCCAGCGACAAGCACTTCCCCTGGGAAAGCTTCTGCTCAGCAAGTGAACAAGTTCAAAGTGCCTTTTAAGTGGGCTGAAGAGAGATTTAGGGTGTCTACCTCCTGGGGTCTGAGAAACTAGCAGCCTCCAGTCGCATCAGAACTGTAATTAACATCTCATACCCCAGAAGACCACGTGTTGCCCAAACAATATTCAATAACATATACATATTGCTTTGTTTTTGGTTGTGTTTTTTTTTTGGTTTGGTTGTTTTTTTTTTGTTTATTTTGATGTTGTTGATTGTTGTTTTGTTTTTTAAGTTCAACTTTTCCATACATATCCTTTTTCTTTCTCAATTTTTCCAGTTTAATTATAATTTCACATTGCTGTCTTTCTCAATAATTAGAACTTCATTTTGGTTAGTGTTTCTACCGCTATTATTTGTTTTTTCCAGCCAATTTTATCCTGTAAAGTTTTCTGTTTGCTTGTTATGGTTTGATTTATAGCATTTTTGTCTTTCCTCCCTACTTGGTGGAGGTGGGGTAATGTGTCTGATCAGGTTATCAAAGAGCTGCTGACCTCCAGGGAACCACCCAACTGGGCACCGCCCAGAAGGTGGGGTTTTTTTTAAGGTTGTATCAAAGTACCCTACTGTACACCTATATTGCTCTGTCTCCCTCTTTCTGTGCCTCTCTTCCTTTTGTCAATATTCCTTTGACCCACCCCCTCTCCATTCTCTATTTTTCTTTTTTTTTCTTATCACTCGGTCCTCCTTTCTTTCATCCCCCTTTTTGCTCTTCAACCTTTTCACCCTTCTGGTCCTGTAAGCCTTAGTCCACAGGCACGAGAACTGAAAGAGCAAGAGGAAGTGAAAGGAAAATTAGGGCAAGGAAACAGATAAAAGAAATCACTCATGAGGAAGAATCAGCAGAAAACTCCAGGCAACATGAAGAACCAGACCAGAACAACCCCACCAAGGGACCATGAGGTAGCTACTGCAGAGGATTCCACCTATACAGAAATGTTAGGAATGACAGAAAGGGAATTTAGAATACACATGCTGAAAACAATGAAAGAAATGATGGAAACAATGAAGGAAACTGCTAATAAATTGGAAATTAACCAAAAGGAAATTAAAAAACAGAATCAAATAAGAGATGAACGATATAAAGAATATAAAAAGGATATAGCAGACCTGAAGGAAATGAAACAGTCAATCAGGGAACTTAAAGATGCAATGGAAAGAATCAGCAACAGGTTAGACCATGCAGAAGAAAGAATTTCAGAGGTAGAAGACAAAGTTCTTGAGATAACTCAGATAGTAAAAGAGGCAGAAAAGAAGAGAGAGAAAGCAGAACGTTCACTGTCAGAATTATGGGACTCTAAGAAGTGTTCCAACATATGAGTTATAGGAATTCCAGAAGGGGAAGAAGAATGCCCCAGAGGAATGGAAGCCATACTAGAGAATATTATAAAAGAAAATTTCCCAAGTATCACCAAAGATTCTGACACACTGCTTTCAGAGGGCTATCGGACCCCAGGTCACCTCAACTCTAACCGAGCTTCTCCAAGACACATTGAGATGAACCTGTCCAAAGTCAAGACAAAAGAAAAGATTCTGCAAGCTGCCAGGAGTAAGCGCCAGTTGACCTACAGGGGCAAATCCATCAGAGTGACCGCAGACTTCTCTAATGAAACTTTCCAAGCAAGAAGACAATAGTCATCTACCTTTAATCTACTTAAACAGAACAATTTCCAGCCCAGAATTCTGTACCCTGCTAAGCTAAGCTTAAAAAATGACGGAGAAATCAAATCATTTATGGATATACAAACATTGAGGAAATTCGCCACAAGAAGACCAGCTCTACAGGAAATACTTCAACCTGTTCTACACACTGACCACCACAATGGATCAGCAGCAAAGTAAGAACTCAGAAATTAAAGGACAGAACCTAACCTCCACACTGATGCAAAAGATAAAACTAAGCAATGGACTCTCACCAAATAAGATGAATAGAATACTACCACACTTATCAATCATCTCCATAAATGTTAATGGCTTGAATTCCCCACTGAAGAGACATAGATTGGCTGACTGGATTAAAAAACACAAGCCATCCATTTGCTGTCTGCAAGAAACACACCTGGCTTCAAAAGACAAATTAAAGCTCCGAATCAAGGGTTGGAAGACAATTTTTCAGGCAAATGGAATTCAGAAGAAAAGAGGAGTTGCAATCTTATTTTCAGATACATGTGCATTTAAAGCAACTAAAGTCAAAAAAGACAAAGATGGTCACTTTATATTGGTCAAGGGAAAAATACAAGAAGACATTTCAATTCTAAATATTTATGCACTCAATTTAAATGCTCCCAGATTCTTGAAACAGACCATACTCAGTCTGAGCAATATGATAGCTGATAATACCATAATAACAGGGGACCTTAACACTCCTCTTACAGAGCTGGACAGATCCTCTAAACAGAAATTGAACAAGGATATAAGAGATATAAATGAGACCCTAGAACAACAGTGCTTGATAGACGCATATAGAACACTCCATCCCAAAGATAAAGAATATACATTCTTCTCATTACCCCATGGAACAGTCTCCAAAATTGATCATATCCTGGGACACAAAACAAATATCAACAGAATCAAAAGAATTGAAATTTTACCTTGTATCTTCTCAGACCATAAGGCACTAAAGTTGGAACTCAACTCTAACAAAAATGCTCGACCCCAGCCAAAGGCATGGAAATTAAACACTCTTCTGTTGAATAACACATGGGTGCAGGAAGAAATAAAACGGGAAATTATTAACTTCCTTGAGCATAACAACAATGAAGACACAAGCTACCAAAACCTGTGCGATACTCAAAAGCAGTTTTGAGAGGACAATTCATCGCTTTAGATGCCTACATTCGAAAAACAGAAAGAGAGCACATCAACAATCTCACAAGAGATCTTATGGAATTGGAAAAAGATGAACAATCTAAGCCTAAACTCAGTAGAAGAAAAGAAATATCCAAAATCAAATCAGAGATCAATGAAATTGAAAACAAAAGAATCATTCAGAAAATAAATGAAACAAGGAGTTGGTTTTTTGAAAAAATAAATAAAATAGATGAACCATTGGCCAGACTAACGAGGAATAGAAAAGTAAAATCTCCAGTAACCTCGATCAGAAATGAGAAAGTGGAAATAACAACTGATCCCACAGAGATACAAGAAATCATCTGAATACTACCGGAAACTGTATGCCCAGAAATTTGACAATGTGAAAGAAATGGATCAACATTTGGAATCACACCCTCTCCCTAGACTCAGCCAGGAAGAAATAGAGCTCCTGAACAGACCAATTTCAAGCACTGTGATCAAAGAAACAATACAAAATCTTCCAACCAAAAAATGCCCTAGTCCAGATGGCTTCACTCCAGTATTCTATCAAACCTTCAAGGAAGAGCTTATTCCTGTACTGCAGAAATTATTCCAAAAAATTGAGGAAGAAGGAATCTTCCCCAACACATTCTATGAAGCAAACATCACCCTGATACCAAAAGCAGGAAAAGACCCAAGCAAAAAGGAGTATTTCAGACCAATCTCACTCATGAATATAGACGCAAAAACTCTGAACAAAATCCTAGCCAATAATTTACAGCTTATCATCAAAAAAGTCATTCATCATGATCAAGTAGGCTTCATCCCAGGGATGCAAGGCTGGTTTAACATACGCACGTCTATAAACGTTATCCACCATATTAACAGAGGCAAAAATAAAGATCACATGATCCTCTCAGTAGATGCAGAAAAAGCATTTGATAAAATCCAGCATCCTTTTCTAATTAGAACACTGAAGAGTATAGGCATAGGTGGCACATTTCTAAAACTGATTGAAGCTATCTATGACAAACCCACAGCCGTAATTTTACTGAATGGAGTAAAACTGAAAGCTTTTCCTCTTAGAACTGGAACCAGACAAGGTTGTCCTCTGTCACCTTTACTATTCAACATAGTGCTGGAAGTTCTAGCCAATACAATTAGGCAAGACAAGGAAATAAAGGGAATCCAAATGGGAGCAGAGGAAGTCAAAGTCTCCCTCTTTGCTGACGACATGATCTTATACTTAGAGAACCCCAAAGACTCAACCACAAGACTCCTAGAAGTCATCAAAAAATACAGTAATGTTTCAGGATATAAAATCAATGTCCACAAGTCAGTAGCCTTGTATACACCAATAACAGTCAAGATGAGAAGCTAATTAAGGACACAACTCCCTTCACCATAGTCTCAAAGAAAATGAAATACCTAGGAGTATACCTAACGAAGGAGGTGAAGGACCTCTATAAAGAAAACTATGAAATCCTCAGAAAGGAAATAGCAGAGGATATTAACAAATGGAAGAACATACCATGCTCATGGACGGGAAGAATCAACATTGTTAAAATGTCTATACTTCCCAAAGCAATCTACCTATTCAATGGCATTCCTATCAAAATACCAACATCGTACTTTCAAGATTTGGAAAAAATGATTCTGCGTTTTGTATGGAACCGGAAAAAACCCCGTATAGCTAAGGCAGTTCTCTGTAACAAAAATAAAGCTGGGGGCATCAGCATACCAGATTTTAGTCTGTACTACAAAGCCATAGTGCTCAAGACAGCGTGGTACTGGCACAAAATCAGAGACATAGACACTTGGAATCAAATTGAAAACCAAGGAATGAAATTAACATTTTACAACCACCTAATCTTTGATAAACCAAACCAAAACATACCTTGGGGGAAAGACTCCCTATTCAATAAATGGTGTTGGGAGAACTGGATGTCTACATGTAAAAGACTGAAACTGGACCCACACCTTTCCCCACTCACAAAAATTGATTCAAGATGGATAAAGGACTTAAATTTAAGGCATGAAACAATAAAAATCCTCAAAGAAAGCATAGGAAAAACACTGAAAGATATTGGCCTGGGGAAAGACTTCATGAAGAAGACTGCCATGGCAATTGCAACAACAACAAAAATAAACAAATGGGACTTCATTAAACTGAAAAGCTTCTGTACAGCTAAGGAGACAATAACCAAAGCAAAGAGACAACCTACACAATGGGAAAGGATATTTGCATATTTTCAATCAGACAAAAGCTTGATAACTAGGATCTATAGAGAACTGAAATTAATCCACATGAAAAAAGCCAACAATCCCATATATCAATGGGCAAGAGACATGAATAGAATTTTCTCTAAAGACGACAGACGAATGGCTAACAAACACATGAGAAAATGTTCATCATCTCTATATATTAGAGAAATGCAAATCAAAACAACCCTGAGATATCATCTAACCCCTATGAGAATGTCCCACATGACAAAATCTCAAAATTGCAGATGCTGGCGTGGATGTGGACAGAAGGGAACACTTTGACACTGCTGGTGGGCCTGCAAACTAGTACAACCTTTTTGGAAGGAAGTATGGAGAAACCTCAAAGCACTCAAGCTAGACCTCCCATTTGATCCTGCAATCCCATTACTGGGCATCTACCCAGAAGGAAAGAAATCCTTTTATCATAAGGACACTTGTACTAGACTGTTTATTGCAGCTCAATTTACAATCGCCAAAATGTGGAAACAGCCTAAATGCCCACCAACCCAGGAATGGATTAACAAGCTGTGGTATATGTATACCATGGAATACTATTCAGCCATTGAAAAAAATGGAGACTTTACATCCTTCATATTAACCTGGATGGACGTGGAAGACATTATTCTTAGTAAAGCATCACAAGAATGGAGAAGCATGAATCCTATGTACTCAATTTTGATATGAGGACAATTAATGACAATTATGGTTATGGGGGGGAGAGAAAGAGGGAAGGAGGGAGGGGGTGGGACCTTGGTATATGTCACACTTTATGGGGGCAAGACATGATTGCAAGAGGGACTTTACCTAACAATTGCAATCAGCGTAACCTGGCTTATTGTACCCTCAATGAATCCCCAACAATAAAAGAAAAAAAAAACATCACCCTGATACCCAAACCAGGAAAAGACCCAAACAGAAAAGAAAATTATAGACAAAAGTCATTAATCAATATAGATACAAAAATCTTCAACAAGATCCATCACATTGGTTACATAGCCTTCCTGGCATTTTCTTAATTATTGTGTTAAGACATTTATATTCTACATTTACTAAGTTTCACATGTACCCTAGTAAGATGCACTGCAGCTGTAATCCCACCAATTACCCTCCTTCCCCTCCCTCTCCTGCTTCCCCCTATTCTTAGGTTATAACTGGGTTATAGCTTTCATGTGAAAACCACAAATTAGTTTCATAGTAGGGCTGAGTACATTGGATACTTTTTCTTCCATTCTTGAGATACTTTACTAAGAAGAATATATTCCAGCTTCATCCATGTAAACATGAAAGAGGTAAAGTTTCCATATTTCTTTAAGGCTGCATAATATTGCATGGTGGATATATACAACAATTTATTAATCCATTCGTTGATCAATGGGCACTTGGGCTTTTCCCATGACTTAGCATTATCAATTGGGCTGTAGTAAACATTCTGGTACAAACATCTTTGTTATGATGTGATTGTTGGTACTCTGGGTATATACCTAGTAGAGGAATTATAGGATTGAATGGCAGATCTATTTTTAGTTCTCTAAGTGTTCTCCAAACATCTTTCCAAAAGGAATGTATTAACTTGCATTCCTACCAGCAGTGTAGAAGTGTTCCCTTTTCTCCAGATCCACGCCAACAACTCTGGTCTTCAGATTTTGTGATATGGGCTAATCTTACTGGAGTTAGATGATATCTCAAAGTAGTTTTGATTTGCATTTCTCTGATGAGTAAAGATGATGAGCATTTTTTCATATGTCTGAAGGCCACGTGCCTGTCTTCTTCAGAGAAGTTTCTCTTCAAATCCCTTGCCCAGCCTTTGATGGGTTCCCTTGTTCTATTTTTGCTAATGCGTTTGAGTTCTGTGTGGATTCTGTTTATTAAACCTTTGTTGGAGACATAACCTGCAAATATCTTCTCCCATTCTGTGGGTTGTTTGCTTGCTTTACTTAGTGTGTTCTTGGCCGTGCAGAAGCTTTTCAGTTTGATCAAGTCCCAGTAGTGTATTTTTGAAGCAGTTTCAATTGCCCCGAGGGTCCTCATAAAATACTCGCCCAGGCTGATTTCTTCAAGAGTTTTCCCAGCACTCTCTCTAGTATTTTTATAGTTTTGTGTCTTAAGTTTAAATCTTTAATCCAGTGAGAGTCTACCTTAGTTAATGGTGAAAGGTGTGGGTCCAGTTTCAGCCTTCTACAGGTTGTCAGCCAGTTCACCCAGCACCATTTGTTAAATAGGGAATCTTTTCCCCACTGAATGTTTTTAATTGATCAATTAAAAGATCAATTAAATTCAAAGATCAAATCACGGTAAATAGCTGGATTCATCTCTTGGTTCTCTAATCTGTTCCAGACATCTACTCCTCTGTTTTTGTGCCAGTACCATGCTGTTTTGATCACTATCGATTTATAGTATAGTCTGAGGTCTGGTAGCATGATTCCTCCTGCTTTGTTTTTATTTGTGAGTAATGTCTTGGCTATTCGAGTTTTTTTCTGATTCCATATAAAATGAAGTATTATGTTTTCAAGATCTTTAAAGTATTACAGTGGAGCTTTAATGGGGATTGCATTAAAATTGTATATTGCTTTGGGTAGGATGGACATTTTAACAATGTTGATTCTTCCCAGCCATGAGCATGGTATGTTTTTCCATTTGTTAACATCTTCAGCTATTTCTTTTCTTAGAGTATCATAGTTCTCTTTATAGAAATCTTTCACGTCCTTTGTTAGATAAATTCCCAAATATTTCATCTTCTTTGTCACTACTGTGAACGGAATAGAGTCCTTAACTTTTTTCTGCTTGACTATTGTTGGTATATATAAAGGCTACCAATTTATGAGTGTTGATTTTGTAACCTGAGACACTGCTATATTCCTTGATAACTTCTAAGAGTTCTGTAGTAGAATCCCTGACATTTTTCAGATATACAATCATATCATCTGCTAAGAGCGAAACTTTGATCTCTTCTGACCCTATATGGATACCCTTGATCGCTTTTTCTTCCCTAATTGCGATGGCTAAAACATCCATTACCATGTTAAAGAGCAGTGGAGACAATGGGCAGCCTTGTCTGGTTCCTGATCTGAGTGGAAATGGTTTCAATTTAACTCCATTCAATACGATATTGGCTGTGGGTTTGCTGTAGATGGCCTCTATCAGTTTAAGAAATGTCCCTTCTATACCAATTTTCTTAAGTGTTCTGATCATGAAGTGATGCTGGATATTATCAAAAGCTTTTTCTGCATCAATTGAGATAATCATATGGTCTTTTTTTTATTTTGTTTATGTGCTGAATTATACTTATAGATTTATGTATATTGACCCAGCCTTGAGGCCCTGGGATAAAACCAACTTGGCCATGATGTATAATTTGTTTGATGTGTTGCTGGATTCTGTTTGTTAGGATCTTGTTGAATATTTTTGCATCAATATTCATTAGTGATTTTGGTCTATAATTTTCTTTTCTGGTTGGGTCTTTTCCTGGTTTGGAGATCAGTGTGACGTTTGCTTCATAGAATGTGTTGGGTAGTCTTCCTTCTTTTTCTACATTTTGGAAGAGGGTTGAATAATATAGGTACTAGTTCCTCTTTAAAGGTTTGGTAGAATTGTGATGTGAAGCTATCTGGTCCTGGGCTTTTCTTTTTAGGGAGAATTTGTATGGTTGATGCTATTTCAGAACTTGATATTGGCCTGTTCAACATTTCCACTTGATTCTGGCTAAGTCTTGGAAGATGACGTGCTTGCAAGTATTGGTCAATCTCCTTCATATTTCTGAGAATAAAGTTTCTTGTCATATTCATCAAGAATTTTTTGAATTTCTGAGGAGTCTGTTGTTATTTCATCTTTGTTGTTTCTGATTGATGAGATTAGATATTTTACTCCTTTTTTTCTGGTTAGGTTAGACAAAGGTTTATCTATTTTATTGACCTTTTCAAAAAACCAACTTTTTGATTTATTGATTTGTTATATAATTCTTTTTTTCTCAATTTCATTGAATTCTGCTGTAATTTTGGTTATTTCTTTTCTTCTACTGGGTTTGGGATTGGAATGTTCTTCCTTTTCCAGTTGCTTGAGATGTTCCATTAAGTTGTTAACTTCCTCTCTTTCCGTTCTCTTGAGGAAAGCTTGCAGTGCTATAAATTTCCCTCTTAGGACTGCCTTTGTGGTATCCCAGATGTTCTGATAATTCGTGTCTTCATTGTTGTTTTGTTCCAAAAATTTGGCAATTTCCTTCTTAATCTCATCTCTGACCCAACTATCATTGAGCATAAGGTTATTTAACTTCCATGTTTTTGTATGAGTATGCAGATTCCTGTTGTTACTGAGCTCAACCTTTATTCCCTGGTGGTCCGAGAAGATGCAAGGAACAATTTCTATTCCTTTAAATTTGCTGAGGTTAGACTTGTGATCTAAGATGTGATTGATTTTGGAGTATGTTCCATGGGCTGACGAGATGCATGTGTATTCAGTTTTGTTGGGATGAAATGTTCTGTAGATGTCTGCCAAATCCAAATGTTGGATGGTTAGGTTTTAATCTAAAATTTTTTTGCTCTGCTTCTTATTGGAGGATCTATCTAACACTGCCAAAGGAGTGTTGAAATCTCTGGCTATTATGCAGCTGGAGGAAATCACGTTGCTCATGTCTGTTAGAGTCTCTCTTATAAATTGAGGTGCTTTCTGGTTGGGTGCATAAATATTAATAATTAAAATCTCATCATGTTGAGTATGACCCTTAACAAATGTGAAGTGACTATTCTTATCCTTCCTTAGTTTTGTTGTTTAAAGCCTATTGTGTCTGCAAATAGAATTTCAACACCTGCTTTTCTCTGATTACCATTTGACTGAAATGTGGATGACCATCCTTTCACCCTGAGTCTATATTTATCTTTTAAGGAAAGATGTGACTCTTGTAAGCAGCAAATATCTGGCTTGAGTTTTTGTATCCAGTCAGCTAACCTGTGCCTCTTTAGAGGACATTTTAAGCCATTCACATTAATGGAGAATATTGATAAGTCTGGTTAAATTTTGGCTATCGAGTTTTTCTAATGTCCAGTGGACATTTTTAATCCTTTCACCAGTGTGGAAGTTGGAGTTTGATCTAAAGTTTTTGAGTGAGCTTACTTTTGTGGTAGAGGATTGGGCTGGTCATTATGGAGGATAGGTCTGAGAATATCTTGAAGAGCTGGTTTGGTTATGGTAAATTTCTTCAACATATGAATGTCATTAAAGTATTTAATTTCTCCATCATAAATGAAACTCAGTTTAGCTGGATACAGGATCCGGGTTGAAAGTTATTTTGTTTTAGTAGATTAAATTCGATGACCACCCTCTTCTGACTTGAAATGTTTCAGCAGAGAGATCTGCAGTCATTCTAATATTCTTCCCTTTGAAGGTAATGCTTTTCTTACGTCTAGCTGCTTTCAGAATTTTCTCCTTCATATTAACTTTAGTGAAGTTAATTATGATATGCCTATGGGATGTCTTATTCAGATTGAGACGTGCTGGGGTTCTGAAACTGTTTTCTATCTGAATTTCAGAATCTCTTGGCATGTCTGGAAAATTCTTCCATAATTTCCTGGAGAAGGGCCTCTGTGCCTTGCAAGGCCACCTCATCACTTTCAGAGATGAGAGGAGGATATTAGCCTTCTTCGAATTGTCCCAGAGCTCTCTGAGAGAATGATCACTTTTTGCTCTCCATTTGTCTTTCTCTTTGAGAGTTTGGGAGCATTCAAAGACTTTGTCTTCAATGTCAGAAATCCTTCCTTCTGCTTGTTCCACTCTGTTTCTGAGGGATTCTAATGTATTTTTCAGATCTTGATGGCTGCAAATTCATGCTTTAGTGCATCAAAATCTTTGGTGGTTTTGTCTTTAAAAACGTTAAATTCTTGAGACAATTTTTGACTTTCTCCTCGAATTTCTATTTCTGACTTTTGAATTGCTCCTTGCATTTCTAATTTCAAATTTTCCTCCATTTTTTAAATCTTGTTTTCAATCCAAATTCTGAATTTGATTTCTGACATCTTGGCCAGTTGCTTATTGGGGGTTTGAGCTATTCTGGTTATTCATGTTACCAGAGTTTTTCTGCTAATTCTGCCACATGATTGTTTTACACCATTTGATTTTTCCCCTGGAGCTTTGTAGAGCACCTGAATAGTGCTATGACCTGTGAAACTGGGGACCTGTTTGGTATGGTGGGGCTAAGTGGTTCTGTCTTGTTTTCAGCTGGTATCTGTCTGACCCTAGTGAAACAGTTATTCTGGGTTGAAGTCTCAGCTCTGGAGAAATCCCACAATTAAGTCAACCCACCCCCCAGAGGCAACAATTGGAAAAGAAAAATCAAACCTTCCTACAAACATGCACTCAGGGCACCACTTGAATAGTTCTTAGTTGATTGGCTCAGTTGAAAAGGTGCAAATCAATTGTCTCAGTCAGCATCTGTCTCAGGTGGGAGAGTTTAAAAGTTCTCTGGCAACTGGATCGCAGTGGTCTGGTGACAACTCAGATATGACTTTCTCTGGTGCTTCGTGAAGTCAGTAGGACCCACCCAGCAAATAGATTTGTCTGGGAAGGTTGATGCCTCTTTCTCCACCTTGCATGTCTGTCACACCCAGTCACTGATAGCCCTGCAGGGCTGTGGCCCAGTTGCCTCTAGTGAACAGATATTCCAGAGGTTTGCACCTGCCTGAATCACAAGGAAATCTATATCTTCTTAGCCAGACCACTGCGCTCTGCCTCTATCCAGAAGGGGGAGGTGAGGCCTGGTAACCTCAGGCACTTGATGGAGGCTGGGTAGTGTTCACTCATTTCTAGCCCCACCCCTGATTTATGTTAGCGACAGAACAGAACAGAACAACTTTGCGGGAATTTGTTTCTGTCCCTGCTAAATTCCCCTACAGAAGAGAAGCTATTTTGAGTTCCCAGAGCTTGCGCCTCAGGCCCTGGCTTTGCTCCTGCAGGTTTGTATTTGGTTAGCTATCAGTTTTAGTGTCTTGCCTTCCTTTGTCTATAGGCTGACAATCCCCTGAGGGCTGAGTGCATGTTAGGCTCAGTAAAGGGGTCCTGTGGGTCAGCCCCGCCCTGGAAATTTCCTGGCTCTGCGCTTGGGTTTTCTAGTCCCTGCTTTCCACCCAGGTTGGTACCACCTCAGGTAAACCCTTTACACATGGGGCCTGCGTTTCCATCCCAGATCTGTTCCACAGTGGTTGCAACCTGAGAAGATGCCCGGCCTCCTCTGGTTGCCCAGGGAGACAGGGGTGTGTGGCTTCGGAATATCCATGAGTGAGCCCTATTGTTGCCAAAAATGGCTGCTGCTCTGCGCCTCGGGGCACTGCCTCTCCGGTGTGGTTCCCTCTCAGCCAACTGTCCTCTCCTCACTTCCATGCCGCAGAATCAGTACTGACCAGCTGCAGTCTAGGCCCTGTCCACACCCCTTGAGAAATCACCCAAGAATCTGGACTCCTGGGGGACAGGCCTCCAGACCTTAGAGTGAGAGTGGAGGGGAGTGCTGGGGGCTCAGCATTGCAGGTAGAGAATATATACAGTTCTATACAGTTTTATGCCTGGCAGGAGAACGCCGTGGCACCCTAGTAGGGGAGGTAGGTCTAGTTTTTAGAGGGTCTTTCCCGTGGAATGTAGTGGGAGGACCTTTGAACTCTGCTCGTTTGTTTATTGGGCACTCCTTGCTGTTCTCATGGTGGAGGGGACTCCCATCCGCTTGGTGATGTATTTTGTACCTTTTGTTTGTATCCTTGGGGTGGCAGTTTGCTCAGCGTGGTTGATGTGCGTTCTTCAACCTTCTCTCTTGGTGCAGCTCTAATCCACCAGGTTACTTGCTAAATTTCTGTCCTTTAACTTTCCTTCTGGACGGGTGCCTCTGTGGAAAGCTGGCTTCAGTCAGCCATCTTATCTCCGCTCCCCACCACAAATAGTATTTTCTTAAAACCTCTAGCTAATTTTCTTAATGGTGAGAGACTGGATGTTTTTAGAATTTGAAACTTTAAAAAAGCAAATATAATAACACAGCAAAATACATCAGTAAAACCAGTATAATCTAACAAAATATGTACAGAATCTATATATAGAAAACTAAAAATTCCTGTAAAGATAATCAGATACAAATCTAGAGAGAGAAATTTCATGTTCAAAAGACTTAACTGCATTAAGATAGGAACTCTACCTCACTTGATCACTGATCCATCCCAGTCTTATTCCAAATTCCAGCATACTTTTGTTTTTGTCAATAGCAATAAACTAATTCTAAAATTAAATGGAAAGGCAAAGAACAGACAATACTAAAAGAGAACAAAGTTGGAGGGCTGACAACTATTTGATCAAGGCTTATAATAAAGGATGGTGTTGGGGAAAGAATACACAAATAGAATAATGGAATAAGATAGAGAATCCAGAAATGACCCACAAACATGCAGTCACTTGGTTTTTGATAAAGGCACAAACGTTGTAACTCAGTGGAGAAAAGATAGCCTTTGGGCAAATGCTGCCTCCCCCAGGATATACCCAAATGCAAATATGATGAACCCAGACAAAGACCCAACATCTTTGACAAAAACTTGCTTGAACTGATCCCAGACTTAATTGTGAATTGGAAAACCATAAAAATTCAAGAAGTAAACATGTTGAAGAAAAATCTGTGTGAGCTTAGTTTTTATGCTAAGGTTTTAGAAAGGGTAACAAAATCATGATCTATGAAGGAAATTTTCAACATTTGGACTCTAATTAAAAACTGCTTTTTTAAGGACACTATCAAAAACTAAAAATGGTAGATAATATTTTCAAACTACATATCTAACTTCTATCCACAATACAAAATAAATTTTTAAAACTCAAGTAAGTGAACAAGCAACCCGGTTAAATTTTGAGAGATCTGAACAAAAATTCATCAAAGAAGATATATACATGGAAAGCAGCAGATGAAAAACCATGCAACAATATTTCTCATTAGAGAAAGGCAGAGTAAAACAATGGATTATTACACCTACGCATCTACTATAGTAGTTAAACACACACAAACCAATGATGCCAGTTGCTGGTGAGTATTCAACAGAAATTGTCATTCATTACTGATGAGAATATAAAATGTTGCAATATCTATACTTACAGTTTCTTACAAAGATAAACAGAGTTTTCTCATATAATCCAGCAATTGCATTCCACACAAAATTCTGTTTCTAGCTTCTTTATTCACAGCTGTCGTCCTGAAAACCACCAAAATATCCTTCAGCAGGTGAACGGGCCAACACCTGTGGAGCTCGCATATAATGGAAAGTACTATACAGTGATTAAGAGATAAATAAAAATCTAGTATTCCATGCAATAAAAAAAGACTCTTAACCGCACATTTCTAAGTAAAAGAAGCCAATCTGAAAATGCCACATATTGTATGATTCTATTTATGTGACGTTTTGAAAAAGGTTAACCTGCAGAGACAGAAAACAATTCAGTATTAAAGGGGTTTGAGGAAGAAGGAGAACTAAATATGAATATGGAAAGCACAGGTGACTTTTAGGGCTGTGAAACTATTTTGCATGGCATGTTATTGTTGGATACGTGACACGATCTGTTTACCGAACCTGTGTATGCAAATTAAAACTAAGTCAACTACCATTGGCAGGGACTACCAGAATGGAACGCAAACGTAACAGAACAACCTAATTCTATTTGAAATGTGTCAAATAACCTCCCTAGAGAGAATGTGGAAAAGACCTGCTTAACTAGGAAACTCTGGGAATGAGCAGACACCGCAAGACTGAAGACGGAACAAGCCCCCACCAGCACTGCACTCCGGCGTCTCTCGTGGGGGTGTAGGTGGGCAATTCTAAAACTGTTGTATTTATGTTCAGGATTGAATAGATCATTAAGGGAATCTGGATGAGAGAGCCAGTTTCTCACTGTTGATGTGGGAGGTTACAGATAAGCAAGGAGAAACTCTGAATGTGCCATGTGTCCCGGATCAGAGTTGGTGACATCATCACAGACTCGTGTGTTGCGTAACGTGCTGCGTCACCCATGTTTGTGACATCATTACAGACGTGTGCTGCATGACGTGCAGCGTCATCCATGTTTTCAGTGCGGACCAACACCTTTCCACTGTGTGCAGATACACACAGAAATACAGACGTGTGCTTGCAGATGTGTTTGAAATCAGCAGAGCAGGCGGGGAATCTACACTTCCCCAACCACAAGCACACTGGACACCTAAAGCTTGGACACTTATGCCGTTAACCAAAGATAAGACCCCTGTGGGGTCCAGAACTGGAGCAGGGAGTACCAGGTTAAGCCCGCAGCATCCTGTCTGGCCAGAAAGCAGGGCGCGCTAAAAACAAAACACTGCTTTCTGCTGAAGGGACGCAGGAGCCGATCGGAATGGCCTTTCTGTAGGGACCAAGCCTGGAAGAATTTCAACAACAAAAAAATAATGTTTGGAGTTTTTTATTGCCAATTCTATTTATTTATTTATTGTATTTCTTTTTATTTCAGGTTAATACGAGGGTATGAATAATTAAGGTTGCATCGTTTGCATTTGTTAGGTAAAGTCCAAGTTGTAGATTATGGCAATTTAATTAATTAGTTTATTTATTTATGATTAGTTTCTATTTTCATACTAACATGAGGGTACAAACGATTAGGTTACATTTTTGTGTTTCTTAGGTAAAGTTTAAGCTATTATAACCCAAAGTCTAAAATAGATATTCAAAAGCCCAAAGCCCATGTTGATATGAACAAATGAGTGGATACAAGAGTAAACGGGGAGAACCATTTGCGCAGAATTGGAGCAACACGCACGCACCCGGCGGGTCCTGGGCGTGCGCTGCTCGCTCTCGCAGGGTGGCTCGCGGAGGGAGGTTATGTCACCCCGCACACAGGGCGGGCAGGCAGAGCGCCACCTCCTGGCTGAGAAACCCGGAGCGCTCCGGCTCTCAGGTGCACAGTCACCAGGACCAGCCGAAGTGACAGCGCGTGCCTTGATGGAACGTAATGACCTCATCTAATCACGACTAAGGAATTCAGACAAACCCAAATTGAGTAATATTCTAGAAAATATTTGCCTAATTATCCTCAACACTCTCTAGAATGATCTTAAAAAACAAAGAAATTATCACATTCTAGCAGTGTCCCAAGAGACATGGTGAATAAATGTGATGTGTTATCCTAGAGAGGACTGTAAGGGGAAAAAAAAAGGTAAAAACTAAGAGAATCTAACTAGCATATGGACTTTAGTTAATGAAAAAATGTCAATATTACTTGTGATAAATTATATCAATGATATTGGAAATAGGGAAAGCTGGGTGCACGATGTAATAGTTCTCTAATACTATAATTTTCTGTAAATCTTAAAGTGTTCTAAAAACAAAACCTTATTTGAAAATTGTTGGGCAATGTTAGACTTATAGGTATGATGGGATATAAAGGAATGGCTCAGAATACAGATTGTTTATCAACTTGAATTACAGCATTTTGGAAATAAAATGTTAAACCTTTATGTCCAATTTTAAAACACACGTTTCCATAAGAAATAGTTTATTTATTCATTATGAGAATTTTTAAATTACTATTAAGTTATCAAAGACAGAACAAAGGATACTCTGAAACTTACAAACAGCTCCACAGCATACAAGCAGCCTAAACGTCATACCTCGTCGTGTTTCTCTTGCTAATATTTTCATTATGAAATATAACAGGCTGGGTAAGGTGGCTCATGCCTGTAGTCCCAGCTACTCAGGAGGGTGAGGCAAGAGGATTGTTGAGCGTGAGAGTTTGAGGTTGCTGTGAGCTATGACACCATGGCATTCCATCCAGGGTGACAGTGTGACTGTCTCAAAAAAAAACAAACAAAACAAATATATATATAATATATATATATATCAAACATAACATACAGAAAATGAAGTGACTTTCTCTGAAAGTAAACCCCCTCACGAGACTTCCACCCACTGTATTTTGCCCCCCATGTTGGCCTTGCTGGCACAAGCCCAGGGAAAGTCCTCTCCTGGAGTCTGGGGGCAGACTGTGGCCCACTTTGTCCCAGCCTTCAGCACAAGAGCCCTACCCTGCTCCTCTGCCATGTCTCTCTTTTCCCTGTCCCCACCATTGTGTCTGATACAGTCCCCTGCATCTGTGCTCCCTTTTGATGGAATCAAATGAACTTTCAGAGCCCTGTTCTCTGTCCCCAACCCTCAAGGCTGACACTTTGATTTGCTTTTTAAGTGCTTTCTTTTTACTTAAAGGTTGGAAATGTTTCTATCTATCTATCTATCTCTATACAGTGTGTATATATACATACACCCTATATTTTTAGGATTTTTTTAAAGTTTTTTTTTGTAGAGATGGGGATCTCACTTTTGCCAAGCTGTTCTCAAACTGCTGGCCTTAAACAATCCTTCCACTTTGGTCTACCAAAGCTCTAGGAGTACAGGCACAAGCCAATGCACTGGGCCTAAAAGAGTCTATTTTTATTTTATAGAGTGACTTATGTAGTGAATAAGCAGTTACCACATTTATTAGCAACAATTAAATTCATTTGAAGGGACCAAGAACTAAAATAATTGGTCTCTCTTTTTTTTAATTAATTAATTAATTATTTATTTATTGTAGAGACAGAGTCTCACTTTATCGCTCATGGTAGAGTGCTGTGGAGTCACACAGCTCACAGCAACCTCCAACTCCTGGGCTTAGGTGATTCCTTTGCCTCAGTCTCCCAAGTAGCTGGGACTACAGGCACCTGCCACAATGCCCAGCTACTTTTTTTGTTGTTGCAGTTTGACCAAGATCGGGTTTGAACCCGCCACCCTTCCTATATGGGGCTGGCGCCCTGCCTACTGAGCCACAAGTGCTGCCCTCTCTCTCTCTTTTTTTTATTTATTTGCTTTTATTTTCCGCAGGGACAACTTCCTTACCACCACATTCTGTTCAATCCAACTCTGTGCAGACCATTTTACCAGCAAAACCACAGCATTAGTTTCCTCTTAGAATCTTCAGTTTTCTCCTTCAGGGTAAAGTGAACTCATTCTGAAATTGCAACCCTTCAGAATTCCCATACACCTAAAAACATGCTTATGCCCACAGGTACTGAGCTGTGTCTTCCTGCTGTGACAGGTGCCAGCAGGAGCTCACTTACGGTTGCTATGGCTGCTGTCTCACTGTCTTCCGTGTCCTAAATTAATGTGTTTGTCTCCAACACCTTTTTTGCAAAATAGTATGTAAAATAAGAAACAACAGCACTACCTGTAATAGCACTACCTAAAATCTAGCTAGTCATCTCCTCCTGACGACGACTCCTCCTTCAATCTATAATTTGAAGAACTATAGATTCTTATTAAATGTTCTTTCCTTTGCACAGTTGATGACTGTGAAGAGACGAGAGTCCCTTGAGGGAAGGCTTGCTGTTTTAATGTTATGGCAGAGAGACAGCTGTTCTTTAATTTGTATAACATACTTCTACATGTACTTATTCATTATCTTATTTAAAGATATACTTACTAAAAGTTTAGACTATGATATACACTATTAAGTGCGTGATGAGATAGAAAAGATCATCATGATGTGGTCTCAGCCCTGAAATAATTCACAACATAGCAAGGAAGACAGAGACACAGTGAAGGCCATGTGATTGGTGCAGTGATGAAGCCAGCATACCTCTAGTTTCTTTGGGAAGCCCTGTTAAATATTTATTCCATCCCATCTTTATTCTAAGCCTCCTGAAACTTGCCACATGACTCAGGGCATGTTCAAATAGCAAGAACAAAAATTCCAGATCTTCAGAAAAGACATACCTTTCAGTGACTAACATTTGTCTCTAAAGCAAACTGCATTGGGGGAAAAGCCCGATAACCTTGCTTTCTGTTTATGTCTGTGGAATCATTACACTCAAACCTGAACAAAATTTGGTGAGCAACTACACATGATAATTACCAAAGGAAACTCTTCTGTTCCAAACATCCCATTTTGTGACTTCCTAGTTAACCCCGCAACTGATTCATTGTGCTACCTCTCTCCTATCAACTAAGTTGCTTTGGTCAGCATTTTAAATGAGTCCATGGAGATTATTTGATGTTATGTAAAAAATACAGCCGAGGAATCCCACCCCTTTGTGTGTACCTCATCCAGTCAAGTATCACTTTATCCAGCTGTGATGAGACATAGTGGCAATGATTCACAGAATGTGATTATTTTCTTTCTATGCATCCAAAGATAACCCACTGCAAAGGCCTCATATGTCCTCAACATTCTGATCCAGAAATTCCACTAGGAATCAGGTGTCCTCAGCTCTCGAATGGGAATGTCTTTCCATGACACATCAACTTATGCTCATCTCCACTTAGCAATGATCCAGGTTATAAGTGGACTCTGGTGATATCTCAGAGGGCACTAGGATATTTATTGAAGCTCAAGTCACAATCACCAAGTTGTGGAATCAACCCAAGTGCCCATCAACCCATAAATGGATTAACAAGTTGTGGTGTATGTACACCATGGGACACTATTCAGCTATAAAAAAGATGGAGATTTCATATCTTTCATATTAACCTGGATAGAGTTGAGGAACATTCTTCGTAGTAAAGTATCACAAGAATGGAAAAGCAAGTATCCAATGCACTCAATACTAATACAAAACCAGTAGATGAACAACTACATGCCCACATGAAAATAAAACACAAGTACATTCAAGTGAGAGGGTGGGGAGAGGAGGAAAAGGATAAAGGAGAGGAGAGAGGGGCATTGGTAAGCTGTCATCTAAAGTGCACATTGTAAGGGTAGACAGCACCCCTTGGGTGAAGGCTCAACTACAATGTGAACTTCATCTAACAAACTAAAGAATGCAACCTAATTATTCATACTCTCATATTAACCTGAAATTTAAAAAATAAATTAAAATTAAATGTCAGTCACTAGCCCAGCCCAAGATACTGCCAGGATGCAGACCGCTAGACCAGCTAGCTTGGGGTATGGCCCCCCATAACTGCTGGGTGCCGTTGTCTCAGTCAGGTAAGGCTCCCCATCAGGAGGAGGCAGTTGTCTCAGTCAGGTCAGAGGTGTTGGAGAGCCTCAAAGGTGCAGCAGTCAGTCTTAGCAGAGCCTTGAAGGAGCCGGAATCCCTACTAACTTCTCCCGTGGCTATTTACATCACAGGTGTGGAGACTACTACGAAATGATGTATGCTCTCTCGTGCTCTTACATGCTACGTGCTCTCGTGCTCTTTGATGAGAGACTGATCCCTTCCACATTCCCTTATTACCAAGGTCTTTCTTTTCAGGTGTCTCCTACAATTAAAATTATGAAAAAAGAGGGTGAGCCCACGAAGACCAACCCCTGTGTTTCCCACTTTCTTTGGGACAATATTGAAGCAGAGACACAGGGAATAAACTATTTTTCTTTTCTCTAATCCTTCAGATGCATGTATACAACAGAACAGTTTTTAAGAGAAATAGAGTGGTAACTTGTAGACATAGAAATGAAATACCTGCTCTCTGCACCTCAGAATTACTTCAAAGGTTCCGATGCACACATGGAGGCAATCTTCCATAACCACCATGGAAGGGCCTCCCACGTGGCACAGTTCGCTGGTGCATTGATAAAATGTCTAAAGCAGCGGTTCTCAACCTGTGGGTCACAACCCCTTTGGACTGTACAGAAGGCTCGCGGCATTAGGAAGGTTGAGAACCACTGGAAAGAGATAGGCAGAAGGCATCATGAAGCCAGTGGAAATGGACTTCAATCTAACAATCATTTGTTTTAGTGTGCAAGTTAACTCATGTTTATATCTTCCTATGCCTTTCTTTGTTTCTTTGATTTCCATGTAGGAAATTCTCATTTTTCAAAATTAGTGCAAAATCCCCTTTGCATAAATTGCAATAAAAATGGAATGTGTATTTCCACTGCAATGGTGATAAAACTGTAAATATAGGGGCTGTCAGCTACTTCCTTAACCCACAGGAGTAGAATTCCCCTAGTTTCTGAAATTAATAACATACAGCTATGTTTTCAAAATACCATAATTACAAAAAATAAATTGCTCCTAAATAAGTACCCTTGCTTTGACTAGTGATTAATGTGCCATTTCACTTCCTTCCTTTCAATTCCTTAGCAGAATTAAACCTGCAAAGTATTTTATCATGACCCATCAGCTAAGAAAGCCCTGAGCAGTGGAGTGTGGGGTAAGGGTCCAGGAGACGTGAGTAATCAGCATGTCCTTACCCAGGGGATGCTCAAGAGAAGGAATGAGTAGGAAGAACATTTAAATTGCAGATCTGTGCTAGAAAGAGTTTAATTGTGGTTCTTTGTAGAAACAAGTTTCCCTCTCCCCTGCCTTCCCTAGCACTGCAGGTAAAACTGCCCGTAATCAGAGGTTTTATACCAGCAATCAAGGAGTTATATGTTGTCATAAAATGGAAACTAGAAACTTCATCTGCTAACAGAAGAAAGTGGCAATAGAAGTCTGTCATCCTGCTATGGCCTAGGGAACAAAGTCATAAGCAATAAATTTCATTATAAACATACAAGGCATCTTGAAGCTAGATTTATAGTACTCATATAACACAAGAATTGCAAAGTGACAAATTGACATAAAAGCCGGGTCTTAGCCAGTTGCTCATGCAGAGTTCTGGCAAAAACCAAATCAAAACCACTCTGTAATAAAACTCCTGAAATTCAGGTAAAATGACTGCTGCCCCACCCACAAGGGTGACAAGAGAATTCATTCACAGGCTCAGGAACTGAAGGAATAGGACAACCTGTAGAAAATAGTAAAATGAATTAGGTTAAAATGCTCAAGTAGTATTTCAGTTTGAAGAATGAAAAGAGTGAAGTGGTTTTTCTTTTTCATTTTCTGGAAATTTCTGGAAAGCAATGGGGAGACCAAGAAGCAACACCACAATCTCTGCCTTCAATGAAGGGGAAATGTTGAAAACCACAGAATGCCAGAATAGCGGAGCATGGGCTGAGAGGAGCCTTCGTAGGGCTGTAGGAAGTCTGTGGAGTGCTTGCCTCAGGGATGGGTAAGACCCCCACACTCACGTCTGCCAGCTGGGAGGGAGCCACAGGCTGCCAGCAAAAGGCTGGAGTACTCCTGGGCCTGCTTTTATTCCAGAAAACAGCAGAGGGGAATCTAAATGAGAAAGTACAGAGGAAGCCTTCTCTATAGCATGGATTTGTGGAAACAAAAAGAGAAGAGAGACTCCCACCAATATCCTAATTGTCTGTATCTACTGGCTGGGAGGAAGTGAAGACACTGCAAACTCACACACACAAATAAAAGATAAACCCTATGTAGTAAGAATAACCCAAGAGGGACTGGAACATGGCTCTGTTTCCTCTACAACATTCTATATGCCCTGGCAATAGCCAGCCTAGACACATGGGGCCTTCCTAAAATAGGGGCAAGCACAGAGGACCCAGAAATAATCTATACAGAGATTCTGCAAGAAAAAGAAAGAGGCGAGGCCATGGGAACCAGGACAGTAAAAGGCACTTGAAAAACCTCGTCAGAAAAATGTTTCAGAATTATAGACCAATATCACTAATGATTATAGATGCAAAAATATTCAACAAGATCCTAACAAATAGAATCCAGCAACACATCAAACAAATTATACATCATGACCAAGTCAGTTTTATCCCAGGGTCTCAAGGCTGGTTCAATATACGTAAATTTATAAATATAATTCAGCACATAAACACAATAAAAAACAAAGACCATATGATTCTCTCAATTAATGCAGAAAAAGCTTTTGATAATATCCAGCACCCCTTCATGATCAGAACACTTAAGAAAATTGGTATAGAAGGGACATTTCTTAAACTGATAGAGGACATCTACGGCAAACCCACAGCCAATATAGTATTGAATGCGGTTAAATTGAAATCATTTCCACTCAGATCAGGAACCAGACAAGGCTGTCCATTGTCTCCACTGCTCTTTAACATTGTAATGGAAGTTTTAGCCATTGCAATTAGGGAAGAAAAGGCGATCAAGGGTATCCATATAGGGTCAGAAGAGGTCAAACTTTCACTCTTGGCAGATGATATGATTGTGTATCTGGAAAACACCAGGGATTCTACTACAAAACTCTCAGAAGTGATCAAGGAATACAGCAGCGTCTCAGGTTACAAAATCAACATTCATAAATCAGTAGCCTTTATATATACCAACAATCGTCAAGCTGAAAAAACAGTTAAGGACTCTATTCCAGTCACAGTAGTGCCAAAGAAGATGAAATATTTGGGAGTTTATCTAACAAAGGACGTGAAAGATCTCTATAAAGAGAACTATGAAACTCTATGAAAAGAAATAGCTGGAAATGTTAACAAATGGAAAAACATACCATGCTCATGGCTGGGAAGAATCAACATTGTTAAAATGTTCATACTACCCAAAGTAACATACAATTTTCATGCAATCCCTATTAAAGCTCCACTGTCGTACTTTAAAGATCTTGAAAAAATAATACTTCGATTTATATGGAATCAGAAAAAACCTCAAATAGCCAAGACATTACTCAGAAATAAAAACAAAGCAGGAGGAATCATGCTACCAGACCTCAGACTATACTACAAATCGATAGTGATCAAAACAGCATGGTACTGGAACAGAATAGAGAACCAAGAGATGAACCCAGCTACTTACCGTTATTTGATCTTTGACAAGCCAATGAAAAACATTCAGTGGGGGAAAAGGTTCCCTATTTAACAAATGGTGCTAGGTGAACTGACTGGCAAACTGCAGAAGACTGAAACTGGACCCACACCTTTCACCATTAACTAAGGTAGACTCTCGTCTTTAATCCTTAATTAAAGATTTAAACTTAAGACATGAAACTATAAAAATACTAGAAGAGAGTGCAGGGAAAACTCTTGAAGAAATTGGTCTGGGCAAATACTTTATGGGCAAAATTACCCCGGGCAATTAAAACAGCTTCAAAAATATACTACTGGGACCTGATCAAACTAACAAGCTTCTGCATAGCCAAGAACATAGTAAATAAAGCAAGCAGACACAGTAAGTAAAGCAAGCAGACAGCCCTCAGAATGGGAGAAGATATTTGCAGGTTATGTCTCCGACAAAGGTTTAATAACCAGAGTCCACAGAGAACTCAAACGTATAAGCAAGAAAAGAACAAGTGATCCCATCTCAGGCTGGGCAAGGGACTCGAAGAGAAACTTCTCTGAAGAAGACAGGTGCACGGCCTACAGACATATGAAAAAATGCTCATTCTCCTTAATCATCAGAGAAATGCAAATCAAAACTACTTTGAGATATCATCTAACTGCCATAAGATTAGCCCATATCACAAAGTCCCAAGACCAGAGATGTTGGCGTGGATCTGGAGAAAAGGGAACACTTGTACCCTGCTGGTGGGAATGCAAATTAATACATTCCTTTTGGAAAGATGTTTGGAGAACACTTAAAGATCTAAATATAGACCTGCCATTAAATCCTATAATTCCTCTACTAGGTATATACCCAGAAGACCAAAAATCACATTAGAACAAAGATATTTGTACCAGAATGTTTATTCCAGCCCAATTCATAATTGCTAAGTCATGGAAAAAGCCCAAGTACCCATCGATCCACAAATGGATTAATAAATTGTGGTATATGTACACCATGGGATATTACCAGCCTTAAAGAAAGATGGAGACTTTACCTCTTTCATGTTTACATGGATGGAGCTGGAATGTATTCTTCTTAGTAAAGTATCTCAAGAATGGAAGAAAAAGTATCCAATGTACTCAGCCCTACTATGAAACTAATTTATGGATTTCATATGAAAGCTATAACCCAGTTATAACCTAAGAATGGGGGAAGGGGGAGAGGGAGGGAAGGGAGGGGGAAGGATGGGCAGAGGGAGGGTGATTGGTGGGATTACACCTGCCGTGCATCTTACAAGGGTACATGTGAAACTTAGTAAATGTAGAATG
Organism: Nycticebus coucang; assembly: GCF_027406575.1. Classification (NCBI taxonomy): domain Eukaryota; kingdom Metazoa; phylum Chordata; class Mammalia; order Primates; family Lorisidae; genus Nycticebus; species Nycticebus coucang. Next base: position 143,226,015 of record NC_069781.1, read on the forward strand.
TAAATGCCTTAACACAATAACAAGAAAATGCCAGGAAGGCTATGTTAACCAGTGTGATCAAAATATGTCAAATGGTCTATAAAACCCCATGATCACATTAATGTACACAGCTATGATTTAATAAAAAAAAAAAAGAAAGAAAAATGTTTCCACAGAGCTGATAACAACCATGAAAGATGAACTCTAAATTTTAAAAACAGAGTGAATGAATCACTCTATGTTTCAATTAAAGAGTAAAGAAAGTTCAGGGAAGAAAGGCGAGAAAACAAAAGGATCCATGATGTAAGTTGGCAATGCTCATTGAAGAAATTTGAAAAGAAATCAAATGTGTTTCATAAAGGAAAATGAAACTGACAAATTGCAAAAAAGAGTCATTGCGCAAAGTACCTGACAAGGCTCTGCAAAGTGTGGCCAGAGGAGCAAAGCAGACCCGCCTGGCTTTTATGTACCCGGTGGGCAATGAATGTTTCTAAATGATTGATAAAAACAAAGAATGCATGACAGAGCCCACATATGTCTATGAAGCCTAAATATTTATTTCCTGAACCTTTACAATGTCATCAACTTTTGACAGAGAGAACAGAAATGAGGAAAACAAGGAAAGGAAGTATAAATAGTTACAAAAGATTAGAAATAATAAATAGAGTTGAGGGTGACTATGTTCCCAAATGGAGTCAACTGGAAGAAACTCAAATGTGAAACTGAACACATGCTTAAGACATAATTCAAAAGAAATAAAGCTTATATCTACAAATTAAAGGGGACTCCTTGTTCAAGATAAATAATAACTTAGAGAAATTGACTGTAAGGGAGGCATAATTAATGCTGTGGACCTCCAGGATAAGAACCCTCAGAACAGAGGAGCTGAAAGAAAAACAAAACAAAACCAAGCGTCAGACTTTCATAGCAACACTGGAACAGAATCGAGAAACTCCTACAGAATTCCCATTTAGAAAATAGTCCAAACAGTTTATATACAGCAAAGTGCCTTTCAAATATAAAGGTAAAATCTCTTTACACTATGAAATGTTATTTCCTTGAGTACTTTTTAAATATTATGCCAAGATATAACTTGAAAAGTTAGGGCAAACAGAGAGGCAATGGACATTGAATATATTTATGCATACTCCTAAGATAAAAACAAATATAAGAATTATGGCTACAGGACATACGAGGGAAGGGGTAAATGCTGCGGGATATGGCATAGGTTTGATGGTTTCCTTGTGGTTGGGATTCAACGGGTGATTAGTTAGTAATAGACTCATCAATATAGTTGAGAGTCAAAAATCAGCTGATACTTCTTAAAAGTAGCACAATAGGTGGTGGAAGTGAAGGAAGAAATCACTATGTGTTTTCAAAGGGAATATTTCTCTATCAAAGAGAGTGCTGCCAACCTGGTTAGAGGACATCTGGTTGTAATCACAGTGACTGGGGTTTGTTGTTGGCATTTACTAGGTGGGCCAATAAAGGCGGAATCAGCAGCCATGCCTGTGACGGTCCTGCACGAGAGCCATTCCCTCCCATTCAAGCCAGCAGGGTCCTATTCAGAAACACCAGAGTATTCTCCACACATCTTTCCAAAAGGAATGTATTAATTTGCATTCCCACCAGCAGTGTAGAAGTGTTGCCTTTTCTCCACATCAATGCCAACATCTCTTGTCTTGGGATTTTGTGATATGGGCTAATCTTACTGGAGTTAGATGGTACCTCTTTCATGTTTACATGGATAGAGCTGGAACATATTCTTCTTAGTAAAGTATCTCAAGAATGGAAGAAAAAGTATCCAATGTACTCAGCCCTGCTATGAAACTGATTTATGGTTTTCACATGAAAGCTATAACCCAGTTATAACCTAAGGATATGGGGAAGGGGGAGTAGGAGGGGAGGGGAGGGGGGAGGATGGACGGAGGGAGGGTGATTGGTGGGATTACACCTGCGGTGCATCTTACAAGGATACATGTGAAACTCACTAAATGTAGAATATAGTTGTCTTAACACAATAACTAAGAAAATGCCAGGAAGGCTTTGTCAACCAGTGTGATGAAAATGCGTCAAACTGTGCATAAAACCAGTGTATGGTGCCCCATAATCGCATTAATGTACACAGCTATGATTTCATAAAAAAAAAAGAAAGAAAAAAGAAACACCAGAGTAAAGAGATAAGAACCCAAGGATGGCATGTAAGTAATAATTATCTAGTTAATCACTACAACAAAACTCAAGTCTCCTAATTATCAGAAATAGTACCCACATACAAGTGGCAGTTTTAAAAAAAGAGAACGTGGGGCAAATAAAAAGAAAGGAAGGGATAGTTTTTATTTTAATGTTTTAAACATCAGGACATAATTTCAAGGAACAAAACAAAGGCAACACTTTAGAAACTTTGCAATTTACAGTGAAGATTTAATAGACACCAAATGGCATTTATTAGAATTTACAATTCTAAAACTGTGAACAACCAAGGAGATGGAAAAGAGGTGATATTAAGTACCTAGGCAGGGTAATTCACAAGTAGTTGTGTTTGCAATGTGATTAACGCTTTGCCCTGCAAACACAAAGAAGCCTTCCTTACAAATGCGCATGAAATTGTCAGAGAACATGCAAGTAGTTGACCACAATGAAATCGACAGCAATAAATTCCAAATAGAAAAAATAGCCAAGACAGCATTTTCTGTTAAACGTAATGAAAAGAGAATGTTGCAATACTCCCTCCAAAAGGCACTCATTAATTGGGGGTAGGGGGGAAGTCTCTTAAGAAATTCAAGTTATCCAATAATTCAAAATTTCAGAATATGTAGAACAGAATAATTCCAAAAAAAAAAAAATGTAAAGAGACCAGCAAGTAAATGGATTGCTATCTCGATCAAAAGTAAAATTTTGAGAGAACGATTTTAAAAAAATTATAATCTATAACATATCAGCAAAATACCCAGATACAATTGAAAATTTTAGCAATGCAAATAAACAGGAAAATTTGGTCATAGTTAAGGTCAAGAACAAAATGAAGCAATCAGTAGGACTGTCAGGAAAGAAATGGAAACTATGAAAAAAAAAAGACTGAATCAAACCTTCTACAACCAAAAAAGATAATATTTGAAATTAAAAAAAACAAAAAAACCAAATGCATTGAATGAGCTTTACCACAGGTCAAGAATAACAAAGAAAAATGTCAGTAAATCTGAAGATAGATAATTTTCATTTGGTATATATTATATAATTTAAGTGCAGCTTGTCAATTCCTGCAAAGAAAAAAAAACAACCCAGGAATGTGAAGAAACTGAATTGAATTTGGAGATATATTTGTGAAGAACTATGATCTTAAGAAATTATGTATTGTTATCCTTGAACATTTGATCTATTTTATTTTTTCAATTATTTGCTTTATTTCACTACTGACTTCTTAAATTTTAGTGTAATTAACTTCTATTTTATTTGTTAAATGTATCCCTACATGTTTCTTTCTTTGATGCTATTATTAACCGAATTAGTTGTTTTTTTACTTACTTCATTTTCAGTTTGTTCATTGCCAATATATATTAGTACATTTGAATATTGAAAAGAAAAAGAAAGAAAATTTTCACTTTGAAAGAGAATAAAAATAATGAGCAGGGCCTAGGGATATGTGGAATAGTAGAAACACTATGGTGCACACACCACCTGCTGACCCATTTTTTTCTCGTTTGGGGATTATATTTGCATGTGTGCTAGGCACACCAAAGGAAAGAAAGAAAGAAAAACATTAAAGAAAGAGAGAGATGGAAGGAAGGAAAGAAGATAGAAAGAAAGGAAAAAAAAAAGAAAATCACCAAGAGAAAACATACATTGCATCTGCAAAGGAATGGTACGCATGACAGCTGAATTCTTAGAAACAGTGGAAGCCAGGACACAGCAGAATAACTGCTTTAAAGTGTTTAGAGACAAATAAGTAGTCATTAACTCAGAATTCTACATCCAATTAAAATATCCTCTAGAAACAAAAGGAAAATAAAGAAATTTTCAGATAAATGGAAATTGAGATATTTCATCACCAGCAAACTTGTACTATAAAAAAATACTAAGGGACATTTTTCAGAAAGAAGAGAAACCTCACTTTGTAGGACAGAAAGCAGAATACCGGAAATGTGAAATAGTGAGTTAAATATACAATGATACATTTTTCTTATATTTTCTTAAAAGACAATACCTTATTGGAAATACATCAGGGCCTGTAATCCTAGTAGTCTGGAAGCTGAAGCAGGAGGATTGCTTGTGGCCAGGAGTTAAGACCAGCCTGGGCAACATGGTGAGACCTTATTGCTACAAAAAAGTAAACAAAACAAAAACAAAAAAAACTTAGCTGGATGTTGTGGCACAGACCTGTAGTCGCAGGTACTCGGGAGGCTGAAGCAGAGGACAGCCTGGGCCCAGGTGTTTGAGGTGACACTTCTGCACTCCAGCCTGGGTAACAGAGTGGGGTCCTGTCTTTAAAAAAAGAAAAGAAAAGAAAAACATATTGATAGCAATATGGGGACAGACATCTAATGAATGTTGAATAACAATCATGGGAAAAAGAAGAGAAGAAACAGGAAAGAAAGAAGTAAATGCAGTTATACTATTTGTGATTGCTAGAGTATATGAGTAGGAAGAGCAAAACACAAACTGGGTCAGAATGAAGCAAGAGGAGAGAGTGGGGTCTGATCAGCGTCAGGAACAGAGTAAGAAGACAGAGGGAATGCAAAGACAGTATCAGCACCAATTATCTTTTCATAAGGATATAAGTAGATGAGTCATTAGAAAAATCAGTAAACAGATGTACAGATGAGAAGCTAACACATTGATCAACTAAGGGGAAGATAGAAAACTAGCAATAGAGGAACAAAGAGAAAAGGGAAAATAGAAAACCAATAGCAAACTGATAGAATTACATTGAACCATATCAATAACTGTATTAAACATCAATGGGCAAACATCTAATGAAAAGTCTGGGCTTCCCACTGCAAAAAGTAGAATCCAATGATAGAGCCTATCTGTGATGAGCGAAGCATAGACACAAAAATGGCTAGAATAAAAGAGAATGAGGCGTGTGTGTGCGTGTGTGTACCCGGTTCCCAGTGACTCTGCTTTTCTGATTGAGCCCTGTCTGACACACAACCAGAGCAATGTTTAAAAGGAAATGCACAGTTTGGGTGCCTGTATCAGAAAATAAAGTGGGGTGGGTGTTTGCCATCAGGGGCGATAGTGGCTTTGGCTCACATCAACAAAGTCTACTTCCTGACCACATTACATGTTGGCTGTGTTTGTTGGAAGCCATGCTCCTGGTTCTGTCTTGGTTCCGTTTTCTCGCTCTGGGATGAGGTTGAAAGAGGGGGCTTTCCTTGGAAAATGTCATCCCCACAACAAAGGAAAAATAGCAAGAGAACTGAGCAAAGATGTGTGACACTCTTGCGTGAGAAGAACAAAAGATTTAACAATGATACAAATACCACAGTTTGTCAATGAAAACCACAGTTCCTGCTCACCCAATGTTTGGCAATGAAAAATTAAAATTGAGTGAATTTTTATAGCAAATGTTATGAAGGAAACTTCCTTTCTGAAGACAAATTACACTTTTCTCTTTGTTCTCATATCAACTTTTGAATATCTTTGTTTTGATCATAATTATTTACTTATCAGTTTCTGCTTCTGGAGTTTATTTCTTGAGGATAATAATTTTATCTTGTTCCCTTCATTTATTCCCTTTAATCTCCAAATCTCACTCTTTTTTTGTGAAATAATGCATTTTATTTTTTTATTAATCATAGCTGTGTACGTTAATGCAATTATGTGGTACAGTGTACTGGTTTTATATACAATTTGAAATGCCTTCATCAAACTGGTTAACATAGCCTTTATGGCATTTTCTTAGTTATTGTTTTAAGACATTTATATTCTACACTCAGTAGATGTAACATGTACCCTTATAAAATGCACCATAGGTGTGATCCCACCAATTACCTTCCCTCCACCCATCCTCCCCCCTCCCCGGCCTCCTCCTCCTCTTTCCCCTTCATCTCATCAGTCTCATCAGTCATGAATAATCATTAATGAGTTCAATGAATGTTTTTTTGTCTCAATTCTTGAAAAATATATATTGCAACTTGTGCACGTATTTCACTGAAAGTGAAATAATAAAATCAATGATCTCAGATTAAACCTAAGAAGCTAGAAAAAAAATGGTCAAATTAAACCTCTTTAATTCAGGGAATGAAATAATAAAGATTAAAAGTAAATGGAAAAGAAAAAATGACACATGACAGATAACAAATAGTCCTCCAAAAAAATTAATAATATTGAAGAATTTGTAGCAGGGCTAATAAAAGAAACATATTCATGCTAAACATGTCTAAAACCACATTTAAAATTTTCAAAGACCACTTCCCGTTCACATCTCAATCAGTGATACCACTTGTATCCTCTGCTCAAGAATGAAATGGGGCAAAATGGAGAGTCTGTGAGATAGATATTTAGAAGTTCTTTATTCTCTAATTACACGGTTTTTGTAAACCTGAAATTAGAGCCCAATGAAGAGTCACAAGTACAATAAACAAATACAGTTAGTTACACAAAAAGATAAAATATGTCACAAATCCAACAGAATCAACAGAAAGAAGAAAGATACCTAAGAGATTTGGGAAACAGAGTTAGTGAAACTAAGTTCTCTAAATGAAATGGGCAATTAAATGAAAAACAACCTCTGCTAATTGGTTACGTGTGCCCAAGGGCAAGGTTGTTCCTGGACCCTTAGTCCTGTGAAGGGGCTGATGGGACTGGACGCTTCCTGCCCCAGCCCACGGGGAATTCAACGGGGACCTGGGAAACAAAGGGGTCAGTCGAATGAGGGGACAAGAGACACGAAAGAATGAGAGCAAGTCAAGAGTCTGATCAAGCTCCGTCGAGTTTATTTTTCAGCTGGACTTATAAGCACACAAACGAGGAAGTAACTAAGGGCTATTCCTAACAGGGCAGGGAGGGGGCTAGTTTCTGGAGAATTACTAGGAGAAGGTCCCTAAGGCGGGGGGTGCATTTTTGAAGAGATACGCAAGGGGAAAGTACCGTTGCTGTTATGGTTGAATTCCTGAGAGTAGTTTGCTCGAAAAACCGCAAATCAAGCAGGCTTAGCAAGGGGCATATTTGTGAGGTGTTTTGGCTCCCAGCATCTCCTCCCTTTTAGTTTTTTAAATTGTTGGGGTCTGTCAGTTGTCGGTGTAGAAGAGAGGGCATTAACCTTTTGGGGGGAAGTATTGACCTGATTCCTCCCATGGGCATAATGACCGCATGATAAGTTTGAGTATCTTTTGGGGAGGAGAGGAGAAATTTTTACGACGCTAACCTCTATGCAAATCAGGTTTGCTTCCAAGGGACTCAGAGAGGCTGTTTATGCCTTCCCTTTGCAGTGTCTTTATTGCACCCCGTAAAAAGGTACCCAGGTTGTACTCACATATGATGGTGAGTCAACGTGCATAGCTCTGAGTGCTTACGCGGTTCCCAGAGGAATATCTTCGTTGTTAGGTTCCGCGAGACCCTGGTCTGCAAGGTCGAGTCTATGATAATGAACTTGAATGGGTTTTGATGCCAGGGAGTCAATCTGAGATTTGATAAAATTCATGATTTTGTTAAGAATAATGGGTCCAATGGGTGATTATTAATAGCAAGCTAATAAGGGGACCTGCAAGGGGCATGAGTAAGGAGTACATGGAGGATTTCCACCACTTGTTTGCCTCAGAAGAAAATTTTTGTTTTTGTAAATCTAAGCTAAGCTTATGAAGTTTGTTAATCTGTGTTTTCATCAGTCGAGTTTTCGGTTAAATAGAAGCACCAAGCGAAGGGCTTGGTGACCGCTGGAAAAGGTTGGCCCAGTGCTGGGAGGCAGAAGATCAGGAGATAAGGCAGCATCATGGATGGAAATCCGTGGTTCTGGAAGGGAAAGGAGAAAGATAATCTCAGGGAGGTTTTT